>NW_022900914.1:519091-580411 GCF_012274545.1 Fukomys damarensis | reverse complement strand
TGCTGCCTTCTGTCTGCTCTGCCAGGTCATGAACTTTTTCTCCTCTGCCTGTGTCTCTGCCTTGCTGCCCTGCCTGGAGCCAGCCAACTACAGACTGAAACCTCTACAAACCGTGAGCTGAAACTTTTCTGTCTTTAACTTTTGACGTTGAGTATTCTTATCTCAGCCATGAGAAAAGTAACTAAGATAAATGTTCGTCTCATCCAGAAGACCCTCTGTCTTCTGGCATCATTTTCTCCTCCTGCAGTACATCCTGTAGAAATTATTTTATTGAAAGATGCTTAATATTAGTGTGATGTTAATGGTGCTATTATTAAATTAGTAATCAGGAAAAACCATTTCAAAATACTCCTTGTTTAATGATAGCTTTATGATTTTTTAAATTATACACATAATTATTCTCTATCAGCATCAGGAGGTATTTATGTAGAGTCTGGTTTCTTTTGCAGCAGCTGAGATCTGTTACCATTTTACCATTCCGCGTAGATAATCTATCTTTTCTTTCTGGTTAAGAGCTTCCTTTTCCCTACTACCTTCTCTAGACTGCATCTAGGCAACTTACTGTGTCTCCCAAATCTGAAAATTTATCATTTTCATCAATTCTGAATGTTCTCTCCCATCATATTTCAATATTACATCTTATTTTTCATATATAGCATTTAGGATCATAAGTAATCTCTAGAAAAAAAAGTATAATAGTTTAGGTGAGGAGCAAAGCTAATTTTACTTTAAATTTTCAACTTGTCCATAGTATTTGAAATTTTAATTTATTATTTAGAGAGTAACGGAAATATTTCTAAAAATCTGTAGAACGGATTAGGGTCTCCCCACGCAACGCTACACACCCCACTTGGGGGAAGAAATGCATATACTCCTATCCTCCACTAAATTTACTGGCCCAACTTTTTTGAGGAAAAAACACAACTTACAAGAGCTCCTTAACTAGGAGAAAAGAAATGGCATTTTAATTCGAGCTGTCATTTAGTATCCTCACCCCGCCTGAGAAGCCAGGTTCCCCTGATTTGCAGGAGCGGATCACCAGCTGCCGTTTGCGGACAGTGTGGTTTGGAGACCTCGCTGAGAAGCGCCCCTGAGACACTAGGCCAGAGCCTCTCACTGCCTCCCCTCCGAGCCCAGGGGAAGCTGCAGTCCCGCCGAGCCTTATTTCTGTCTCTATAACAGACACCTGAGATAATCAACTTATAAAGAGGAAATCTCCGCGGGCGGAAAGCCCGGCTCCGGCCTGCAGCTCCCCCGGAGTCCCGGAGGGGGCGCCCAAGACCGCCTGCACTCAGGTGTGGTGCACGGCAGAGGGGCAGGTACTGAAGGAGGGCAGGCGGGCGTGAAGGATAAGGGATCCGGGAGGAGGAACTGTTTGCGGAGTTTGGGGGAAAAAAGATGTGAAGAAAAGCTGAGAGGTCCAGCACAAGCAGATATGAAAAGGAAACTAGCTAAGAAACAACAGTGAAGACCAGGTTCCCTTTCATGGGCACGTAGAGAGGTGCAGTGTAAAAAGTGAGTGTGAAATTGAGCCACGCGGGACACACGTTCAGTGCTCCCTACACGGGCGTTGGGTGGCATCCACGTGCTCTCACAGACCCGGTCTCCCAAGGGAGCCAGGGAGCGAGGTTGCCAGAGGCAGCCAGCAGCCCGCGGGCAGGTAGTTCCAGCCCCAGCCGCCTTCTCCTGCCTGCTAGTCCGTGCTCCTTTCTTTCCTTCTCTGAACTCCGGCACTCTGTGCTTCAGCCAGGCCGGATCAGGTGATCTCCGTGGCCTGGAGGTTTTGCAGACCCGTGGGCTTTTGTCTGTGTACTTTCTTCAGCGGAGGATGCCCTGCAAGAGCTCAAATTTGCACCCTTCCCTGGTGAGGACGATGACTGTTTTACTTGTGCATACCGATTAGATGAAAAATTTAGAAAAGCCCAAATGCAAAACCACCTGGAAGAAATTTACCATGGAAAATCTTTTGAAGATGCCTTTCAGAACAGCTTTTAGGGCACAATCGGGTTTCCTCAGAAGATACCCAAATTTAGCCGGGAAGAACCAGACTGAGAGTTTAAAACTGGGATATTGGTGCCAACTCAGTTGTGTCTGAGGAGTTGCTATATCTGGCCATCCTCAGCCTTTATTTTCTTGTTTGTAAAATGGACACAGCAGTTCCTGTTCAGACTCATTTACTCCAGGGTAAGAACTTACCTTACATCTATTTAACGATTAAATAGGATTATACATGTAAAATGCCTTATAATTGCTAAAGCGACCCCAACACCTGGTATAGAGGGTTACTTGTGAGAAGGAAAGAATATACATGCTGCACACTGTGTGTGAAGAGAGAATAAATGGTCTCACCACCTAAAATGTACCTCACAGAAACCCTGATACGTTGTTTGGGCACGAAATACAAAGCTGCTTCAGCTGAGAGGATCGGTGGAAAGCCTTGGAGGCAGAGGCTTTCACGTTTCTCTCCCTGCTTTAGCGCAGGGTAATTCTGAGGCCGTGTCGGGTTGCAGAGGACGCCCTCCCTGCCCCTCGCGTGGTGGTGGGTGGCTTTGGGCTTGCTCCTCATTTGCTCACGCTGCAGAAATTCCAACCAGAACAAAGAAACCTCAGGCCAGTGTGAATTGTGGGACATTTTATTGAACACAGATGAACAGAAGTCAGATTTCCTCTGGAGATTAAGAAAGACTCCAGGTGCCAAAAGGCAGCAAAGCGAGTTTCTGAGGAAACATTCAGGGTGGAGGCAGAAGTTCAAAGGGGAATCATTTGGAGGGTGAGATAAACAGCCCTCTAGGACAGAAATGAGAGCCCCAGAGGACGGGAGGCAAAAAGAAGGCCCCAGCCTCGGAGTGAGCATGGCTGAGACTGCTCTCCCAAGGCCACCCTGGGCTCCCAGTGCCCTGGACAGCAGAGCCTGAGCTCGGGTGAGCTGCGCTACTCCCTGACCAGGCAGCTGTGTGCCACTTGCTAAACTTGTGGTGTGGCTTTGCTTAACTGGCCTAGACCCGTTTCTGCCCCCTCCGAACTGGGGCGATAATGCCCAGCTGCCAGTGTTGTAAGGACCCAGTGACATAACAGACGTGCACATGCTGACCAGGACGCAGTGGACACACATGGATTGTGAATCTGCAGTCCTTCCCCTACCCAAGCACCAGGAGTAACTTACTCCCACTCTTGAGCCTTGCCCAAGACAAATGCTTTGAAACACTCCCTAGAGGAATGAGGGAGGCTTCCAACTCTGCACCCTACAAGGCAGGGAGCTCCTGTGGAACCGCTTGTTTCAAAGGTCAAATGCTCCTGCTTCTCAGTGCCCCAGGAGAGAGGTTGGGCTGCGGGCAGGCAATCTGAGGAGGCTGCTCTGGCCGTTCCCATGAGGCTGTCGCCTCCCCCACCCCCTCTCCAAGTTGCCTCCTCCAGAGGGCTCCTCAGGAGGCCTGCAGGCGGGCCTGGCAAACGGGAGAGATGGCTTTAAGGGGTCTTGCAAGGCAAGGATAGGCCCCTTTCCAGGAAATCAAGATTTCCCCAGCGATTTATGAACAATTCTTCATGCTTGAGTGTGAAAACTAAAAACTAAGAGCATTTGGGTCCCATGTGTTTAAAAATGGCATAGAAAATAGACTCGGGTCCAAAAGCTGGATTTTAGACTAACCTGGGACTCCTGCGCCCTCATATTACTGTCCTCTTAACTCCACCTTCTTTAATACATAAAACACCCTCTCTGCATGCATGTGCACACAGTGTCACATATCACACACACGGGCACTGGGGCACATGCAGGGCGGAGGCCCTTGGAGAAGGTCTTACACCATCCAACGTTTCCTCATTTCTTCTCCAAAACAGCAAAAGCTGATACATATGAGAAGCTGGTGAAGCTTCAAATAAATAAACGACGTTTTAACAATTGCTCCCCATCATCCACCACCCTCTGTGGAGAAGATACATAATTCTTCAGTTATAAAAGCACTAGTCAGAGGGGCTGGGGATTATCGCAGTGGCACGGACGTGCACACTGCCTCACAAGTGCAAGGTCCTAAGTTCAATCCCTAGGAGCAAAGAAAACACTCGTCAGAAATAAATTTAAATTCCTTCCAGACACTATGGAGAAAGTAAATTAGGAGTATATGAGTCATATGTAAATCATAAAACTATAAAAATATTTTTAAAATCAGGAGAACATTTGAATAACTTTGAAACAAGGAGAAATCAAGCAAAAAGAAAAGCCACACAAGCCATAAGACAAAAAAGGGTTCATATAAAGATGAAAAAGTTAAACTGGGAATGGTAGTACACACCTATAATCTCAGCACTCTGGGACACTGAGGCAGGAGGATTGTAAATTTGACCTCAGCCTAGAGAATTTAGCTATGAAGTAAAACCTTGTTTCAAAATAAAAATAAGTAAGTGGTTAGGGATGTAGCTCAGGATGGGCCACAGATTTTATCCTCAGTATCACAAAATAAAGAAGGGAAGGAAGGGAAGGAGGGAGGGAGGGAACAGGGAAGGAAGAAAAAAGAGAAAGAACTTTAAAGGGGAAAAGATACCATAATCAGAATCCTATATATAAGATATTACAAAAAGTATAATAAAATGATAGATCATAAGGAATACCTCAACATATATACAGAAAACTTTCTCAAATTAAAAAAATAATTCAAAAGAAAAATTTCCAAAGCATGAATTGCACATTACAGAAGAACTAAAATGAATGACAGGAACATAAAAATCTTTTAAAAATGCTTCAACTAATAGGAAAGTTAAAGTTAACCCAATGACGTAACCATTTTTAAATCCATTAAAAAATCTTAAGATTGGTAATCCCTAGTGGTGCTGTGGCACAGCTGGCTCTATAGCATACTAGCGGTGATATAAATAACTGTCTTTGTGAAAGCGATGTAACATTAATTAAAATATGATGCAGGGGTGCCATGTGTGGGAGTTTTTCAAGGTAATTAAAATACTAGAGAATAAAGCTAGCTGTCTCTGATATCTGTTACAACATTTTCTGATAATAAAAACAACAAAAACCATTTAAATATTGTTCAAAAGGTGCCTCTCAGGAAATTCCACCAGGCCTGTGTGACAGAACAGCGTGGGGACCTCTGCTGTCCAGCACACTCCTCCCCAGTGTGACTTTATATCCTCTTTCACAAAGCTGAGGTAACATCACAGATTCATTTGTGTCAACTTGAAAGGATTTTTACTATATGCATGCCAAATTCAAAAAGAATTCCCAGAATTAAAAGCATTCCTTTAAAATACATACATGCTTACCTTTATTTGCATATATTTATGTCCTCAAAAAATGGGGAGAAGTTTGCCTGAAAGCATGAACACAGCTACTGCCTTTGCAATTAATGTCACTAAAAAGGAGAGATTAAGGGAAAGTGACAGGAGATGTGAACCAACAACTCACTGAAAACAAACCCTAATGGCTTGGTAACTACAGGGAGAAAAATGCGGCTGTACAAGCCCAGCACTTTCTGAGAACCTACTTCAGTCAAAGCCCCCTTGCCACGCTCAGTGCACTCAAGGAGGCCACACTGGTGCTGCAGACACTGCTGAGAAAGCCCTTCAGGGAATGTGTTGTCTGCGTGTGGAGATGGGCAGATGTGGGGGGTGGGTAGGAGGGCAGCACGCTGTGGGTGAAGAAATACAGACCTTTGGAGAGGTTAGAGTTCTCACCCTCACCTTTCCCCATTATCTATAGAATTTAAAGTCTTTTTTTTCTCCTCATTTCTTCATTTGAGAAGTTATAAGTGAAGGGATAAAAGCGGTCATACTGGACCATGCCCAGGACCAGAAATGCCTTCTACCTGAAGCCGTGCCTCAGGCCGCCCTGTGGTGCTGTGTCCTCCCCTCCCTCCTCCTTCCTTTTGTACCCTCATTGCTGGGGACCAGCCTTCTCTCCCTTGGCCATAGCCTGCTTGTGACTTCCTGTTTACTATGACGTTAGTTCCTTCTGCATCTAAGTGATTTTGATCCTAGCGAGTGTAAAAGCTTGATCTCAATTTCACACACACACACACACACACACACACACTCAAGCGCGGGGGCACTATAACCCTTGACACAAATGTTATCACAACCCTTTCTAAATAAGAAGCCGGATGTCACACCGAATTCTATACAAATACAAGTTTTGTTAGCAATAGACAAAGCTTCCAACACCAAAATGGCCCAAGATTAATTGCAAATACTTTACATCGTTGAAAAGTAATGTCTTTGTATAAAGTTGGAGTCTCTGGAGGAATGGCGAGGAAAACTGGTGGTTCTGGCAGTTCTGGCAGGCCAGAGAGAAATCCCTCAGAGTGCGTCCAGTCACAAGATTACCACAAACTGTACACACAGAACTCCATGCTGTTGTCCCATGACGGTTCTGGGTCTTTACCGCTCCTCTGCTCCCGCCCTGGACTAGAGCAATCAGGGACAGGCTCACACACTCTGGGGTCTGGGCTCCCTGCTGCCTTTGAGGAGGTCTGTGAGCTCCCCGATGTACTCAATGGTGTACTTGAGCGTCTGGATCTTGGTGAGTGGCTGGCCTCTCTGGCTGTAGACGGGTGGCAGGTAATTCCGCAGGGTGTGTAGCGCGTCTGCCAGGGTCCTCATCCTGAGCTTCTCCCTCTCACTCGCCTTGCGCCTCCGCTGGACAGACATCTTGACTTTGGTGCCCTTCTGGCTCTTGGGGCCCCCGGGACCCTGGAGATAGGCAGGCTGGAAAGCTAACCTGCTGTAGTCCACCTCTACAAGGCCGCCAGGGCCACGGCTGCTGTGGCCATCGCTTCCCCCGTCTCCAGCTCCGCCCTGCCCACAGAGCAGCCGGGCCCCAGCCGGGCATGGGGTTGGAGAATACAACTCCAGAGATGGGGCTGGGGAGAGGCTCTGAGTCGGAGAGGCCTGGCCGAGCACAAAGGGCCTGGCCCTGTTCTTCCAGTCCCAGGAGGACAGCAGGCTGGGGCTGTCCGAGGGGTCCAGACCGTCCTCGAGACTGAAGAAGGGCTCCTGCAGGCTGTCCATGCTGCGGGACAGCTGCGGAAGGAATGAGCCAGGCAAGTGGGAGAGAGACTTGTGCTGCCAGCCCAGCGCCAGGCGGGCCAGGGAAGAGCTTTCTCTTTTATGATGGTGAAGAAGTGAGAAACAGGGCCGGGTGGAAGGAGTTCAAAGGGAAACCCGGGACCGACATGGAAAATGAACTCTTCGGGTGTCACTTTCTCCTCATCGATAATTAGCGTCCTCCAGCTAAAATGTCTTTAAACAGAAAGGCCTCTGAGGAAAGAAAAAAGGAATTATCTTGTTGTAACTAAACCAATTAAGGCTGCATAACTAGGCTTAGCATTGTCCTGTGGAACTCATTAAAGAGGGAGCTAAAGAAAACAAGCCCAGGCATCTGCAGTGAAGGGGGTGGCAAGGAGCCTGGCGGCTGAGCAGAGTCTGAGGGGGCCGCGAAACCAGGCCTCACGCGCTCCGGGCAGATGGGTGAGTTGTCGGAGACAGCGTGGTCCAGGGACCGGGCAGCTCCTCAGGCTTCCATTCCCTCCCATATCAAATACAGACAACGGCTCTGTTTCCTGGGCTCCTGGGAGGAGCGCACCTGGAGCCACGCTTGGCCACCTGTGTCCATCTCTCCTGTGCCGGCAAAATTCCCGGGTTCTTTAGAGGGAGGACCCCTGTCCTCTGAAAGATGAAGGCCCTGCTCTGGAAGCCTAGAACCTTAGAGGTAGGAAATATCCCCTAAAAGATAAAGCTTCCATTAAATAGGTGTATTTGGATTTCCTATAGAGAAGAGCAAATTCCTCAAAGCTAGGGAGTTTAGCAATACCTAGTATTCAGTCTTCTAAAGGTCTTTTTAAAGTCCAGCTGTGGAGTCACACCTTGCTCCTTGAAAGGTACAGAGGAAGTGTGAAATTAAGCAGGGAGTCTGTTTTCCCCACACAGCCCAAATGCCACCGAGTGTGCTAGTTGGATGGTCCTGCCAGTTTGCTTCACTTCCTATGTGCTCTGATAGACACTGTATTTTGGAAAAGAAGTCTCAGATTCCCCATTTGTCTCATAAGCATAATTTATTCTCCATATTTTTACGAATTAGCCTTAACATCAGAGTCACAGTGAGTTACACTGTAGAGTTAGATTAACATGTCATTTAACGTGGTTAAGTCCCTTTGCAATTACAGAGAAGAAATGTCAATGATTAATTAAAACATTTATGGCATTTTTTAATTAACAAGGCTCAGGGAAGAAAAAGTCTCAAGCAGGTAATCTTTAGAGGAATAATTTTACCATGTTACAAAGCCAGACTTGAAGGATAATAGTATTAATGAAATATAAAAATGAGTAAACAATTCTTTCCTTTTTGCCTCTCCTCTGTCTTCCTTCAACTCTTATTGAGAAGTCTAGAATGTACAGAAATTATTCAAGGAATTTTACATATATCTATGCCTCACATTTTTAAAAAACCCAATATTTCACATATGAAGTTAATGAGACTCTTAGGGGTTAAAGAGGGTCAACTAGTTAAGACTTCCCGGCAGGAAGTGGCAGGACTAAGATCCCCTGTATGACCGGAAAGCGAGCCATATTTGACATGTTTCGCCGGGGATTTAGTTCAGTGGCACCACACTTGCCTTGCAAGCGCAGGGTCATAAGTTTGATGCCCCGTAACAACAACAACAAAAAAGACAGAAAATCTGTTTCATTCACTTCAGCTGGTGGTATGGAGGCACAGTGACCTGACTGTGCTCAAGGGAGATTCAGGGGCACCTTTGGCTGGGAGGCCACTGTTCTAGCAGCTGCTCGGCCCTTGTAGCCTGAATCTCCCCGGTCTGTCTGCAGCAATCTCCACTGTCAGACTCCACAACTTTCCTATATGTCTCCAGCTTCTTTCTCAAATTGCTAATTTCCTTAACTTCTATTTTTAGAAATGTAATTTCCTGAATGAGATGGGCCTGTCAGCTCCTTGGTAGGACACTTAAAAAGTTCAGGGCTTGTTACTATAGTTGCTGCCTGTTCACGGCCGAACTTCCAGTCCAGAGATGAGCTCAGAGATGAGCCCAGTGGTCCACACTGCAGGCCTGGAAAACAAACTCTTGGGATCAGAAGACTGCCTGGCTTCGCACTTCTCAAAGGCTGTCTGTGGTAGGCAGTAGAGCAGCCAGAATCGCAATTACTGAGCCTCACTTATCTTGTGGACGCCGTCTGCACTCCACCTGAGGGAGATGAAGGGGAAGGGGAAGGTGACACCATTAGCATAGGAAGGACTATGGCTAATATTTTCCAGACTCCCATTAAGAACAAGAAACGGGTAGATAGGGTAAGTTCTCAGCATGCCTGAAGCCCTGGGTTCAACCCCCAGCACCCCAAACTGGACAAGTCTAGACCAGATTCAACAAGCCTGGTTGAGAGTATGGGTAGTGAGCAGATGAGCCAGCAGTCACCTCTTTAGGGCAAATGGCCCCCGCCCTTGTAACCTTAATTAATTTGTAAGTGGTACAATAACTCGGGTCCTATTCTTTAGTGAAGAACGTCTGTCAGATGAGCAAAGTGGACCATTAACTCTCCTCCAGCTCCAAACACCACAGCATGGTCCCCACGGCGTGAGTACGCTGAGAGGAAGGAGCACCGTAGCAGCAGAAAGGGCTCAGAAACCAAGCAGCCCAACACTCCAGCTGCACAGAAAGGCACTCAGGGTCATGCCACGGGCTGCAGCCCTGATGGGAGGAGAAAACCTCAAGCTGCCCGATTCGCAGATGTCTTTTTGATGTGGATTAAGTGCTAAGCTCTTATATCAGGCAGATTGCACATTGTCCACATTACTGAGTTACTGGAATATGTTTGTAATATTTTAATTTAAATGTCATCCATTCAACTGATATTTATAAACTATTATAACTATAACAGTTGGAAAGAAGCTGCCAGTCTGGAGGCCTTTTCCCGAGAAACTGAAAACAACCTCCTGGTCCTGTTTTCCTGAAAAATACAGAGGCACAGGCTATGTCGCCCTCACAGCCTGGGCTTTCAGATTAACCTCTGTGTAAATTGCGAAAATTTGGGCTTGGATGGTTTCTGCCCCGTGTGTCTCCTCGGCCAGACGTGTATGCAGGACACAGGGCACAGCTTCCACACTGGCGGCTCTCGGAACCTATGAGAAGTTCCTCCTCTGCAGCACTGGCACCTTCAGTATGTTAGTGGGTGTTCAGCCATTGGTGAAGAGACAGTCGTAGCAGTGGCAAGAGTGCAGTTCTTGGAGCCAGACCGAACCTGGTCACATCTTCCAGTTGCCCCTAAACAACTGTCATCTTTGACACACTAATCTATTCTCTTGGAGCTTTGCTTCATCTGCACAACTGAAATACTAGAACACTCCTAGCAGAACAGACACTCGTGCCAGTACTGTTCACTCTAAGCTTTACATATACTAATAATATAGCAGTGATTATTAATTGTGTGTTCAGTCAATTGTGGGTTCCTTGATCAAGAGAAGTGAGATCGGCAATACACGTAGACACAAATACATTTCTCCCACTTTCTCTTGGCCTTAACTTGCCTCTGCTTTATTAGCTTACCTATCATGCTGCTACAAAGTTATAAAAAGGTAAACATTGAGCCTTGACTTAGAGAAGTATAAAGGGCTATAGGGATATTCAATATTTTCAAGATTAGCAAAAATACTTTCACCAAAAAAATTAATCCAAACCTGGCAACACTACCATGTTCTAAGACACCAGGTAAATCAGCTTGGGAGATTGTGCAAGCTCTTTTGAATGCTTGTCTTGTGAGGAACAAACCTGCACTCAGAACAGAACTATACCCCACATCTCCGTCCCAAACACTGCGATGTCTCCTCGGAAACAGTGTCAGTCACAGCACAGCTGAGCATAGCTGTGAGGTGCAGGGCTGGGTTCACATCCTGCCTCCTCCCAGAAGCTTCCCTGGCCTGTCTCGGAGCTCAGATTTCTCCCTTCTCCATCAACAGCACTTGACTTGGCTCCCTTCATTTGACGTTAATACTTACTGCCCGCTGTTCGGGTTATTCATTCACATAAATATGGGTTCCCATTGGCAGTGCAGACAGAAGGTACACTGAAACACTTTCATGGTCAGGAAACCATAGACTGAATGGGGAATCATCTTCCCAGCTCCCCACACTGTGCTATGACTTAGAAAACAATCACCAGTAACTTCGCAATTTAGAGTATAAAAGGGGAAATAACTCATCTCTATCTGTACTGTTATCATGACCAATCCTGTTTGCTGATAAGAAATTAAGGCCCAGAGGAGTTCAGTAACTCATCCAAAGCCCCACACCTACATCTGGTAGCCCCTGGTCAGAACCCAGGCAGGCTGGCTGGAGTCCACCTGGCAACCCAGCTCTGCTTCCTTCTGAGGACAGCTGGAGGCTCTGCACTCTGAACTCAAGTTTGAATGGGCGCTCTGCAAAGACCGGGACTGATCGGCCACACCCCTTCATGCAGCAGGTCCTAGCCAGTGCAGTGGGCATCTGGGAACCAAAGACCTACAGCAGTCCCTTCCTTATCCAGTTTCATTTTCTGAGGTTTTAGTCACTGATGACCCACCATGGTCAAAGACATTAGACAGAAAATTCCAGAAAGCAATATCTGACAAACTGAGCTCTCAGCTGTCCTGCCGCATCTGCTCCTCTGCTGCTGGTCACTTGGTGGCCATCTCTGCTGGCCCAGGGCCCGTCAGGCCATCACAGGGCACATGTTGCAGTCCCCCAATGCTGTCCTCGTCACCCAGGCACAGGGTCACCGTGCATCACCACAAGAAGAAGGAATGCAGCACAGTGGGTCTTCGGGAAAAAGAGAAAACATAATTCTTATGACAGGATAGTGGTGTGATTATTCTGTTTTTAGTTAGTGTTACTATCTTACTGTTCCTCCTTTATAAACTTTGCCACACACATGCAGAGGAAATAAAACCCTGTACTATGTGTAGGGTTTGGTATTCTGTGAAGTTTCAAGCATACACTGGAGTCTGGCACATGTCCCCCAAGGGTAAGGGGGCTCCTACAGGAGGGTTACACTTTCTGTCCTCATTCCTAAGCTGGATAAGACAAGAACCCACACAATGACTTTCTGCCCTGAAGAAACAGCGTATAGACCTAATTCCCAAGAAACCCTAAGTATTTTCCTGGTCCTATTTTCCAGAGGTACAGGCTGTGTCAGCTCTCCAAGTCCAGAATTTTTTATTAACCTATGAATTAGCAAAGTATCGCGCTTGGTTGGATTTCACCCGTGTGTGTGTGTGTGTGTGTGTGTGTGTGTGTGTGTGTACACACAAACAACAGAGGAATCCACTTTCTTGGCCATGCTCATAGTTATCCTAGTAATGACAGTAATTATCGCAATATCATAATAAGTAATTTTTCATTTGCTAAGTTCTTTATATAGTTTATTCCATTTAAATTTTATGAAAATCTTATTTCTGCTCCCCGCTCCCCCCATCTTGGGAATTGAACTCAAGCCTTCACACTGCTTCATCCTCAGTACGTTTCCTTTTTTTTTTCGCCCGGTACTAGGGATGGAGCTCAGGGCCTTGCCCTTGTGAGGCAGGTGCAGTGCCACTGAGCTAAATCCCAGCTCAGCCCTTTTTTACTTTTTAGTTTGAGACGGTATCTCACCAAATTGCAAAATCACGGGGTCTGGGCTCAAATTTGTGATCTTCCTGCCTCAGGCCCTCAGGGTGCTAGGTGCATCCCTGGTGCTGGCTATGTTTTTATTTTAAATAGAAAAAAAAAAAAGGCTTAAAGAGGTTGAAAAAGTTGCTTCAGTGACCCAGTTTGTGACTCCCAGGGCTCAGACTCCAGAGGGGCGGCGCTGTATCACGGGGCGGGGAGAGGCTTCTGGAAGGCCTTTCCGAGTTGGAAGGTTCGCAGTGTTTTACAACCGAGTTTCCAGCTCCAGGATTGAGGTTTCTGATACTGTTCCTGGCCTTCAGGCACACAATTATCACTATCAGGTAGGAGGTAGGCATTTTCTTATAAGTGAAATTTTAGAAACAACATTTTATTCTTTGTCGACCAAACACATTTTGTGTGGATGTAGACACCTTAACAGCTCTCCGTGTGTCTGGACTGCATCTGACCAAGACATCTCAGGGCCTTGCCCCTCTGCGCTCCTGTGGGGGTCAGCATAGCCCACTGGCAGCCCTTAGCCTCGTCTCACACGGGAGGGATCATAGCTCGAATGCTAAGGACGCTGCTCAAGGTCACCGAACTAAAGCCGCAGCTGCGCCTCCCCGCTCCACCGCCTCCACACGCAGAGCCAGCTGTGGTCATGCAGTCATTTCCTCCCTTGATGCTTCTCCCAGCACGCTCAGACCCTGGCTTCGGGTGCCTTGATTTCCACAGCTGCTCTGGTTGTGGGGTTCCTGCCTGTCCTGAGCTCTGTACATTCCTTCTGCCTTTGTACCCTCACAGTCCTTTCAGCCACAGCCACCCAGAACCCAGGGCCGGCCCAGCCCTCTGCCTCGCCAACAGCCAAGGAAGGGAGCCAATGTCCAGACTGCCAGGGATAGGTGAACAATTTGAATTCTTTCAACCCCTCACACAGTCTTGGCACCGCTAACATTCAACAAAAACATAAGACTTGTGGGGCAAAGGGAGGGACGCACACGCATGTGTGTGCGTGTGCGTGTGCGTGTGTGTGTGTGTGTGTGTGTGTGTGTGTGTGTACACAGAATAGCTATTTGCAGTGTGACACCCTCCCTCTGTCCTGGAGCTCAAAAAGAGAATGAAAACAGGGATCTTGGCTCGGTGTGGTCAAGCCTGTCAGAGATTCAGCTCTTTGGGCTGTGGCTCCTGTTCTGTACTATAGTCACTATGAGCTAAGGGAATCAAAACTATTTGGCCCTTCTGATTTGGAGTTGTGGCTTACTATAAAACCAAAGAGTAATATTTGGTTTTGATCTCCTTAAAAGTGAACTGTACAGCATGTCGCAGCATGTGAATAGATGGCTTTTCACAGGCGGAGTGTTAAGCTATGGACAGGACAAAATAGCAGAAATCAATAGGAATAGAATAGACTTACTTCACAGGGGAGGTGAGAGACAGAAGAGAAATATGCTAAACTGTAGAAAATCTTTAGTGCTGAGTGAGAAAACTGTGGACTTCTCTGGCATTCCTGAAGATTATCTGTCCAGAAGTTACACTTACTTCATTCCCTTTGGTAAGCAAAGCCGTGGGGAAGGGCAGCAGCCTCTCTCCTGAACACCTGAGAATCTTCCTTCCTCCTTAAACACATTAACAACCTGAGCTCAGGAGCACATCTCATCATCCCAGGCCATGGCCAAGCTCTCTGGATTTTCTTTACTCATTGACTGTAGACAGATGCTGTGGCAGTGTGACTTTCTCTGAAAAGGATCCATTCTGAGGTAGCCAGGTTCCTGTGAGGTCCCTGGTACTTGAGTACAAGGCTTTTTTTTTTTTTTTCTTTCTTTTTCTTTTGAAGATATCACTAATTATGTTCATTTAAAAAATCCAGTCACTACATCTGCAAGAGATGGGCAGTTACAGATAGGCACTGAATGGAGGGGCAGAGGTGCAGGAACCGGTGGGTGACATCAGAGAGAAGGAAGCAGGTGATAAAAAGAAGAAGCAGAAGCTAATTCTCCCTAGTGAGTATCATGGCAGGGTGCTGTGGTTATTTATACTGCAAGGAAATAATGAGCAGCTCATTTTGCTTCAAAAATTTCAGAATGCGAACACGTAGCCCCAAACAGCCAAGCTTTTACTACCAACTGCAGACAGGTAGGTTCGAGGGCTTCACCAACAATTCTTTAGCAACTGGCTAGCAAGATTTAAAAGAGAAATCTTATGTGTCACATTGACACCTACTCCTCTTTTAAGTCAGGTTCTTTATTACCACTGGTATTTGGGGTGGCATTTTAATACCCATGTCAAAAAGTTGAAAGAGGTTGGGGGAGGCTGTTCTTAAGGATTGCTTTCTGTTTTTACTAGCCTGCAGAACAGGAAAGTGCAGTCACTTCTGCATTCTTCTCCAGTAAGGACCAAGCTCCTGACATTAAAATGAACACTAACATGCTTTAATAAGATGTCTGCATAATGCAATGATTATTTTCATAAAGTTTGGCCTCTTCTTTTGACCATTTTTAATTCAGATTTTCATATTTCTAGGTCAACTGACACTGATAAAGCAAATTCAAGGCAATGAAATATTTGGAGAAATATTTCTCAATATTTTGGTAGGAGATAGTCAAATAGAATGGCCGGAAGGTTGTGGCTATGAAGAAATTATTCAGGTAAGAAAAACACACTATTGCAACAGAGAAATGAACAAGGGCATGAAAACATGGCTCACAAAAGTAAAATACAAGTGGCTAGTAGATGCGGAAGGAAATTTCCACTTCACTGGTAATCAAAGACATGTAAATGGAAACCACAGGCAAGGCTTTCTTCACCTCCCAAATCGGCGGCAAAGTTGGCAAAAGGGTGAGGAAGAGGCCCTTTCCACACACTGCTGTGGGGAGCCAACTGGCTCAAGTTTTTAAAGTTGTTAAAGCCTTTAAAATGCATGTGAGTTATGGAAGTACTTTCAACAAGGGACTTTACAGAATTAAACAGGTTTGCAGTTAATTGTTTATGAATAAGAATATTACCGTTAGTTATGACAGTAAGATGTTTGAAGCAACTGAAATGTCTAATAACAGAGGTGAGCACCCAAGTTCTGTCCTCTTCAGAGGTGGGATGCTACACAGTTGACAGATAAATCACATTTATGAAAAATTCTTCATATAGGAAATATAATCCAGTATTAGGGTTTTTAAGCAGGATAGATAAAATGTATGCTTTTATCCTTTTCTAATTTTTCCTCATAAAAATGACTGTTAAGAGTGGGTATTTCTGGTGATAGGATGAAGTTCTCTGCTTATAATCACATCAGTAAGTAAGGAGAGGCATCTGGGTCCAAGCCCAGAAAGTCTGGCTCTCCCACATGAGGACTACCTCTCAACGAAAGAGAGACAGGGCCAGGGATTTAGCTCAGTGATTCTGCCTCCTGCCTCTCAAGCACAAGGACCCGAGTTTGATCCCCAGTAACAAACAAAAAAAAAAAAACAAAAGAAAAGAAAAGGGAGATAGACAATGATAAAAAGCTCATTTCCTATTACCAGAAATGACCACTCTAAGCACTGTCTACATCACAAAAATGTGAAGATTAATACACCTAAAGAAAAGTACAGTACCTGGCCTCCGACACAATAAGTGCTCAAATATTTAGTATTTATAGTTGTCAAATATTTTCCAAGTTAATAAAAGTTATTAATTTAAGCCAGATTTGGTGGCACATACATGCAATCCCAATACTTTGAAGGCTGAGACAGGAGGGTCACTATGAGTTGGAGGTCTGCTTGGGGTACATAGTGAGATCTTGTCTCAAAACAACAACAACAACAAAAAGTGTTAGTATCTTCAAAATTCGATTTGTTTTTTTTTATGTGTGTGTGTGTGGTTCCAGGGATTGAACTCAAGCCTTTCTGCTTGCAAGGCAGGTAGTGGAACCACTGAGCTAAATCCTTGGCCCACTAAAAATTAAAATTTTTAAAGTAGTAACTAGGAAAGGCTGTGTCAGCAAGTTCCATGTATAAATGAACAATCCCCAGGAACAAATTGAAGTTGAACCAAAATATCTGGGTAGTATGTATTTTCCTTTTCTTTCTTCTATGTGTGTGCATGAGCACATGCATATATGTGTGGTGCTGGGAATTGAACCTAGGTCCTTTGCACTGAACTCCATCCCATCTCTTTTTTGTTGTTTTTTATTTTGAGACCAAGACTTATCAGGTTGCCCAGGCTGGGCTCTAGGTTGTGATCTTCCTGCCTCAGCCTCCAAGAGTGCTGGAATCACAAGTATATGACACTCCTCCAACCTGGTATCCTTACTTTAATAAATTTTTTTTTAAGAAAAAGAGGAAGGAGGGAAGGAGGTGTGGGGTAAACAAAGGAAGTTCTCTGTGAAGACAGTAAGATGCTACAGGGAGAACATGCTAAGTCCTCACCGAGTATTTGTTGTGATTCCATATTTAGTTTGCAGGGAATCAAAAGAAGTGGAGAAAAGGCACAGAGGGAAACAAGAATGGTGAGAGAGAAGCTGGTCCCATGAAGAAAACCCTCCAGTCTGCTCTCCCAAGTGCAGCTCTCAAGCTCTCTCCTCCGCTCTGCCAGGCTGAGCAGCTGTTTGCCTCAAGGGCAGCAGCTGGAATGGCCAGGGCATCTCTCGTCCACATCCATGTCGTCCCTTCCCTGATGACAGACTCTCCTGGGCACAAGAGCACGTTTCCAAAGGGAGGCTTCCCGGGCTGCTTTCCTGGAGATCTGCAACCTGAGATAGATCCGGACAGCACAGAGGAAATGCCGTCCTGCTGGACTGACCGCGACTGTGTGCATCTGCACCATGTCCCCTTCCAGCTCAAAGTGTTCTAGAGATACATCTCAGGCTTCCTTATAGAAGGTTCATGCTTGGTGAATAAGAGGAGAAAGCCCGGCAGAGAGAAGCTGCCTGAAACAGCCTTCTTAAGAATGAAGAGTCAATCACTTTGCACTTGCACTTGTGACCGTGGCTGCAGAAGAGTTCTTGGCAGAGCTAGGGAACCTGAGCAGTGTCTGAGCCAAGGAAGAGACAATGGATTGGAGATGAATTCCCCACTGCTCCTCCAGCAGAGAGGCCGTTAATGATCTCAAAGATCTTAGCATTGTCTTGTGGGGCTGCGGGGACCACTAAGGAGTCTTTGGCCTGTTTCCTCTTTTGACATTCTTACTACCCATTTCACTTGTCACTGAAGCTCCCTATTCCTTCCTCACACTTCTGGCTCTTTCAGCCTGGACTTTGACTTCTCACTCTCCTTAGAAAACCTATAGCGAACAGCAGGCTTTCCTCCTCTGGGACAATTCCCATAAAGGACCATAGACGGGCTATGAGGGAGGGATTCTGCTTTTCTTCTAATTAGCCCTGCTGTCAGTCTCTTGTATGGTGTGTTTGCAGCACCCAGATGCTTGAAAATATTTCTTTACTTTTTATAACTCAGTTTCTGCTTCAAACAATCTTATTTTAGGTCGTTTAATTTTCAATAGTTATGAACTTTTGTAAGCATTTCCTGTTTTTTGTTTTTGTTTTTTTGTGTGGGTTTTTTGTTTCTTTGTTTGTTTGGGGTTTTTTTGGGTACCAGGGATCAAACTCAGGTCCTTGGGCTTGTGAAGCAGGCAGCAGAACCACTGAGCTAAATCCCCCACCATCCTGTGCATTTTGATTAGTGCTTCATTTGAGAGCTTAATGAGTGCATGAGCCTAGGATGTCGGGCCTCTCCCACCCTTGTTTCACAGCTGAGGAACCAGTGGCTTAGAGGTAATGTGACTTGCTCAGTGTCCCATGCTAGGAATCCACAGCCTCACCTGCTGCTGTGATACTTTGCATAAACTACCAAAAGTCCGTTTAAGAAGTTTATAGGTTGAGAATTCTAATATGATGGATTATTTAAATAAACTAGTGAGGAACCCAGTGTGGTGGTACATGCCTATAGTTCCAGCACTGCTGAGGTGGCACTGAGAGAGGACTGCTGTGAGTTTGAGGCCAGCCTGGACTACATAGTAAGACCCTATCTCAACCTCCCTACCCAAAGTAAACCAGTGTGCTGGCATTTGGAAAATAATATTTTTCTCTAAAGGCTAAGCTCCTGTCACCACCTCCTGGGCCCTCATGGGAGGACATTGTGGCCACTCAGTTCTCCATTGTGCTTGTTGGAAAGTATTATGCTGCTGGTGACAACCAGTTTGTGGAACTTCAGACTCCAGCCCTGTACCTCTGTGCCTTCATTGTGTGACTTCAGAGGCCCAGGAACAGGGCTTGAACTCCAATTTCCTCAGGAGATGTCTGTTTCTGGAAAAGCTATGATCAGATATCTATGAGCATTGCCTTGGAAGTGATTCTTTATTGACAAAAGTGACAGCCTTTTATCTTAAGTGAGCCAGCTGTGGCTGAGTTATGAGGCGACCCAGTCAATTCTCTTCGGAAATTTGGGGCGAGAACATGAACTGGCTCAATCTGTTCTCAAAAGAAATCTGTGCTACATCTGCATTTAATAGATTTAAGTGATCACAGGACACCCTGACCAAACCCTTTGACAGCCAGTACAGTGCTCTCTAGGCAGCTCAAGTTAGCTGCAGCAGACAGCTGGGCATGTGTCTCTGTCTATACTGTTTAGTCCCACCATGCAGGAGCTGAAGGGAAGTGGTGTCTGCCTCTTTGATTCAATTGTCTTTCTGTGTTCCTTGCAATGGCCTTTACCCTGGGCTTCTTCCCACCCCTACTCTTCTCAAATGAAATCTGTCTGGAAGGCTTCCTCTTCCTTGATACAGATAGCTACCTGTTGCCCACTCTCACCTCCAATGACAATGCCCTTACAATATCTAGTCAAACAAAAACACCAAAGGACAACCTCTGAGAGGAATTTGTATTTGAGTAGTTTCAGATGATTTCTAAGCATCTGTCTTGCACCTGAAAACTGTACTCCTTTGGAGAATCGCAGACTTAGCCTCAAAAGCATAGCATGGCACTGTCCAATATGGAGCTCACGGGCCACGAGGCAGTTGAGCACTTAACACGCCAATCAAAGCTGAGATGTTTTCTAAGTGTAAAATATAAACCAAATTCCAAATATTTAGTGTGAATAAGAAATGTAAACTAGGGCCGGGGATTTAGCTCAGTGGTTCGTTGGCCTGCCTTGCAAACACAAGGACCCAAGTTCAATCCCCAGTACAAAAAAAAAAAAAGAAAAAAGAAATGTAAAATACATCATGAGTGATTTTTATTAGTGACATGGTGAAATGATAGCACTGTGAATATACTGAGTTAAATTGAAAATGTTATTTGAATTAATTTCACTGCACTTTTTAAAAGTGTAACTATATAAAAGCAAAGCTTATATATATGGCTGGCATTATATTTCTATTGCACAGTGGAGATGAATAGATATGATGTGAAGAGCAGGACAGTGCTCTAAAGTGTTTTTTATTGATATGTGTTTTTAGTACATAATGATTACATTCACTGTGAGGAACAGGTATGTGTACATAATGCATATTAATTCTTTTTTATTCTCTTTTCTTTCCCTTCCTTCCTCCTCCCTCCAACTTTAGGTCCCCTTCCCACTTGCAGAAGATCCATCTCCCTATTTCCTATTACCTGCCTTTTATTTTCTCTTCAAATTACTTCTACTTTGGGCTTCTCATATGAAAGTAGCTATGTGATATTTAAGCTTGTGTGTCTGATTTATTTAACATTATGATCTCAAAGGGCATATATTTTCCTACAAACAACTCAAGTCTCTATGACAGAGCAATACTCCATTATACAGAAATACCACATTTTCTTTATCTACTCATCTATTGATAGACATATAGGCTGCTTCTAAGATTTAACTCTTATAAATTGTGCTGCAATAAATATGGGTGTGCATGTATCTCTGTAATATGATGTCTTTAACTCTTTCAAGAAGACCAGTAGAAGGGGAATAGCTGGGTCAAATGAAATTTGTAGTTTTAGTTTTTTTGAGAAATCTCCATACTGATCTCCATAGTGGTTGTATTAGTTTATATCCCCACCAACTATACAGAAGTTCCTTTTCCCGTGTAGCCTCCCAAGAATTTGTTATTATTTGATTTCTTGATAATGGCCAAAAATGAATTCTCAGCGTTGTTTTAACTGGAGAGTGCTATAAAATAGTATAAAGACACTGAAAATGTGCTGCAAGAAAAGGGAAAAGGATGTAATAAACTTGTTTTCAGGAAGACTTCCTGGAAACAGCAATCTCAAATCTTGACCTTGAAACAAGATTGTAGGGGAAAAGGAAATATCATGCCTATATCTAGGATGGAGATTTTGACCCCAGCCAGTTCAAGAGTGGAGCAGTTTTGGTGGTTCCAGTCTTCCTCAATTTCCAAACCTGACTGCCCATTAGAATTACTTCATCTACAGAGCCAGGCTTGCCTCATATCTCATGAGCCCAGATTCACAGATCTGTTATTTTTTCACCTGATTCTTAGGTGATTGTGCTACAGCTCATCTGTCCTAGTCTGGAAAGCTGTTTGGAATACAAACAGACATCTCTGGGCCCTGAGACCCCAGTCACAGCAGGTTTCTATAGCCCAGGATAGAGGTAGCCATAGTGCTATCTTGTTGAATGCCCTTTGGGGGAGAAGCACCCAGAGGGAAGCATCTGAAAATCCAAGCTCGCAGCACCTGTTGAGGGCTTTTGGTGGGTCTGCACATTTTTCTTGTGGGAGCAGAAGGAAAAGGCTTTTCCAGCTTGTACTCTCCTCAGCAAACACCTACATTACATATTAAGCAGCCTTTCTGACATGAAGAGGGACAGGACTGTGCCAGGAGGAGTACAGCAATTCCTTAAAAACACAAAGAAATCTCCACAGGCTTATGCATGATCATTCTACACCATGCTCACAGGCTCTTTATCCTTACAGAAGCCCTGTATAGCCACAGCAGATTTAAAGGAGGTAATCAGGCTGACAGTGAGAGGCAGGGAAAAGAGAGCTTTGTTATTTGGGCCATGCTTGGTGAATAGTACTATGTACAACACACCACTCTCTCCCCTTCTCAGCTTCAGCAATCCCCTTCCCCCTCTGGTCTACACCCATGTTTCTCCAAGTATGGTCCAAAGACCACCTGGATCTGAATCTATGGGGCTGATTTGTTTTCATAAAATGCTTTTAAATGAGAGACTTTTAAATGACTGCTGGGAAGTCTAAAGACGAAAGCTATTTTCTTAGAGGCTTATAATTTTTGGGATTTCCTACCTGGCATCTGACCCAGTCCATGCTGTCCCAATATATTTCTCTCTCAATCCTGGTCTTGCTCTCTTCCGTTTTGCCCTACATGCACCCTTGAGGTTCACACTGAGCTATGCAGGATGCCATCTGGTGCCCTTCTTATGGGGCAGGAGGCAACCACATGGTGTTATCAGGCTTTGTTTTAAAAATGTTTAATTTCCAGATCAACATGCAACACACATTCCTGCAAAATCATGTCTACAATGTACCAGAAAACCCACTACATGGTAGAGTCACACAGGGAACCAAGCAAGGTCCTCATGGGAGCTCACTGTCTAGAGCAGAGGTCCTTGAAATGAGAAAGGTCAGAGATGGGCTTCACTTGTGCAACAAAAATGGTATGTGTTTTGCTGGTAAGAAAATATATAGCTATCATAAGTTCGAGGTTTTGCAAAATTGCAGAAAGGTTAAGAGCTCCTGGGTAGATGGATAACAATGATGAATGCTTTCTAATATGACAAAATGTCCTCTCTGCTAAGATGACAAACTGATACCATGTAGTGTTCTTCATGAACACTGTCATTAGAAGGTCAGATTTTTGCTCCACAATGGGTAAGGAGAAGAGGCGGAGAGACTTTTGGAGAGATTAAAGGCATTCCTTCAAGGCCCAACTTCAATGCCACCCTATGACAGTCTGTTCTCATTTCTGAGGAGAATGAGATTAGTAGGGACAGACAGTGAAGACAAATGTCTTCATAGGAAAGGGCTATGAGTTGGACCCTAAAGAGCAACTGGGTTGGGCCAGGGCTTGCTGTTCAAGATTCAAAGCCATCAGACCAGCATCACCTCCTACCCCTTGTTTCCAGTGCTGAGTCCAGAGCTGCAAGGCTGACCAGAACTCACTGAGATAAGAGCTTTCTTAGGAGCAGCCCAACCACACTAAATGGACCATGAGTTTGAAGGGAGGGAGGTTTCTGCCTCTGGAGCCATTCTTTCTCAGGGGAGCTTTCTGATGTGTTAACTGTGGGGTTGGTTGGTCTCCATGTAGAAACAGCATAAATGATGCCTGGAACTCCCCATCTGGCCCCCAGAGCACAATCCACAGATTTTTGAAAGGAACTATAGTGGGAGAAGGGAGGGACCATTTCCTCTCTGGATCTGAGATGGGAGAGGAGGGGTGGATAGGAGGGATTGTGGCTAGAGCTTTGAACCTGATCTCTCAGCCTCAACAGGTACACTCCAGCAACTCAGCCTGTGACTGATGGCTCCCAATTTGGCACTTCTGAGGAGCCCTCTGTGAAGGTGGGGGTGAATTTTTCCACTGAGAAACGGAATTTGCAGGTTCTTATGACCTTTCAGACTTTCCCAGGAAATGCTAGAGAGGATTTGTGGGTTGGCAAATAGTTCTGGTTTTTCGAGGGAGCCCTCTTGGACAAAATATGGCTAATGATGTTGCGACTACCAGATGATTTTCATTACAGACTTGGTCTTGTTACCACCACAAAATGATCAATTTCATCTCTTTGTTGTGCTGGCTCTTTGCTATGTGGCAAAATGGCAAAGTTCAGAAGCCAGACACCTCAGGCAGCACACTGCTTTTGCTCCTCACCATCCTTCAGCCCAGGCCGGGAGCTATCGTCGTGAGCTGTGTGTGTTCAGATCCTGATCCTATTGGTACTCATTCTTCAACCTTAAGTCATTTATTTCTCTGAGCCATGGCTTATCTGGAACACAAAAATAATAGTTACTTGTTCCTCACTGTGTTGTAGCAAAGATTAAGTGAGACAAAGGACTTAGCAAGCGGAGGTATTAGTTAATTGATTCATTTCTTTTGTCTTTCACTTTAACGTAGGAATTCTGTGGTATTCTAACCTGAGCCCAGTCATTCCCTAAACCTGCTTTCCAGATGACCATCAGCGTTCCCTCAAGCTGCACAAATGTCAAAGTCTGAGACTGCATTGGTTCCTGCTGGGCTTTGCTGGGGAGCGTGTGCTGCAGAGACTACAGGGCTGCCGACCACCCTGCAGTACGGTTCAGACCAGAGGCCCTCAGCTGTAGGTGTGGTGGTCTGCGTGAAAGACAAACAGGAGAGGAAACAGAGCCCAGGAAAAGCTGCAAGGAGAAAGACAGCTGCATGTTTGTCCTAGAGTAAATCAAGCCGTGATGTTTATTGGGATGCTTCCAGAAACACCAGCAGGAAATCCCCAAAATGCAGGATTATCTTTCCAGGAAAGATCCTTCTAAAGAGCCTGCAATAACCAGACTTGTTGATGAGCTGGGTTAAAGGAAAGGTCACAGGTTTGGAGGGCATGGACCTGGATGTTAGTTCTGCCTCTCTTACTTATTAGAGACTTCTTATTGAACCTCATTTTCCACTTAAAAAAGGATAAGTATCACTAACCAGGCAGGGGAATTGGGAGGATCAGCATCATATGTGCCCACGTCATGAAGACTGTAGGTGTTAGGAAGTAAGAAAAATACTCAATATATAGTTTGCAATTAATAAATTAGAACCAAATGGCTATAAGGACATCACACTGGGACACGTGGCATGAGAAGCCTCTGGACTGAAAGCCATCATTTCTTAGATTTGTGCCCGGTACAGGGTGGAGAACTGAGGAGGTGGGGAGGAATAGGCAGCTTGCCTGAGGTGGGTGGGTAAAGGGCAGAAAAAAGATCAAAAGGCCTATAAATATCTGTCAAACTTTAAAGTGCAAATCCTCTGCCTGTGGTAAATTGGGGTCAAATCTTTCATTATCACCTTTCTGGGGAGGGGAAGAGAAAGAGAGGGAGGGAAGGAGGGAGCGGGGAGATGCTTTGTTGTGGCCCTGTGGCCGAGCAGGAGGATGTGACAGACGTTTCCTTCAGCCCAGACCCGGAAACATGGGTGGATGAGAAACTAACTGCAGAAGGTTTGCTTTGTGACTACACCACTGGGTCCTCGAGGAAGAGCACCTTCTTGAATCAGGGCTGGCTAGGTGGGTGAGCAGATGTTAATTCGGAGCACAGAGCGACATCTTCATTAGCTGGTGTCCTAGTTCTCAGGGATCCCACAGCTGTTTCACTGGGCACTGTGATGGGGCAGCCCCACTGAGATACAGTTGGGCAGGCTCCAACACAATGTTGGGTGGGCCAGGAAGACTTTGCCAGTGGCCAGGGCTCTATGCAGCCCCTCATTGTGGGCACATAGGAAGCTGTGGAGTAGCTCTGCCCTACTGGCTGCCTCCAAAGAGATGCCTCATCATGTGGGGCCTCCTGTTCAGAATTTATTTCTGTAGAAAGTGCAGGACTCCGGTAAGTCCTACAGAGGAGACTTCTGAGAGTGACGGGACTGACAATCCCCGGCATGCTGTGTCGCTGCGTCTCGGCGCATTTGGCCCACAGTCACTGCCATCAGTCTGAAACAATAAATCTCACATTTCTGCTTTCCATTCCTTTTCTTATTTCTTGATACTTTCATTTTTTTCTCATAAAAATATGTATAACTGGTTAGATTTTATCTGGACAAAAAAAAAAAATCTAACAAATGTCTTCAGGCTGGAATGCCCCAAAACACATGCTATTTATTAAATTGTTTTCTAGACAGAGTCACCTGTCTTATCCAAGAGTCTCCCCCTTCTCCACCCTAAATGGCACTCAACGTTTGAGGCTCCAGTGGATTTCCTCACGTCTAGGCAGCCTGTGATGGATCTCCTGAGTCCTCACTGACCACTCTGCTCTGCATCCTGACCATTCTTCATTCTTCTCAGTCAGCATTTGTTATGAGGAATATACATATATATATATTGATTTTTTGAGGGTCTTACTGTTACTCAGGCTGGCCTTGAATTCACTATGTAGTCCAAGCTGGCCTCCAACTCATGGCAACCCTCTTGCCTCAACTTCCTGAGTGCTGGTATTATAGACAACTAAGTCAGGTAGAAATATTCTAGGCAGTCACACTGGGCTAGGCCCCTCGAGAGAGACAGTGCAGAGATGAAAACACATTACAACTATGGCTAGAGGTGCATCTGTTGGAAGCCAGTCCTCACGATAAAGATGGAATGACCAGGTCTATATAAATCCCTAGGGGTAATTCACAGTGAGTGTGATGGGAAGCCATGCAAGCTTTCACACAGGGGAAGCTCAGAGTGGGATTTGTTTTCGATTGATTTATCTGGCTGCTGTGTGTGCTACAAAAAGGCACGGGTGTGCTTTGAAGCAGGAAGGCTGTTTCAGTAGTTCCTGAAAGAGATGAAGGCACTCGACCTTTGGAGGTAGCAGTATAACCAGGAGTAGATTCGTGTGCTATCTGTGATCATTAGCATGTGGAATTACTCCCTTGGGTTGCTTTGAAGATTAGTAAAAACTGCACTCAACACGGTCAGTGAAGGGCCTGACTCATTGCAGGCTCTGTGCAAAGATGATTCAAGTTAAGAAAGGAAGACTCAAAAGAAGATAGCTTTAACTAATGCTCCACCAAGAACTTGTGGATGACCAAGATCTCAGGACTATCTGTCCCTGACAGGCAGAGCTTTGAGAGGATGAAACATTTGTTAGAGTTAGAACCCTGCCTACATTCCCTCTGTCACATGGAAAGCCATATAGCAACCTCAAGGGTTAATTCTGAAAACTGAAATAAATATTTGATAATTTATTGATGTTCACAAAACTAGTTTTCTGGGACTCTGAACTACTCTCATTTAGTAGTCAGATTTCTATAAATCAGATCAGTAGAGGCTATTGTATCTCTCTGGGTCATTTCTTTAAAAGTCCCATGGATTTAGATGTGAAGTATATAGAGCCTTAAATTCTTACCAAAGTAGGAAGGAGAACAAACCCAGCTTTGGAGTTAAGAGTGGCTCTGGGTTCAAATCCTTCTCCTGATGTTAAGTAGATACTGATATTGGATGTCTCCTCTGGTACCTGGAGGATAAAAGTATCTATCTTCTAGACCTTTTTGTGTAGGGCACAGATGAAGAATTTGAAGAATTAGTAAAGTGTGTTCCACATAATAAACATTCCATATACTGTATGTTTCTTTTTCCAGTATTTACTGTTTCACATAATGGACTTTCCAAACTCATTTGTATCCAGCGAGTTTTGTCTCTTTTTCTTTTCATATATACAACACTGTCTCAAAAGACGTTGTCAAGATGATAATGGGACACATTATAAAGGTATTATTTTTGGTTCATGACTATATATGGCAAATAAAAATCAATACTGTTAAACTTACATATGGTTATACACCACTCAAAAGGCTATCAATCCCCAATGCAGTTGAGTGGAGAGGAGGCAGTGTCATAAGAGTGTTTTCTCTTTTTCTTTTCATATATACAACACTGTCTCAAAAGACGTTGTCAAGATGATAATGGGACACATTATAAAGGTATTATTTTTGGTTCATGACTATATATGGCAAATAAAAATCAATACTGTTAAACTTACATATGGTTATACACCACTCAAAAGGCTATCAATCCCCAATGCAGTTGAGTGGAGAGGAGGCAGTGTCATCCCCACAGAAGCAAGCTAAAACCTAGGGAGTTTTCCCCTGCGTAACGCCTCTCACTAGAACTAGAAAAATTACTCAGGCCACTGCCCCTCAGATTAAGAAAATGTCCTTTGGTCTGTTTCCCAGGATGTAGACCTGGCTCTGAGTCCTTTGTCGCCCCTCCTAAAGCTGTCCCAGCTGTGAAGCTGTGGGGCCCTCACAGGCCTGGATTAGACATCTGTGAAGAATCTCCTAAAAGCTTCTGAGTCAGCATATTCAGTTTAACAAAAATGTGACTTGGAGCAGTTACTGCAGCCAGTATTACTTGGAAGCAAAAAGGCAAAGGACTTTTAATCTACTTTCCCGTGGGTGTTTCACAGATCACTCACTCTCACATTCAGACTTTGTTGTAGTTGAGCAGCAGATGGAGATACACATTATGATGCTGGAAATACTATCGTAGTCTTTCATCAGGTTTTTGATCAGATAATTCTAATATGCCTTCCCCACTCTGTTTTTGCAGATCTTTTGTGTCTTGCACAGAATAATGTTAAGGAGGCTCAAGAATTTAATTCCTAAACTCTGCTTTGGTACTTATAAAAATTCCTCCAGAGCTGGGGATATAATTCAGTGGTAGACTGCTTGCCTTGCATGTGCAAAACTGAGTTCCATCCTCAGCAACGCACACACACGCGCACACACATACACACATAAATTTAATTTAAAAATGTAATCCTTCCAAACACCAAAATATTCAGTCATTCTGACCATAGAACAGTGAGCTTACATTGCTGATGTCTCTCCATTGCCAAATGTATTGCAGGCTGACTGCAGCATGGTCCTTTAAAGGAAATATGGCAAGTCCTTGAAAGGGGCTAATGCAAGTTGTTAGCTGAGCCTGATAAAAGATTTTCCCTGCTAAGGTGATAAACATTGCCATGTTAATCTGCAGAGGACAGAGGCTGCCTGATGATACTATGTAAGCTGTTTTAACCTCAGTGCTACAGCACAACTGGAATAGCGTTGATTTAGCCACTCACCTTCAGAAAGCAAGCACCTCATCAGGGCACCTCCAAACAGCTAACGTGACCAATGAACAAGCTGATGGAAGATCCTCTAACTGGATTTGTTCTTTCTTCATGGGAAATTGAGTAACTGGACTCTGAATTCACCTCCAGTCAGCATCCATTCACTGAAAACTTTCGCCAGCCCATTTATGGATTGAGAAATGCATGATGGTTCCTCTGCCCTCAGGATGCTCACCTGGTGTGGTCCTAAACTATCATAGTTGAGTGAACACATAATGATCATCAGATCCTTGGAAAATGTTTTAGTGGGACATTCCCCACTCCTAAATGTTCAGAACATTGAAGTACAGTCTTAAAATTGAGAGAAATGTTTCATGAAAAACCTGAGTACTTAGCACAGTTGTTACTCAATACATGTTAATTTTCTCCCTTCCTTAGCAATTGTCTTGTTTCCACTTTTTGGCTATGATGAATAATGTTATGGATGCAGTGCATTTTTAAATTAGTAATTGTTTGTACTACATACTGTTTATAGCTCCTGTGGCAAATTGGTACTTGTACAGATCTTAAAAATATATTTAAAGGCTGGGGATTCCTAGATTCCTTTGTTGGAGGGCATATTTACACTACATAATGTTTACATTTTTTGTGTGATCCTATGTTCTCTTTTGAAAGAAATATGTGCATGTTTGTGAGAACTATGAATTACACTGACTGTTTAACCATCTGAGGAGTGATAAGCCTTTTTGAAAATGGCTGTTTTATATCCCTACCAGGCGATGAGGGTTCCAATTTTTTCCACATCCTAAATTCATGCTATTGTCTTTTTCTTAATTGTATTTATACTATTGGTTGTGAAATGGTAAACAGTAGTATCCCTTTGATTTTGTCATTTTCTTGATGGCTAAATGATGTTAGAAGTATTTTCACATGCTCACTGGCATTTGAATACCTTCAGTATTTAGATACTTGGCTCCTCTCTTTTTGAGTTGTAAGGGTTCTTTATACAAATCCTTCTAGATGTTTTATCATATTTACGATGATTAGCAAATACCTTCTCCCATTCTAAGTGGATTGTCTCTTCACTTTAACCCTGTCCTTTCAAATAAAAGTTTTGATTCATCGAAACTAATTTTTTTTAAATTTTCTGCTTGTACATTTGGTGTTACACATAAGAAAATTATTGCCTATTACAGAATTAAAAGATTTATGCCTATATTTTCTTCTAAGAGTTTTTTTTTTATAAGGTTATCTTTTATACTTAGGTCTCTGGTCCATTTTGCATTCATGTTTTATATGGTAAAAGGTAAGGATCAAACTCCTTTTGCAAGTGAACAATAGCTCCAGCAGCATTTATTGAAAGACTCGTTTCCCCCACTGAACTGTCTTGGTGCTGCTGAAAATCAACTGATAATTATTGTGAAGGCATATTTTTCGTATCTTGATTTCATCACATTAACCTACATACCTACTTTTTATCCCAGTACAACAGTCTTCATTTCTATAGCTTTGGAGCAAAATTTGAAATCAAGAAAGTGAGCTGTACAATTTTTTATTTTTGTGAAGACTGTATGACTATCCTAATGGGGGGGGGCTACCAGGGATCGAAGTCCGGTCCTTGCACTTGTAAGGAAGGCAGCGGAACCAATGACCCAAATCCCTGGCCCTATTTCTTAAATTTCTTTATAAATGTTAGAATCAGTTTGCTAGCTGGAACTGATGGGATTGCACTGAATCTGAAGATCATTTTAACGAATACTAGCATCTTAATTCTTCTGATTCATGAATATGGGATGTCTCTTTAATTTCTTTCAATGTTTCAATACTTTTAAGAGTATAATTTTTAAACTTGTTTAACTTTTCAAAGTATTTTCAAATTATTTTCCAGATTTTCACTTGGTATCACACATTGAGTTACTAGAAATGTAAGTTTTGTATGCTCATCTTGTATCCTGCAAACTTGAAGAACTCATTTTACTACAATCATCTTGGAAAGTGGGTACATGTAACCTAATACAACTTTTTAAATCCCTTCCCCCAATTTCCCTTTCCTTATTTTCATTCTTCTAGGTATTGTTACTCTTAGCTCATGTTTATGGCATATGTTTACATTTATTGAGCTTATGACATAATCAGATTTTAAATATTTTCTAATGGATCCTTAGTATTTTCAATATGTGAGATCTGTCTGTTATAAACAGGAAGTTTTAGTTTTTCTTTCCAAATCTGGACACACTGTAGTTTGAGTACTTAATAAATTTTTTGAGGGAGGAGGAGGTGGTATTGAGGTTTGAATCCAGAGCCTTCACTTCACATCCCCAACATCTGCAGCCCTTTTATTTTTATTTTGACATAAGGTATTCCTAACTTTCCCAGGCTGAGTGTAAGCTTGCAATTACCTGCCTCAGCCTTCCATAGTGCTGAGATTACAGGCCTGAGCCATCATAACTGACTAAATTTATGGGAGACCTAATGTCTGGAGTTACTAAAGTCAAGATTGCCCAGATTGATTTTTAAAGCAAAAAGGAAAGAAAACAGTGCTTAGGAAAATCAACCAACCAACAGAAAAAAACAAAGAATTAGAAGGCAAAAATGATTCTTACAACATTACTGCATTTATTAAGGAAGTTTCTAATCCCCTTCTGTTTATACATTCAATTTTCAGAATCTTTTTTCTACTTGATAAATCTGTGAACTGACCACCCGCTCTCCTTTTCCATTTCTACCCCACAGCGAATGAGGTCACTGAAAGTGGAAGCACTCTTTCATGCTGAGAGAACGTGATTGTCATGAGGCAGTCTAAGACAAGTATGGAGCATATCATCTGGGGAACATGCTAGAATATTCTTAGAATAAGGCTTTTAGTAGTTGCGGGAAAAATAAAGCATCTACTCTGTCAAGTAACATACTAACATTTAAAAGCTTTAACCAGTAAGGATACCTCAAAAATGATAAAAATGTGTTTTAAAAATATACACTCACTACAGGGGGTCATCTTTTAAAACCAAAGTTTCTGGTTACTTTTTAAAATTGTAACTTTGATAAAATGGCAAAAACATTGCACGTAATATACAACCATATTTCCACCAAACATTAACTAGGTTATCTTCCTTCTACTAAGGCTGACAGTAAGAGGACAAGTTATATGTAAGTATTTTAAATTTTATTTCAAGTACTTTGGAACCTTAGTTTTAATCTCTGGCATAAAGGAAGAGGACTATCCAAACAAGTACCAAGATCATCATCTTTTTTATGACACTGTAGAAAACTCATAGAAGATTTCGCTGGATCTGAGAAATGCTTTTCTTCATTTCCAGTTGTTCTGTAAGACTTAACACTCAATGTAGTTTCTTTGGCATGGATTGTAGGGTTCCTCTGTTTGTTGTGGTCACTTTCTTTAAACTGGGCTAAATTATGCTCCTGTGAACTGTGTTTTATTTTTTGAGTTGTGTTCTTCACTTTATCAAACACTGGGCTACTTTCTGCATCAGAGGAATGTCTGTGAAGGCAAACACTATTCTTCTTGACACGTTTTTGAATGGTGTGCATATCAACTTTTCTACTATGACCTGAAGAATTATTTGGTGGCCCAGCTTGAACGCTGGAAGTCTTTACTATTTTACTACTATTGACAGAATAAAGTACAGAAGTATTCACTTTACAGTTTTCTTGAGGCAGCTGGTCTCTTTTTGTAACTTCAGAATTTCTGGATTCATTTAGTAAATTAATTCCAGGAAGATCCTTTGAAAGATGTGATGGACAATCAGATCTACTATTAGCAATATAAGATTCTTTTATCTTTTGTAGGGGTAAAGTTTTCAAGTCAACATCTGATTGTGCATTATCCTCTGGATATGATGATTTCATATATATACGTTCTTTTAAAGGCAAATCCTGAAGATATAAATCACTAATGCCAGAAAGTAGATGCTTTTCAGGACTAATCTTCTGAAGATGCCCCTCTGACAATTTATTAATATTTGCGGTGCACCATCCTGATTCACATAACAACTGTCCTGGGGTATTTTCAAAATTACCAGGGGTGACTAATAGCTTTGATTCAAATTCTGACTGTAAATCATTAAAGGTAGCACTTCCTTGAATAGCTGGGTAATTACTAAAAGAAGTCCCTTCCCAGTCAATGGAGCTCAAGTGCAAATCAGTAATCACAGATGTATCATGTAATGAAGGATTGGGTTGACCAGATTTCAAACTGAGAGAATTACTTGCATCTTTACTGTGCTGACTAAGCAAAGGTCTTGAAGAAGACATTAACTCTTCTTGCATATTCAAACATGAAACATCTTGAGGTAAAAGCAAGCTAGTCAATGAGCCAGAAATGGTTTTCTGTGGTAATACAGGATCAGAAGAAATTTCCAAGTTTAACTTGGAATCCTGCTTAGGAAAGTTTTCAGGTGTGGGTTTTAAAGTCACAAGAGACTGAAGATCCACTGCAGCGTCATCTGATTTTGGGAAACTGTCTTCTTTAGGCTTAATTTTCATATCTAGAAAAAAAATAATGTATAAATATATATGTATATAAAGTAGATGTCAACTTTTTTTTGGTACCGGGGATCAAACCTGGGACCTTGCACTTGAGGCAGGTGACAGCACCACTGAGCTAAATCCCCAGCCCTTAGACATCTATTTCTTTCCTTCACTTGGGTTAAAAAAAATTTAGATAAAAAATTTTCTATATGAGTTGTTTTTGGTCATTTCTTATTCTCAGAACATTCCTGGAAATATTTTAAAACTATTTTCTCCTAGAAACAATGATAAATTGAGTTTTCAAAAATAAGGAAAATGGATTCATAACACTAAATATTTTATAAACAATAGTTGCCCTACAATGGCTTGGCAAAATTACTAATACTTGGTTCAGTTAGCAAACACAGAGCATGGGTATATATATGCCTGGCTTTTTAGCTTTAAAAGAAAATATATGAAGGGAAGCTAGAGTTCCATTCTTACTCTTGATTTTATAGAGCTTTCAGCAAAATTTAGACAAGGTAGGTTCAAATAGAACAGGTGGCTCTTCTGTAACACTGCTGTGAGGCATACATAGTTATGTGACCCAATACTTACGTTTTTGCTTCTTCCCTTTAGTTTCTAAATTTTGTTTTTTGTAAATAGCAACAATCTTAGGATAAGCTGCTTCAAACAATGATTCTTCTTCAACTGTTAGAATCAATTCTTCATCTTCTATAGCAAAATGTTCTACAAGATTAAAAATACAGTAAAGTAGCCTTGATTAGATTTAAAAAATCAGTTCTTCCAAGTAACCAAGTTAGTGAGCTAAACTGAGTCATCCACAACTAGTTAATTCATTGTAAATCTTGTTTTCAACATTTGTATTCTCAAAGCTTGCTGATAATAGTGCAGGATTTACTTTTCCTTGCCTGGCACAGTTGAAAGAAAATTCCTTTTAAATTAGTAAGTTTAAACTCTTAAATTCTCTTGCCTCAAAGCTGGTAGCAGAGCCAGGCATGATGGCGCATGCCTGTAATGCCAACACTTGAGAGACTAAGGAGGAAGATTGCAGTGAATCAAGGCCAGTGAGGGAAGATGTGCTGCTAAACGAGGTTAATATTTCTTATCTGAAAATATATTAGTTTGTAGTCCTGCTCCTAAATAATACTCAAAGTTCTTCAGCGTTCTATTATTGCTTAGAATGATTTAAATTTTTACTAATTTTATTCTTCAAAGTCATGTAAAGCCTAAGCTTTCACTGAACAAATCTACTCTGATTCATCTAAATGCACAATCTAACCAGAGATTTTGCTCAGTGACAAAGCACCTGCCTGGCAAATGAGAGGTCCCGAGTTTGATTCCCAGTACCAATTTATATATATATATATATATAAATTCAATCAAATTTCAAATAAAAATATTGAATTTGGAATCATTTTTCGTTTTACTTATGCTTCATTTGCCTCCAGTTTAAGAATTCCAAATTCACAGTATTTCTCTGTGTAGTGAAAGTAAGATTAATTTGACAATTATAAATTCCCATGAAACCAAAGAGTAAAGAAAGGAGAGGAAGAATACTCCAGGTACTATTCAACAAAAATTGCTTTAGAACCAGCTATATATAAAATCTAATGACCAGATTTTTTTAGTGGGGTAAAGGTTTTTGTTTTTTTATATTAAATTTTATTTTATTTTATTCCATCTCATCAAGTCCCTTCCTCCACCTATGTAAAAAGCTTTGTTTCCATTTTTTCCTTCTATTTTCACTTTTAACGACAGACTAATTATAAGAAGCATTTTCTTGAGAAATATAAATTAAAACTTTTATTTTCTTAAGCATTACAAAGGAAATGTCAAATTAAAACAAAATAAAATCACTTAAAGTTTATCACATTTACTATTAGCCAAAATATTTAAAATAATACAAGTAAACTAAAAGGCTAATCCATGGTGCATGTGATGGGTCTTTTTCCCCTTTATTTTTCACATGCACATTTCTTTTACACACAGGCAAATGTATGTGCATGTGTGAGTATATATACTCAAATGTAAATTAAACATTTATTTGTAGTGAATACATACCAGGCATTTCCCATTCTACTTCAAAGCAATGAACTCCATTTCTGATTCGGGGCTTAACAATTCTGAAAAACAAATTCATCTAATGAAGTTTGGTTTGATGAACTATTTGGAAATTTTCAATTTTTAGATTAATTCATTTCCATTGATTTTTATTATAAGTAAAAGTATAGGAATTTTACTGCCTCATTCCTTTGAATAGTTAACAGAATAATTGTTAGATGCAGACTATAATCCCTACATTTTTCCCAATAAATCATTTCATTATGCAGTGTTCCTCTTTTTATTATGATTTTTAAAGTCCATTTTGTTTCATTATTTTGGCAAATATTTGTCTAGTGAATCTTAAATCTGCTTTTAAACTTCATGTATTAGTCTACATGTCCGTTGTAAACACAATACTGCTAGGTTTTATTAGTGCAAGATACATTTATTAGAATCATTCATAAATTTTGTTTCCTGTTACCAGCTCTTTTTATTTGTTGCTACTCCCCTCTTCCTACTTACACTTTCTCAACAGTTTTCCTATTTTAACTGTGCTAGTTTGGGTAATAGAGGTTATATTTCTAGTTGTTACTCTAAACTGTATTAATAAATAGTGATAATAAGCCAAAACTCTCAAAGAATGGATTTAAACATATAGGACATTAGTCTTAAATATACTTGAAATACAATCTCTACATGCATATGTTCAGAGCTTTAGTTTATCATTATCTATTATAAAATATCTGTATAATTTTTTCTCTATTAGCCAAATGTTTTATCAATTTGTTACATTACTGTCTAGAATGTCCTATGAGAGTCTCACATATTTAGAGGTGGAGCTTCTGGAAGGTGACAGGATCACAGAACTTTGTACTCATCAGTGGACTATTCTGTTGCTAAGTTCATAGCTAAATGTGCTGTTAGGAGATGGGGTGCATCTGGAGGAGGCATCTACAGGGGGCATGCGTTTGGAGAGTATCTCTCCCTGGCTCCTCCCTTTTCTTTCTGCCTCCTAGCTGCCATGAGTTGAACAAGTTTCCTTCACCTTGCCCTTTCACTATGCCATTTGGCCTTAGACTCAACCATGGACTGAATCCTCAGAAACCACTAGCCAAAATAAACCTCTCCCCTTTTAAGTTGTGAGTAATCTGTCCAAGTGATGGAACTTTGACTAATACATGTACTGACTATTTCCTCTAATCTCCCCCTTAAGTTTTACTTTTTTCCCTTAAAGTATATGCTTTAACTGAACCTAGGGTCTTTAAACTGAGTTACATTTAAAATTTCTTAGTCTGAAAAAATGCCTTTTCTGTAAAAAAATTTTTATGGTATCTAGGTTGCTAATTTCTATCATTTTCTAGTATATATTACTGTTATGAAAGATGTGTGCTATCAGATTGCCATTTCTTTGTATTTTTTCTTTGATAATTCCCTTCAAATGTACTTTGAAAAATTTCCCACTGTTACAGAAGTACAATGAATACTCAACACACCTTTATGGAGATTGATTAACATTTTGCTGTCTGCTCTCTCCATTTATAAGTTAGTTGCAAACATGCCTCCCAACATGTTGTTCCAAATATTTGGAAACAAATAAGCTTATTTAGGTACAGCAGTCTCCTCCACAGCCACAATACAATCTTTACACTCAGGAAATCAATGGCAACTCTGTACTATTATCTAACATACAGAGTGTACTAAAATGTTCACAATTATTCTTTGTGGCTTAAGGAAAATTGAGACTCTAATCAGGGTCACAATGTTTTGCTTAACTTGTTATGTGTCCTTGGGATCTATTAATCCAGAAAAAGTTTCTAGCTTTTTGTTTGATGAAATCTCTATTTCTGTAGTTCAGAGTGGCAGATCTGAAAAATGTTTCTCACTTTGTAATTATCAGAATATTTTCTCTTGATTAGATTCAGATCAAATATTTTTTACAAAAACATTAGAGATGATATGGTGCCTTTCTTTACCACAGTAGGAGGGACATCAGTCTTTTGGCCTATTATTGGTCATTAGGTATTTAAGTAAGCCAATGTCTACTTTTAAAATTAATCTGCGATGTGATCCTTGAGACTGTATCCATTCTTTTTCTCCAGCAATCTTTCATTCATGGGTTTAACATTCATCAATGATTTTTACCCAAGTGGCTTGCCACTTTTAAAGGTCTTCTTTTTATGCTGTCTGCAATATGTGGGGATTATTTTTATTTATCGTGCTTACTCTTGGAGTATAATTTGATCTGAAAGCTACTTTTTGGCTTGAATTTTAGAAAATGGTCAAATGTCATCACTTCATCAATCACTTTTCCATGTTTCCTTTTTCAGTATCAGGGACTGAACTCAGGAGGACCTTGTGCTTGGGAGGCAGGCAGCAGAACCACTGAGCTAAATCCCCAGCCCTTCATGTTTCTATTAGCTACTAGGAATATACTAGAAATTCTTATATTATTCACCAAGTTAAAACTTATATTATTCACCAAGTTAAGTATTTTTATCTGAGTCTTAAAGTTGCCCAAGTTGTATGACTTGGGATTAGTACTGTCTTTCAATTCTCTAATTCTTTTTGATCAAATTCAGCTTGTTTTTTATTTTAAAAAATATTTTTCTCAGGCCAGGGATTTAGCTCAGTGGTGCCACTCCTGCCTCATAGACGCAAGGTCCTGAGTTCGATCCATGGTACCATAACAACAAAAAAAAATTTAAGATTTCTTTTGTAATATTTATAATTTTTTATTCTTTAATATCCATTAATTTAAAATAGTTTCTATCCACTTCTGTTTTATAATTTTATCTTTTTCTTATGGATATATCTCCATTTCACCCAGCTTTCCAGCATTCCGAAAAGCCACAAACAAAACAAAAAGCCCCACCAAACAACAGTAAAACCACATAAACACCTTTCATCAGTGTTGAGTATTTATAAACTAGCTTAATATGGTGTGAATTCATGATGCAATTGTTAGATTGTTTTGTTTTGTTTTGTTTTGGTACCTTACTTGCTAGGCAGGCGCAGCACCAAGAGTTAAATCCCCACCTGCAATTGTTGGTTTTTAAAAACTATTAAATTTCTTCATACATTATTTTTGAGACAGCATCTTGCTCTGTAATTCAGACTGGTCATGAGCTCATTATGTATTCTAGGCTGGCCTTGAACTTGTGGCAATCCTCCTGCTTCAGCCTCCCAAGAATTGGGATTGCAGGTGTGTGCTACCATGGCCAGCTCTCTGTCCCACTTCTGTACCTCCAGTTCTTGTTGAGTGTTTCCCAGCTGGCTTTTTGTTTTAATCACTACTCCATCCTCTAATATAATAGGAACAGAGGAACTCCAGCCTTGCTACTAGTTTTAAAAAGCAAGTCTGACTCCATCAACAGCTAGTACTTTTGGCCCCCATTTTTATTCTCCTTGGGGCTGACCTCCCTCCCGCATGATGCTGCTCCAGATTGAGGGAATGAGCAGTTCCAGCTCCCTACTCACTTTGCGTCCTTTCCTTTTCTAGTCCACTCCAATAGCGATCTTGTTAAGCCTGGCTATCTCTTTTGACATTATTTTCTTGTTGTAATGTATTATTATTATGTGACTGAAGTAGGAAAGTAGTCAAAGTATGAACTTAATATGTTGTCTTGAATGTAATCCCTGGATATACTTTTAATTTTCCAGAAGGCCTTTCTTTGGAACAAAAAGAGTTATGTATATCCCACTCTTAGAGGTGTTAAGAACTATTCAAATAGAAACACAGTTTTCATCATACAATTCTTGCAGTTGTATTACCGAATTGGTTGTAGTTGGTTGGAGTTCCTTCTACCAAGTTTTCTTTCTATCATATCATAGTGAGTCAAAAGCACCAACAATTTTTCACATGCATAGTGATTGGGCCACTCCATTTTTTCAAGAGTAAATCTCTGTAAATACAAAAATAACTGTTCCTTTAAAAAATTTTTTTGGAGACAAATATTGAATTTTCACAGTTCCAGGGATTCAGCTCAGTGGTTCCCCGGCCTGCCTTGCAATTGCAAGGTCCCAAGTTCGATCCCCGTTAGCAAAAAAAAAAAAAAAAAAAAAAAAAAAAAAAAAAAAAAAAAAAAAAACAAAAAACCAAAAGCCAAAAATAAAAAATAAATGTTCACAGTGACTTCATGAGATTCTTTTTTTTTTTTTGAGGAAACACATATGCAGGGTCACACTGTAAATGACTGTCCAAATTTACATCTGTGCTACTGATTTTAAATTTCAATCATTCTGTAAGTTACAGTTAGTGTTTTACAGGAATATACCTGATCCTGATACTCTCTGGTCATGAACCTCTCTTCCCTAGACATAACCCTAGATACAGTATATCTATACATGGTAACTACAATGTTTCCTAAAAATAGTGTAATTGGGGTTTAAGGTTTAAGTCTGGCCATCATGTAGAGGAGTAAAGGTCAGAAATAAATGCTGAAAGCCATGCCCAATGGCCCACATCTGTAATTCCAGCTACTCGGAAGGCTGAGGCAGGATGATGATAAGTTCAAAGCCAGCCTAGAAATTTAACAAGATCCTGTCTCAAATTAAAAAAAGATGGGGGATAATATAGTGATATAATTCAGTGGTAGAGTACTTGCCTAGCACGTGCAAGGCCCTGAGTTCAACCCTTAGTACTGGGGGGTGGGGGAAAAAAAAAGAAATGCTGAATACTGTATAATCAGTAGGTGTCTGTTTTAATTTTTAAATCTGACAAAGACCAATCAAAGTGAATATTCCATCCTATCTTTCCAGAATCCAACTTCATATTAAGCATGGAGAATTTGTTTTCAAATACCTGAAACAATAACAAATCAGGTCTTTGGTATCTGATTACCCCCACCAATTTATCCTTGTTCAAAAGGAATTCTTCAATAACCTAGCAAAAAAGAGAAAAAAGATCATATGAATTGAGACTTTAAAACCTTTATGAAATATGTACACAATTAAATTAGTGCTCATTACCTCATGGAATGGGAATCCCTCACAACTGCAAGCCTTTCTGAAAACAGTTCATACACATGTTATTATTACTTATAATCAGACAATTTTAGACAGACTGAAATAATCCCACCCAACCTCCCATTTATAAAAAGTATTCATGTACTATTATCTTAAACAGTCATCAAGCTTCTCTTGGGGATACTATTACTCTCCTTTGAGGTAGGGGAATATGTCTTTAACAAAATCAAGAAAAAGCATATTTGGGCCAGGCGTGGTGGTAAATGCCTACAACATAAATACTTTGGGAAGGTGAACCAGAAAGATTTCAAGTTTGAGTTCCAGCTGGGCATTTAGCAAAAGAAACCCTGTCTCAAAATGAGAGAGCTGGGGATGTAGTTCATTGTGAAGGTCTTGGATTCAATCCCTAACACTGGAACACCTACACAAAAAGGGATAAACGAAACATGAGTAATCTAGACATGTCATATATCAGGGAAGATTGTGTGGAAGTAATTCAACCATAGGTGTATACACAGGCCCTGCCAAAAAACGGACTTTCTAAAAAAAAAACTTACTTCTTAATATTGTTCTCTACTCCATTTAGTTGCCTATCATGTTCTGTTTGATGCCATTCGCAAGGACAGCAATATTCATAATCATGTGGTTCACAGTATCTGTTACTTTTACATAACTGGCATCCATTATGTTCATGATCCTTCAGTGAACCTTCATGGAGACATAAATAGAATTTTCACTGCCTTTCCCATGTATATATTTTTGCTATTATCTAAATTTCCAAAAGTTACTACTGGCTAGCACAGTGCATATCATAAAGGCTTCAATACATTTAGGTTGCACAAAAAATGAATTCTAGCCATTCTTAGGATGAAATACTCTGAGCTATTACTAGCATAAGACATTGCAAAAAATTACTATTCTACCTGAAAGCACTAGTTTTTGAATTGGAATTACACATTTATCATCATAATAGAAAATGTCTGGTTTATATAGTAGCTGCATGCTACAAAAGCAGAATGTAATTATCAGTAAAAAAGATGACTTAACATAAGTTGTTAATGAACTGCTTTCTTTAATGAACATATTCAAAGAACACACCAATTAATTACTTTGCCAATGTCTAGCTCCCAGTTACAGGTATAGTTATTTTAAAACTATGCTTGAAACATAAACTGATTGTGACTACAGCACCCATACGGAGCTCTAGTTTCCTCTACACAGAAAGTGTGATTACATTCAGTATTTTTTAAAACACGAAGAATATAAACCTAAAGCTGTCATTTATAAGGTAAACAAAAAACTATGGAATACTATCTTGTTTATAAAAACATTCATTTTTCCCCCTGATTTAATTTATAGTTTAACAATGTTAATAAAAAGCACTTGTCAAGACACACAGATAAAGTTGAATTTCTTTTAAGAGGAAATCTAATAAAATCTCCTCACCACTCTGGGAGTGAAAGACCTTGGTGACCCAGCACATGCTCAGAGGTGTATCTTTTTTAAACCATAACTAATGATGACCCAGGCTATTTCCATTAAAAGTGAATATGAGACAGAAATTATTTTTGTCACTATCTTTACATACAATGAAAACACTAAGACCAAATGAAGAATCATTTTAGTAGTATATAAATCATTCTTTTTCCCCTGCTAGAACTTACATTTTCCCTTAAAATGGATTTATATATTGAAAACATGATATTTAAAAAATTACAGTAACCTGATATTATAGTTTGAAATTATACTTATATTTCTCATTTATATCACATTACTTCACTCAACATTTCCCAAGTACCTACTTTATGTATATAACATTAGCTTCTGGCTCCAAGATATCCCCTATTTAATGGGGAAGGCAATTTAAAAGCTTTCAAAGTGCTATTAATAAAGTGATGAGGAAAATATAAGAACAGGAATGAAAATGTGGACATCAGACTCTAATAATCTAGAGAAATTCTGTGTCTGCTTACCTGGATGGGAACACACAGAGCAATGGGCCAGTTTGGCTACTTGTGGCTGTGGAATAGAATGACAAGATTTTTCATTCCACTGATTAAACCTTTAATAGAAAATGGTTTAAAAAGAAAAGGAAAAAAATAAGGTCACAAAAATGTCATGTTCTCAAATGCCAGTATTTCCTCTCATCTGTACAATCATTTTCTCCTTTGGTGGTAAATTTAATGGCCTAGCCTAGGAAAAATCCCTCAGTTACAAACTTTAAATGTGGCCCCAGGGCCAGCAGAGTCACAAAAGTGGGGAGAGGGTATCTATATGTATATTTATGCATCTATATACTATAAAAATGTATCTGTTAGCATTTCCTTAAAAGAATCTTATAAGGTGGCAACATGCAGGGAGAATGTTTTGAATGTCTTTTTTTCCTTTTCTCCATGTGACAATATAAAACAAACAGAATTTTGTACATGACTATTCTTCTATATCAGAAATAATATTAAAAGATAATGTCTAAACCTAAGTAAAACATTGAGCTTCTGGGTAAAATCTGTTTCTAAAATCTGGATTATTTCTTAATCTCTTATACAATTAGTAAAGCAACATCACATGTCTAATGACAGATTTTAGGAAACATGTATTACTAAGTTTCTAATAAAAGTTAATTTGATTTTTGGCTAAAGTTCCAGGTAAATTTAAAACCATCAAGGTCAAGTTACGTATTAATCATAACATCAAAAATTATGAATTTTGTTTCTTATAGAACTTTCTTATAGAATTAAAAGCTAAATTATATCTTTAGTTCATTGAGTAATGTCTCTACTTAAGAGTTATGATTCAGCTGCTGGAATCTCTGTTTCCTTTACTATAAAGACCAAGCAGAATCTTGCTAAAAATTAGTATTAATTTCCTTTGCATAAATAACAAGAGTTTCAAAAATTAAAAATAACTGGGGAAAATCAGTCTAAAGTAATAAAATTAGAATTGTTAATTAGAAAAAATGCAATTTTATCAAAGTTAAGTGTTAAAACAAAAGCACTGCTTAAATGTTGCCAAAAGTACATTTTGCTGAAACTATTTCTGTAAGAATGCCTTGAAGTCAGCCATATGCCGTATTTGCTTGCTTTTCCTATCTTGTATTATTCTTCACACCTCATACCAATGCTAATGTATACATCTTCTTTCCTACTTTGGTGCAGTCATTGTTGATGTCAATAGTGGATTTACTGCTGTCTTAGAGCTATTAATAATGTTACAACTCAAAAAGAAGCTGTTACAGGAAAGAGTGCAGGGACTGAAAAACCTGTCATAGTCATTACTTCTCCACTTTTCAGGCTCTCAGGACCTCAAACCTATTGTGAGCCATGACTGTGTTAAGTCTCTTGGTGTCCTCTCTCCTTTCTTATTTATTCTATATCTTATTGCTATTAATTTTTATCAATCACCACTTTCATCAAATAAATGTAATTCCCATGCTTTTAAGAGTAAATGGAACAGTTTGAAAACTTCATCATAATCTATACAGTAAGTTCCTGCCTCTGCCACATTCAAGTTGAGAACTTTCACAGATGCAGTGGACCTCACATTATGAACATTTGTATTCACAAACAAGTCCCTGAAGTAGCTCATGTGCCTGCTGAACACTGTCACAGCTATGCTACAGCGCCAAGAGTGCACTGTGTACACTGCAGTACAGTCAGGGACTTACTAGATTTTTGTGTGTATGTTTGGTTTCTTTATGCTTTACATTTGTGTATTTGTTAAAGGTGTATAAAACTCACTTTGTTGTATTTATGAACTGATCTTATTTACGAACGTTTTCCCAGAATGGAACTAGTTGAACGGTTGGGGGGACTTACTGTATAATAATTGTCTTGTGCTCTCAAGTTGTAGAGACCAGAATAAACATATAGCGGCACAACAATGCATAGTCAAAGGAAAAAATTTCAGTCAAGGTTGCTCATTTGGAACACACTTCTGACATTCATTTATACAAAGTAAAGTCATCATCAAAGCTTTAAAAATAAAGTCTAAAATTATCTAAATGTCATGTTCATCTAAAATAGGGTGTAACAGCCATTGCCAGTGCGTGTGTTGATGAGTGTTGTCATCCCCGCCACCCTGGAAGTTAAGTGGAAGCACAGTGAAGTTGAGCTCAGACTGGGCAACAAAGAGAAAACATCTACAAAAACCAACAAAAGAAGCCTGTGGTGAAACATCTATGGTTATTAATGAATGCATTTGACACTGTGCGTTTGTGTTTAACAACTTAACAATGTATTTTTAGCTCAGTGTGGTGGTGCATGCTGAGGCTGAGGAAGGAGAATTGCCCCAAGTAGGAGGCCAGTGTGCACTACACAGTGAGACCCTGTCTCAAAACAAATCAACAAAAATAATATATTTCTAAATATACAATATGGCCTAGAACATATATTCTCATCCTTCCACTGGAAACTTTACAAAAAATGTTATTTGAAATAAAAACATAGAGCAGCTTAAAAATATGAAAACCCGCTTTTGGGTTAACCCTTTGTTAATACTCATTATTAAAGAAGAAAAATAATGTGGGAGAAAAAGCAATTTGTATTTACCTCTGAAGCAAACTTTTCCCTTTCAAAATCTGTATAAGTTTTAGTGCTTGCTCTTTTCCAACTCCAGGAACTCCCTGTCAGACAATGAAAAATGCAAATGTTAATCACTAGGGGTGACTAAATAGAGTGCAGTACATTAACTCAGTGGAAAACTGCAGCTGAGACAAAGAATACGTAACTCCGTGCATGTCAGTTACTTTTCTCAATGACACCCTAAGTTAAAGGAAGAAAGGTTGATTTGGTTCATGGTCTGTAGAGGCTTCAGTTCCTATTCGGGTGGCTCGAAGGCAGGGTGGGCAGAGGGGCATCACAGAGGAGAAACAAACAATCCATGGCAGGCAGAGGCAGGAAGGCAGTCAAGCTATGAAGTAGCAGTCAACAGCAAGTGACTAGCAGCAGCCTTCTTTCTGTCGCTTATATCCCACCCCAACTACACACACTTAGGGCAGGTGGCACTCATTCCCACAGTGGGCCTTCCCACTAGCCACGCTCAGAACTACACCAAACCAATCAGTAGACTAATTTAGTAACCACACACCCTTGATCCCAGCATCACACACACAATCCCAGCATCATATAATCGAGATCCACTTCCTTGGAAATGCCCCACCTATGACTGATGAGACTATGACATAAGCCACAATAGTGCATAATGGTAGGAGACTGTGCAAGATACACGTGAATGTATAAAATGAAATTGTAAAGTATGACTTCATGCAGATTTGTAAACTAAATAGAAATGAGACTGTTAGCTGACGTGAACAAAAAAAACCCAGAGGATATCTTAAACCACTGACAATGTTTATTTTAGGGGAGAAAGGGACATAATTTTAGAGGGCTTTCATTTACTAGGTTAATTACTTTGATGTTTTAGTTTGTCCTTTCTTATTTTGTAATTAATAAAATCAAGTTCATCTAATTATGTGAGTATTTAATATTTAAAGATCTGGACATCAAAAAAAAAAGTTCCAAGTTAACTTTTTTTTGGTACTGGGGATTGAACTTGGGTCCTTGGACTTGCAAGGCAGGTGGCAGAACCACTGAGCTAAATTCCTGGCCTGCAAGTTAACTCTTCATATTAAAAATAAAATTAAAGTGAACTTCCAAAACTAAAATTTATTTCTGAAAATTACATACACACACACACACACACCACATTTACATCACAAATTTCTGGTTTCTTGCTATTAGTTTATGACTATGTCCTTAATACACACACACACACACACACACACACCACATTTACATCACAAATTTCTGGTTTCTTGCTATTAGTTTATGACTATGTCCTTATAAGTAGGGCCCCTACTTAACCATTATGCACCAAGATAGACATATCAGTATTAAAATACTTCTAAACAGCAAAGTACCCTAAATTTCTCCAACCACCTATACCCAGGCTCAAACTCCTAAAAAGCTACTCTGCTGCATAGAAAGAGACCACTCCCAACTCTGTTCCATCTCTACATCCTACAGCCTGTGATTTTTACATACTAGTTATATATATACACTGTGTGTATTACTCTGTGCACCTAAGATCTTTGCAGTGAGTTACCACTCCCAACCTCTATCTTTTTTGAGACAAGGTCTTCTTAAGTTGCTAAGCAGCCCAGGCTGCATTTGAACTTGTGACACCTCTGCCTCAGCCTCCCATAATGCTAGGATTACAGGCATGCACTAGGCCCAGATGTTAGGTAATTTGAATATCACCATCTTGTATTAGCTTTTAGCTACATCTCAAATATTCTAAAGGCAAATCATGTTACTAGTCTTAAAAATTAAAAAAAAACATAACAACTTTGGTATAAAGAATATAAAAAGTCAAAATAGCTAAGGCTTAAAGCATAATATAAATATCACTGTAACTAAAGTTGATTTCTATGAGTTCAAGCTAGCAAAAATCATAGATTAGACAATGGGCTGGTTCTAGATTTTAAACAATATAACTACATATGGGAATTAAAAGTTTTATTTCAGGAGAATTACAATAAAATAATAGGTTTTAGTATTTAAAGTTTTCTTTCATCCCACTTTTTTTTAACAGTTTAAAAAATTCTTGATTTTTCTGTATGGCCACTAGATATATATTAGAAAACAGGGCTATTAATTTTACTATCCTTCTTTTTTTTTTTTTCCTTTTCCCCAGGCTTAAGTGTCTTGATCACTTTTCTTGTTGCTGAGACAAAATACCCATCACCAAAGTTAAAGGGGGAAAGGTGTATTTCAGCTCAGTTTGCAGAGGTTTCAGTGAATAGTTTGCTGGCTCTGGCAGGGCGGCATGGCAGAAAGCCCTTGCAGAGGAGAAACAGTTTATAGCAGGCAGCAAAAGCAGTAATCACAAAGCAGCTGGGCTGCAGTGAAGAAGCAACAGAAGCCTTCTTTTTGTCCCTTTATATTCCATCCAGGCTATAAGCCTATTGACTGAGCTATCCACACCCAGGGTGGAGCAACCTTAATCCTAGCTTCATGCATTTTAGATCCAGCTATCTATGAAAAGCCCCACCTATGACTGCATGAGGCCCTGAGGGGACATTTAAACACAAGCCATAACATTTTGCCCCTTGTCCCCCAAAGACTCATGCACATCCTTTATACAAGAGGCATTTAGTCAATCTCTAAGAGTCACCAAAATCCTAACAGTTTCAGCACTGCTGAAAAGTTCAAGCCTAAAGTACAGCTCCCATGGCTAGTCTCTTTGGCCAACTTTGCTCATTTTTTGCAGCTTTCCTCAATGACCCATGCTCCTGGCTTCTCCCACCTTTTGAGGTTTCCACTATACCTTCAGCTTCACACTGTTTGACACACTGTCCTCTTAGGGGCACACTACCTAGCCTCCCGGGTCTTCTCCTGAAACCTGGGTAGAAGCCTACCTCACCTCACACCTTTATATTCAGCATGCACCTAAATCCAGCACCAAGTGGTTGATGCCAAAGTCTGCTGCCGTCTGAAGCAGTAGCCAGGCTTCCTTCTTTTTTGGCTATAGGGGTCGAATGCCTGGATTGCAGAGCACTAAGAACCAAATCCTGAGGAAGGACTTCCCTAGGCCACTCCCATTTTGGAATATGTGGGTACTGTGGGGCTTTCTTCTCAAAGCAAAGTTTTTCGTGTTTGTAATTTTTAGGGAAAAAAAAAACCAGAGTCCTTCTGGTTCTGGTGAAGTTTTTAGGCCACCTTTTCTATGCCCGTTCCTTCTTAGCAAATGCTTTCCTCTTCTCCATCTTTGCAGTCCACAACTTTACCAGAACTTCGTTTCTGGCCAAACTCACATTTTAAATCATTCTGCTTGGCTCTTTGCTCTTGATTCTCAACATAAATATGGCTAAAAGCCCCCAATAGTGGCCATGCCATCACCTGAACATTAGATTGTCTTGAAATTTCTTCTGCAAGATATAGTCTTAAGTTTCAGGCAAAGTCTCTGGACATGAGCAAAATGCATATGAATTTTTTGCCAAAGCATAACATACATGATGTGGAGTCCAAAAGCCAATGCAGTCCTTATTCCCAGCAGAAGCCTTCTGAGATTGGTCTTTACTGTCAGCATTTTTATCAGCATTCTGCTTTTCTGAGCTCTGACCAAAATCTCCCATCAAGGACAGCTTAAAGAATTCCAGGGCTGTTTCTTCAGCTGGTATCTCCAAATTTTTCAAAATTCTTCCCACAAGCCAATTTCAAAGGCTCCCAAACCACACGGTCAGGTACACTCACAGCAACAACTTAATTTCTGTGCCAAATTGTGTCTTACTTTTCCCATTGCTGAGACAAAATACCTGATACCCAAGGGTAAAAAGGACAGGTAAATTTCAGCTCACAGTTTGTAAAGATCCCATTCAACAGTCAGCATGGCAAAAGATAAACAGTTTATGGTGAGAAGGCAGCAAAACAGTAAGCAGGGAGCAGCAGGTAGCAGCAAAGCAGCAGGAGAAGCACCTTCTTCCTGTCCCTTTATATTTCATCCAGTGTATAGGCCTAATCAATGAGCCACACACACCCAGGGTGGGGTGCCCTTAATCCCAGCTTCACACACTTGGGGGACATCTAGATACAAGCTACAAAACTTCAGTAAAAAAAATTATACTGTATTTTTTTGTACCTGGGAATAGAGATAAAATGTGAGATTTGATTGACAGGAACATAATGAGGGGAATATATAGTAAGACATGTAATTCTGGCCATTTGCTTTTAAGTACAGTATTTGAGAAAATGGGGTTGTCTTCACAATTATTAATTTATCATACACTCTATTAATATTGTTAGAGTACTATAACTATACTCGGACATGTAAATAAAATGTTTCCATAAACAAAATCCCATGCAATGCTAAATGGCAAGAAAATGTGAATGGTTTATTTCCATAATCATGTTGCTGAACAACAGTAACAACACTGAACATGTGTACAACTGGTAAACTACAATGGATATTGAAAACTAAAAAACAGGTAAAACAATGATAGTAACTATCACTGGCATTATATAAGAAAGGAGGTATTCCTATACTTTTTTAGTTTGTAAATTTTTTGAGACAGAATATACAGCTCAGGCTCACCTTGAACTCATTATTTTTAAAGCCAGGGCTGGCTTTGAACTTTTGGTGATCCTCTTGTCTCAACCTGCCAAGTGTTGGGAGTACAGGCATGCACCGCAATGTCTGGTCATACTCCTTTGTAAGGGTAATGAAATGCGAATATAGATCTGTTCTACTGGGTTAATGGTTTAACTGAGGTTCAAGCTCTGGCACTGCTGAATATGCTATTCATGTTTACATTCAGTGTCACACATCAGCTTTTAAATTCTGAATCAATTATTATTTTAGTTACAGTATGACTGAGTATGTAATTTATATTTTAAATTAGATCCTACATCACATCACCATATCACATTTATATTTATACAGGATTCAAGGTACCAAAAACAACATACTCTGAATAACAAGTAAGTATGATCTCAGCTTGCCTTTGGAAGGTAATCACATCCAAGAAGTATGGCTAATCCAACCAGAGCATCTCTGTCCAAGCCTAGTTTATTCTTGATAGATGACATTGTATAACAGTCAACATGTGGGTCCTGAGGAAAGTATAGCTTTAGTTTAATCCTCAAAAGTGCTTATATATTAAATGATACTATAAAAGTAATTTATCTTTAAATGTTTTTAAAATTTAAATATGAAAATTATTCTGATCTCTGAAATTTTAATAGAATCTGATACTTCAATAGTTTGAAAAGGTTTGCATCTCCCCCTAGCAGTATGCCTAGACATCTTTTATGTCAATAATACACACCTTTTCAATGACTGCTTCTAACTGGATCACATGGGCTCTGAGCCAGTGCTTTTCAAAGAAGGCACTATTAGCATCTCTGAGGACGGAGCACAGGAGGGTGAGCTTGTCTGGTCCTAAGCCAACAAAGGTCTAAGCATAGGATCCCTGCTCAACTCTGAATTGTTACAATTGAAACACCCACAGGTAGTAACCAACCTTCCTCTAAATAGTGTAAAGAACTTAACCATTCTCTTATCAATGAGCATTTGGTTGCTGGCTAATTTCTATAATCATTAACAATGTTACAATGAATATCCTGCCTGTATATATCATCCTGTACAATTGGAGGTGTTTTTGGGTCAAAGATTACATATAACTTTGTGACACAGTATTAAAAATAATTTAGAATTCAACCATGTGAAACAATGGTTTCTTTAGTACAGAAATTCACATTTTGAAGGATTAACTATATAGCAATGATAAAATCTGAATTTATTAATATATATAAATTGCAAAAAATACGTTTATAATAGACATATAATGTTTTGATACATGTATACTGTTAATGTTTAAACCAAGTAAATAATATCTCCTTAAACATCTATTTATATGAAGGGAACTTTCAAAATCCTTTCTAGATTTCTGATAAAAAATATGGCATGTACTTAAATAAAAATTTATTACCATAATAGACAGTTATTATTCCCCATTTCTTTGAACACATCAAATTGTTCTCGCCACTTTCTAAAGCAGTGTTGGAAATCCTCTTCTGTGAGTGTCTTTATGAGGTATGATAAGAAAATGTGGTTGAAAGCTATTGCCAAGTGCCATCCAATAAAAAGGCAGGCCCATAAAAACATTATGGCGTGTCTTCTCAACTATATTCACCATTATCTAGTATATGGGACTTCTGGCTTTTCTCCAAAGTCAAAAGGAGCATGAAAGGTAAACGTTTCGAACTGATTCAGGATACCAAGGCAGCCAGGACAGTCCAAGTGAAGACACTCACAAAAGAAGCCTTCCAGAACTGCTTCAGAAGGTGGAAAGAAATGATGGGATAAGTGTGTCTTGAAGCAAAAGAGACTATATGGACAGGGATTGATGCAATGTGTCTTTTATTATTTTTTAAAAAATTAAATACTCAACGTATTTTTTGAACCTACTCTTTATATAACTAATATTTTTAGTAACAGCAAGCTTTCATTTAGCAAATGCTACTTTCCAAGCATTATGGGAAGTATTTTTTTCATATATATGTTCATTTAATCAGGCCCTTACAAAAGGTAACTTGTAAACAAGTATAAAAAAAAGATAAGTACCTTTGCATTCATGGTGAAATTCCTATAGACAGTCTGGGCCCCGTAGAGAAACGCATCTCCATCATTAGTGAGGCAGCCATCAACATGACCACCAATATTGAGGTAAGCACACATGGCCTCAGCTTCCCCCGCCGCCTGCACCCAGGGTATTCCTAAGCACTCCAGCATTTCAAGGCACTGAAATAAAAGTCAGTGTGAGAAAGTAAAGATGCTTTTACTGCTGATTTCTTCACTGTGTAATTTCTGTTACAAGTAATAGCAGCTTTTTAGAAATTTTTAAAATTATGTTGAAGAAACACTTGGAAATCCTGGTGGCACAGGAACAACTGTTGAACTTTTAGGTATGATAATAAAAGTCATACTGTGGTTATGCTTCATTTCTTAGAGGCATCTATTAGAGAGGAGAACATGAATATTGAGAATTATGTAATATTATGACTGGATTTGCTTTGAAATAATGTGGGAGGAGGGGGTGGGCAGGAGCACAGATAAAACAAGGTGGACTAAGAGTTGATAATTGTTTAACATTGGTGATCAGTGACTTCTGTACTGATTTAGAATTTTCTGTTATCAAAAGTTAAGGTTTCTGGGCCGGGGATTTAGCTCAGTGGTTCTGCTGCCTGCAAGGACCTGACTTCGATCTGCGGTACCAAAAAAAAAAGTTAAGGTTTCTGATGTCAATTACAAAATAATCCATATATTATATTACTGCTACAGGCTATTACCTGTAGATATCACTTTTCTCACATAATGGACAAACTAATATAAAGTTTTCCAAAGATGCTGTTAAATAACTGGCTTGAAGATGTAAAGTTTTAGTAAAATGTTTTTTCTCATCTTGCCTCGCCTTTAAAATGAAACTTTCATATTTTGGTAAACTATGTAAAGTCAGTTGCTGGTGTCCTCATATAAAAGTCAAATATCTGTGTAGAATGACTGTCATTTTGTGATACTTAGTTCATTTTTCTTGTCCTATGTTCTCCCTGTACTAGGAGAACTCCCAATACTAAGCATTCTGGAAAAAAGTCTATTTATTTGTCCTTTCTGGACACTAATAATTAAACACCTCTCATCTGGACTAATAGATCACTTGCATGATACATTACATACTAGACAATTCTGCCAGATGTTGCCCAAGTTCAAAAAGACAAAGTACTATGATGAAAATGTTGCTTTTCAGGGCTCTGGTCATAGGAGTTTAGGGAGACAGTTTTGTTACGGATGTTGCTTCTTCCTTAATTCTAGCTTAGAAGCATCCTTTCATAATAGACAAAGCTATTTCAAATTCTTGAGACAATTGTCACTAAAATTGCATAGGAGGAGCAGAGAAGTTGTGATGAGGCTGGCTGCATATTTTTCTACCTTATGTGGGTTTCATGTAGGGTGGACGTGGTGTTGGAGTATGAGTAATTTGTGCTTTTCATATAGTTGGCAGTGGATCAGGAGGAAGCAGGGCCAATTGAAAGAGAATAGAAATATGAAAATGAGTAATAAACGAACAATACTGAACTGACACAAGATGCCTAAGCATACCATAAATTATTGCAATAAAGAAGGAATGGAACAGTTCTCTTAAGAAGAACTAGAGATACCAGGCACTTAAAAGTTCCAGGTACAAAGTCTGTGGACATTTCTAGCAACTAACTACATAAGAAACTAATTACAATCCTGCCAGATGCTTCATTCAATTGCTGACAGTCACTAACAAAATACTCATTAATGTAAAACATTTTGTGTGCTGCTAAGAATCAAATCCAAGGCTTAATGCCAGCTAGGCAAGTGCTCTAGCACTGAATCACATTCTTCAGCCCTGAAAATTACTTAAAAAAAATCATGTAAGGATAGAAAATAGACAAAGTTTCAGAAGTAAAGAAAAATAACCATTAGTTTATACAATGCCTTTTAAAAGAAATGCAATCTTTAATGCAAACTGAAAAGAAAAATAAATTCAAAGCAAATACATGGCATATATCCTCAATGTGCAAGGAGCTTGCACAAAAGAAAAAATTAACCTTAGACAGGTAATAAAGGACATGATGGCTATTGCCCAAACTAACCTGAAATTAAAAATAGGCAAACTGTTTAAACTCATCATTAAAAGATCAACACATATTGAACAAAGTGTCTTTGTTTTTGCACACTACAAAGACAAATCCACTAACATCAGTGTTCTTGTGAGATCATTAAAATTATTTCTCATGTCTGTACTGGTAAAAGTAATTGGTAAGAGCTATAAAATCCAAAATCTTGGTCTATTAATTCCATTTGGGGTAATTTTATCTAAAGTCCCAAATCACAAGAACAAGCTACATACACAGAAAAATCAAAAAGTAAACAATATATGTAATTCTGGTAATAATTCATAGCTTGACATGTTTTACAATCATAACAGATTATGATTATTTAATAGGGAACTATGTATAAGTGAAAAGTCCACAACAAATATTATTTGTACAATGTTATGACTCTTTAAAAAAACACATTTGAAAAGAGGCAAAGAAAATAGTAGCTGATTTTAACTTAAATTATGTATTATATTAACTGGAGGTAATTTTTAATTTTTATAAAAGTATGAAATACAGCAATATTATTAAGTAATGTACAAATAAAGCATTGTAACAATTACTTTTCAAAATTATAAACTCTAAGGGAAGCAAAATATGTATATTCTATATATGATCATAAATTTTAATGAATGAAGTAGGAATTGAGATCTCATGTACAAGGTATGACCGAAAATATGGTGAATGCTTAAATTTATTTTATAAACATTACAGTAAAACACAAATTGCCATCAATCCCCCTCAAAATACTTCCTCATTTGAAACACTTATTCAAAGTGAGGAGGAATTTTTTGAGAGAGATTATATGCAAGCGGGCGAAAGCGGGCGCGCATGTGTGTGTGTGTGTGTGTGTGTGTGTATCCACCATATATTTTGATCACCCCTTGTATTCTAGGGATTCTTTAAGTGCTGAAGATGTTAGAAAAGGTAAGATCAAGTCCCTACCATGTTCCTGTTATTCTGGGTCTATTTTATCTGTTTAGCTACAGTCCTCACGCACAGTGTAAGGATAGGTTAAAAATCCTATCCAATTTAGTGCTACTGTGTGAACTCAGGTCAGCTTTCCTCTGAAGCACAAACTCTTTTCTCTACATTCTGGTCTTCTAGTCACAACATGGCTAGTGGTTATTAAAATTTACAAACTTATTAGAGCAAAATGTACTCTTTAATTCAAGTCAGAATTATAAAACCAAATCTGAATGCTCACCTCTCTTAAGACCGATTTAAAATGTGATCTTCCTGTTTTCTGAGACCATGTTTTTCCAGAAGCCCCATATCGCATATGATTCCTCTTGTTCATGACATCAGCTTTTAGATTTGGTGGTTCTCCTTCCATAACAAACACCAGTTTTATATCCATTTGCATTAAATATGAGACACGAAAAAATAAGTTCCTGAAATATATAAATCACTAATATATTACCCATAATGTATTAACAGTAAAAACACAGTATGACATAAAGGCTACATTAGATAAAGTATCAAAAAATAACATGGGATAAACACTTACCAAGTTAAGTACAGAGGGGACAAAGGAACACTTCTGTGCATGGGAGATTTATGATTATTGTCACCGCTATAAGGAAAATGGCTTGGAGAAGAAGCCTAAGAACAAGGAAAGGAAACTAATGAAGGTATCATTTCAGCAGCGTACGTGAGACGAAGTTGGCCGAGTGGTGTTTCGGGACACTAAGAAAAGTTTGTGAACATAAAGTATGTTATAGAAGAACTGCAAAGATTTACTGATTGCCTGGATGCGGAGAAATAAAAAAAGCAAAATAGTGGCTCCCAGAGTTCTGCCTTTTAGTAATCAAACCATCCTAGAGGATATGCTAGATAAGAGTAGATGTGAGACTCTGGAGCTCAAAGAGTAAGAGGCACAATTCTGTGGGCCACTAGATTCAGACATGTTAAAGAAGGTTTAAAATCTCTCAAATGACACAAGAAATAAAGCCCAGAAAAAAAACAAGGCTGTTTTAATCATAGTTACAATCTAAGAGCTTTTACTGTACCTGAGGTGGGGCTTCACAACAGTTCCCATCATTTTTTTAACAGACTGTGCCTCACACACCCAGAGACTCAGATCAACTGCAATGGTTTTCCCACAAAGATTCCGTAAGTGGACGTGTTGCTTAACTGGCTCCAAAATTTGCCACAAGTCATTTACTCCCATTCCGGTGATTATCTGCTGGTATTTGAAACACATTTTACAGAAAATTGTTAAAAGAAACAATTTTGGGACAGAAATTCAAACACTTTATTATGAACTAGCACAGGAAAGCTCAGAGGATTCTTCTCCTTTCTTGCTTAATCAACTTTCTGAAAGGAATCAAGAACACCTAGAACATGAAAAAGGAGGTAACTAGTTTTGTTCCAATTCGTAACATGAGCGACCAATGCAGAGACTGGTAGGAAATGTAGGTATGCTGTAAGTCATTCTTGTTTAGTTGAGAATTCACCCCTTGACAAACATATCTAAAGAGAATGGGACTAACAACCACAAAGAAGCATGGAAACAGATAAACAACTATGGAAATAAACTAGAAAAACTCAAGGTTAATAAAAGAAAATTTGAGCCAGGCATGGTGATGCACGCCTAAAATCCCAGCACTCGGGAGGCAGGAGGATTGCTGTGAGTTCAAGACCAGCCTGAGCTACACAGTGAGCTCCAGGTCAGTTTCAACTACATAGTGAGACCCTGTCTCACCCCCCGCTCAAAATTAAAAAAATAAATAAAGAAAATTTGGTGGAAAATGGAAGAAAAAACATGAGACAGTGAAGAACTGTTGAAAGAATAAAAGAATAGCGGCTTAAATCCATGGTGACACATGTTCATTGTGGAGGAAAAAAAAATTTTTTTTTCCACCCAGTAAAAACCAATGCTAAACTTTTTTCTATGCACAGTACAAGTCATTTCATGAACAAAATTGTCTTCAATCTGTTATTGTAACTACTTTGGTTTTTTTTTTTTTTAACTTTGGTATTTTCTATAAGCTAACTTTTTTTCATTAAACATTTTTCTTTTCATGTGTTATTCAGTAAAGAAATTATGTCACATTTGCAATGAAATTAAGTCTGACTGTACAAACACAACCGAGATTTTATTCTCTGGATAATAACTTCAACTCACAACAAAACACAATGTAGGACATAAGAATACAGAAGTCAAAAGACTACTACATATATGCTGAAACCTTCTGGATAAAAACTATTATTTTTCCTTTAATGGAGTTTATTCTAATAGTAAGTATTCTCAAATTGCACATGGATGCAAAGAAAATAAATGACAGAAGTGTTATCTGTAATTTTTTTCCAAATCTTGATTTTGATTTATAATTTGTGTGCTAATTTTGTAAAGAAGTACATATACACAGAAATGTCCCTTCTTTACAAAATACACAGATGTAACCACAGATCATTCATTCTGTACTTAATGGGAATCTGGTGCTAATATCATTTCATATCAAGAAGCTACACTGGTTGAATGTAGACTGTGGCACAGATTCAGAGTAAATGTGAAAAGTAGTGATTAATTCTGAAATATTTTCTAAAGCATTATTATGAAGGAAAATGAGATTTTAAAACTACCAACCATATAAAAACATAACTCAGTTTCAGGGGAAGTTCTTATTGATAGTGTTGGCTTCACTGATGACTCACATTGGATACTGGAACAGACTGGTATTAATGAAACTAAACAATTATTTCTGGGGAAATACTGCTATAATCTTCTTTATTAAAATGTGACCTAGACTCACACATTCAAAAGTTAAAAGCATTAGCCCCTTCTAGAAATCTATTTTAGGATACACTCTTAAATACGTACAAATTTATATACAACAAAATTCACTGTAGCATTGCTTGTAATAGCTACATGGGGGAGAACCAAGCATCCAGTAATAACATGAATTAAGTAAACTATGGTATGTTCAAATAGTGATGCTGTAAATTAAAAACTGGTATAGACATATGTACTGATAAAACAACAGCCTCTAAGTTTTAAAATGAAAACAGGTACAAACTAAGTTACATATTAGGATGGTTGCAGTTCAGGGGTGACAAGAATTACTCTTTTCCCCTTGTGATTTATTTTTAAAGTAATGATGCTATTCATTACTTTTCTGAATAATTTTTAAAAAAATATGGCCCTAACTGTAAGGAAATGGGGAAATAGCTTCAATGGTTTGCTTCTTGCCTAAGCATTGTGACCAAGTGTGTTAATATTTTACAAATTTATAAGCACCTAAAAAAATAAATACTTAATTTGGCTTTTAAGGAAAAAGATTCCCATTATCAGATTTTCTTCAAGTTGCCCAAGAACCAGTGGCGTGGTCTTGGGCAAGGCACATCCATGCTCTGGCCCTTCCAGTTGTAATGTTCAAGCCTTCCTCCAATATTATGTAAGTTAGCTCTAACCCACATATGTAAATGAACAGCAGTGAAGACTGCTACTCTGCCAGTGTTGTGTATGATGGTACACACATTTATCTGTAGGTCTGTGATGTCAACTGCATATTTTTTTTTTTGAGGGTTGTGGACAAACTGTAGTTCTCCAAATATTTCAAAAACATTAGGGTCATTCTTGAAAGATTTTAACAGAGTATACTACTCACTGAGGGCAGCCATGCCTGTAATAGAAAAATACTTGAACTGATTGTATTATAGATGAGTATCTCAAATTCTTGGGCTCAGAAGTATTTGAGACTTAAGAGTTTTTCAGATTTTGGAATATTTGCACATATATAATGAATTATCTTGGGGGTAAGGCCCAAATCTAATCATAAAATCCATTCGTATTTTATATACTCCTAGTACACACAGTCTGAAGGCAATTTTATACATTTTAAATCTTGTACATGAAAAAAGTTACACGGTATGGAAAAACTTCCATTTTGGCATCATGTTGGTGCTCAAAGTTTTAAATGTGAAAACATCTTGGATTTTAGGATTAGGGATGCTCAATTTAGTAAGTTTCCCACAGATTAGATTATGTCCAGAAAGAGGGCTTTTAACCCCAGAGATACCCTTAATATAACATTATTACACTTAAAACAACTTTTCATGCTATTTTAGTTTCTTATGAAAGAAGCAAACCTGGTTTAAAAAAATGAGTAACCACAGTTGTATTACAGAACTAGCAATAGTAGTTAAACAGATTATCTGTAAATATTTTAGAATATGTGCTGCCAAAGCGAGCACATGTGTAAATATTTATGTAGAACATCTATTTTGTCTGTATTTTTAAAATGTGGGTAAACATCACCCTACTGTAATAATGGCTACCTAAACACAACTGGAATGAATAATAGCAACAAAAACAGTCTGTAACTGAGTGGTCTATTGGTTCCCAGAAAGTAAAACATGAGCTATTCTGTGCTTAAGCATTTTTTTGCCATTTTCCCTTATTCATGTGATATATTCTAGGAAAATGGCTCTCATTGCCAGTACTTGACTTTTTTTTTTGTAGTGCCTGAGATCTACCTCCGGACCTTGTGCTTTTGAGGCAGGGGGCAGCACCACTGAGCTAAATCCCTGGCCCTGGTTACTATATTCTTTAATCTATCTCGAAGTCTTTTAAACCTAGTCTCCATGCATTTACCAAAATGGATTTAAAAAATATCAAGCTATCTAATCAGTTTATTTCAATATGGACTTTTTTGAAAAAGGTCTTAAAAATCCATTATTAAGTTCTGGCTTTAAAATTAACCCATGCCCTTATAAAGTGACATCAATACGACCTTTTTTCAATCATACAAGGCCCAGGATTCCTGGAAAACACAAAGATAAATACTAGAGGCTTTGTCATTTAAGTGAGTGAAAAGGTCTATAGGAAGAGGAGAGAAAATAAAACTTTGTTGATACTAAATAGGTAGAAACAGACAAAAAAATTTCTAAAGTAGAGTTCAGGATGAGCACAATTGCCAGGGGCAATCCAACTGCTCCCAGAACCCGAGGAACAAAGTCTTCTCAAGCTCCTGATAATGGTGTTGGTGGGAGAGGCTTCCAGTGACTCAGCCTGGTGGTCCAGTTCATGCCAGGACACCTTTTCCTGTCGGGATACCTTTCCTGGCGTAACTGGTTTCTTCACGTGCAAATGTACACTTCTCCCAGGCAGAGTGGCCCCCAATCCCAGGAGAGGTACGCCCCAGGTGATCAGTGGCACAGCGCTCCGGAAGGGAAGGCAGAGGCCACCGGTTTGCCTGCCCCAGGAGAAAAGTGGCAGCAGAAGTCAGGACTCGCATTACCCCCGGGCCCTCAGTCCACTGTCTCCTGAGTCCGTGCAGACAAGAGCCCCGCGCCTCACAAAGAATGAGGCCCGATGGCGCGCCCCACTGGTCACGGCCTCAGAGCACACAGCAATAGGGCCAGAGACTCCGCACGCGCCCTTTGCGAGGCTTACAAAGCATCGATTAAAACTAAAAATGCATACAAAATTCCAGAAAGGGACAGAACGCAACAGCCTTAAGGTGCTGAACTACAATGTACAGACGGTCAGGTTTTGCGGTGTGGAATTTGGTGATTCCCTACTCAAATCGTTTATAATGTAATAACTTCAGTCATGTCAATCTGATCACGCCATCAATATATACTATATAAAAATGAATCTTCGAACGTATCCACAATTCTTAAGAATTAACTATGGCACAAGAATATGGCAAACAACAGAACAAGAGATAACAAATAACTATAGACTATAAATGGCTTCAATTTATTTAGCTTACTTACTCTGTACCAACCAAGTAAGAACACATAGCAGACAACATTATAACCTACGAACGCCTTCAATTTATTTAGTGAAGAGCACTGGACTTGGAATATGGAAAATCCTAGGATTTTGGTCTGGGGAGTTCCATAATCTGGGATTTAACCTTTCTAAAAAATGTCAGGTCATAAACCAGATCAATTGCAAAGTTAAATATCCTTTGAATCTCATAACCAATTTTAGTAAGTTTAGCATTGAAAATATTCTATTTCAGAAACTGCTTGGTAGAAAGGACATAAATTTCTGCTTAAATACAGCGTTTAAGAGTCTACTTCAAGTTAAAACAAAGCAAAACCGGAACCTTTGATGTAACCATATGGTGCCCATAAATCAATTTATGCTCCTAAAACTTCCTTAGAAACTAATAAGAATGAGGTAAGAAAAACACAGAACCTTGCTAATTTCACTAATGAATCAAATTTAAAGAACATATAGTCAACTTGATTCATGCAAAACATTTAGAAAAACAAGTTTTCTAATTTATTACAACTTTAAGCAAAAAAAGTTTAACAAAAAGGCAGGAAGTAGTTAAATTTTCCAATTCCAAATTAGATGATTATATTTTCATATAGTGATTGGTAAATGGTGTAGACTTTCAGTACAAGATTGTATTGTACGGGATTTATCATGTCATTTCACTAATTGTTATTTATTTTGGGGTTTTTTGTAGCTCAGGCTAACCCTGAACGCACTATGTAAGGCAGGCCTCAAACTGGTAGCAATCCTCCCGCCTCCTCCTCCCGAGTGCTGGAACACAGGCATGCGCCACTGTGCAGGCTACAAATTATGTTTTTTAAGATTAATTTTTCAAATTTACTTTCATGCGAATTTAGCCCAAACTCTGGGGCTTATTCTTACCCGCTTAATTTATCTGTTAACATATTTATCAAATGTTTCCTCTTTATGAGGAACGCTTTTAGGATGGTACTGGAGATATACAAAGAATAGAAAAATCAGGTTCTGCACTTAGGACCTTGGTAGGATGAGATGCAGAAAAACCAGGCAATTTAACAATGTGAGAAGTACAGGAATTTCTGACATGGAGGCCACAGGACTGCTCAGAAAAGAGGTACCCTAACTGGTGTCAGGCATAAAGGAAGGCTCCCCAAGGAAGTGATTTTTAGTTACCAACAAGGATCTTTCGGTCCCGGCTCGTTAATCCACGGCAAAGGCCACAGTATACAGTTTTGACTGCGCTTCGAAGTAAAAGTTGACTTTGAAGAAAGAAACTGCACTACTGGCGGCTGGACTTCCCTTTGGGATGAAGGTCAGTGAACACCAGCCCTTGCCCGAGGGAAGACCGGTGCGTGGACAGCACGACCCGGTCAACACAAGGCTGAGAAAGGCGGTGAGGGCGTCGGGGCTCACACTTCTGGGCGACGCAGGGAAGCAGAGACCGAGAGCGGGCCGGGGCCGCGGGGCACCGGAGCTCGGGCAGCAGAGCGAGCGGCCGGCCTCCAGCCCCGGACTTACCCGGACACCCCTCCTCCTCGGTCTGAGAAGCCCCCCTCACTACACCGGGCCCGAGCCGGACCACTGCAGCAGATGAGCTTCAGTCACAGGCA
>NW_022900914.1:461334-518377 GCF_012274545.1 Fukomys damarensis | reverse complement strand
CGGCCCTCCGCGCTGTGTGCCTTGATGTAGTGGCGCCGAGAGTCGAACCCGAGGCCCACATGCTGGGCAAGCGCTGGTCTCGGAACAGTGGGTTGCCCGGGCTGGCCTGGACGCCTTATGGTCTTGCCTCTCTCTGCAGGCGCCGAAGACTGGCTTGCGCTGGGCTCGCGTCCTGGGCCGACCGGAGCTGAAGCGCGGGCGGGGCCTGCGGATGGCAGGAGGCATGGTTAGAACTGCAGGGCTTTCTAGCTCTGTTCGTTTCAGCAGTTTTTTAATGTTGGCTGTCAAAACTTCTTTTTCCTAAATAGTCGCGTGTACAAAAAAGTTTCGTGACCGCTTGTGTATTGATTGCTTAAAAACGTGTCTGTTCTCGATAAAAACAATTCTGGTACTCTGGGCATGTTGGTACCATCTCTTTAAATTTCAGTTCCTAAGTCAAGATTCTTAAATATGGGAAGTGTGGTTGTATATTGAGGTTTGTGTGTAATAAGTGTAAAATATAAAGCATTTAGTGTTGAGCCTAACAAAACGTTTAAGTGACGTTCTAAAGTTGTTAACGATGAAAAGTAAGTTTTTATTTCCCGAAGTTTTATTTTAGAAAGCCTACTCTATCAAATTTTATATAAGACCTGCCAAAATCTTGATTGTCGTTTTTAAATCAAAATTAGGTAAATAAATCAAAGATGTACTTGGCTGGCTGGGACATAACTTAGTGGTAGAGTGTTTGCTTAAGTTTGCCTAAGGTGCTGAGTTAATAATCTCCTGCATCAAAAAGAAAGAAAAGTTATTTGGCTTACTTTGAGGAATTAATCACTGAAAATGTTACCATGGTTCTGTATTATGCATTACATTTAAGACATCGTCATCCACAGATCTATATAAAAACCCTAACTTCAGCTGAGGGTCAGGTGTAGTCACTTATGTCTGGCAGTACCTGCGGTAGAATGCAGGGCGTTGGCATTGAGCTACGTCCCTGGTCCTTTTTATATTTTAAGACAGGATCTGGATAAATCACTAGTTTGTCCTCAGGACTCAAAATTGTGTTCCTTGTGCCTCAGCCTCCCAGAGTGCTGGGATGGCAGGTGTGTGCCACCATGCCTGGTTAAGGTTAGCAGTTTTGATTGACTCAATTAGTTGTGTCTTACTCAACTGGCCTTTGTCATCTGATTCAAACTGTTTCCTGTAGTTTTTTCCACTGCCGAATCCACTTCTCCCACAGTGTATTTTACTCTTGGCCTTTGTCAGTGTCCTAGAAGCACGTTGAAGGTAGCATTTTCAAACAAAAATGGATTATTGAGCCTCTCTTCTTGGCAAACCTCTGTCGTAAGATAGCAGTTAGCATTGAGAAGAGGAAACAAAAATGATATCTTATAAAACAAGGCCAAAGTTTGACTTAATTAGAACATCGGAAGGACACACAGAACTTTTGTAGTTTTAATAAACAATTGATAAGGAGATAAAGAATAAATTAGTAGCCTGTTTCACTGCTTATGAATAATTAAATTGTCAGTTAAACCCGGTTTATGCAGTAAGAAACTGGACGTTGAAAAGGTTTGACTTTTGGTTTGACAGACCTGAGTTTGGGTCTGGGCTCTGCTAAGTTGAACTACATAAGCCTGTATGAATTATAACTAAGTTATAGCTACAAGTTCAAGGGCTTGGCTGAGCCTCCGTTCTTCATTTTGTGAAATAAAGGCCTTACATCATAGAGATGCAGAAGATCAAGGAAATAAAGTACCTCAAAAGCTAAGTGTTATGCAACAAATATTAATTCTACTCACCAGGAATTATACCCCATCTTTTAAATCTCTTAATTTAATTCATCTTTCTCCTCATCCCTGGTATACCAATTTTTATGCAGTCTTTCATAGTTAGAAACTAGTCTCTTCTGCTGCTGTTCTCACCTTTTGGTCTGTCCGGTGTATTGAGACCACAGGCAAAAAACAACATGCAAATCTGGGTGTTCATATTTTATCACCTGAAATCCTTATTTGTACATTACTTCCCGATTTTGCTGGTCTTGAACTTTTGATGAAATAACTTAAAAATTATTTATTTCTATATATTATGTAATGAATCTCATTTGATTTCATAAAATATTCTAATGTACCTAATTTAGTACATTGAAAAATAAGGTTGTTTAATATAGAATGAATATCTTTGTGTGGGAAAAGTGGAGTTGGGAAATAACTTCCACACAGTCCACTGCAGTCAGAAGTAGCCTTTTAAAAAGATCCAGATGGGCTGGGGATTTAGCTCAGTGGTTCCGCTGCCTGCTTTGCACAAACACAAAGTGTCCTGAGTTTGATCCCTGGTACCAAAAAAGCAAAAAAAAAAAAAATCCCAATAGTTTAAATTCTTTTCTAAAACTTGACCGTTGTAATTCTGTTATGTCTGTCACTGTCATTCGTTTCCACCTTTATATTTGTTAATTACAAATTAGAAGGGCTTCAAAGTAAGAAATTTTTAATCTTTTTAAAATTTACATGATCTTTCAAATTTCCTATACCTCTATATGATATAGTGAACTGAGCTCAACCTTTAGTTTCTCCTTTGATGGTCTGCACTGTCTCCGCTGATGGAGTTTGCTTCCTATAAGGAAGAAATAGTATGTTCATTAATTCAGATTTTTAGGCACGATGATACACACCTGTCATCTCAGCTTCTTCACAGGCTGAGGCAGGAGGACTTATAAATTCCATGCCAGCCTGGCCAATTTGGCTAGTCCTCAAAATAAGTAACAGAAAGGGCTGGGAATGTAGCTCAGTGGTAGATTGCTCCTGGATTTGGTCCCCACTACTGCAAAACAAGCAACAACAACAAAAATGCAACAAGTAAACATTAAAAGCTGTCTAGAGCTGGGCCAGGGATTTAGCTCAGTGGCGCCAATCCTGCCTCAAAAGTGCAAGGTCCTGAGTTCTATCCCTAGTACTGCAAACAAACAAACAAACAAAAGTAGACTATATAGAGCTTTATCGTTATATCCAAAATGCCAGAGACACTTTGTGTATTGTACAATACTTATATTTTTATTTTTGCATTTGTTTATGTGTCTTTATACTCTTGGAAAGTTTTACTCTTCTTAATCTGTGATTAACTTTTAAGACATTCCTGCTTTTAAAAACCCTTTGTCATTAAATGACAAAGGGATTGTCATTTGAAAAGATAGGATCCTTCAGGTTAGGTGCAAGTATCCTTGGCACCTAGTAGAGAACTGCAAACCTCTGGCTCTGCCCCACAGATAAACATCAAGTCGTGTTTGAGATCTTCACACTTAGTCCACTGTCTCTCCTTCCTCCCAGTTTTACTTCAAAACCACTGTTTTCTAATGGTAAAATACTAAAATCCACGGAGTTCTGAGTACCTTTTGTCAGATCATCTGTTAGGTGTTAATAAAAACAGTATTTAAAATGATATTTAATGTTGGGAAACCAAAAAGTAATGGTTTCTCTTTGCTCTTCCTTAACAAATAAATAATTGCTTAGTGGTTGAGAAGGGAATAGAGAGTCGGTGAGAGAAGGAAGTGTTGCCAGAAGAATAATGGCCTGGTAAAATTTTGGGTAATTTACAACAAGGTGAAACACACTGGTTCTTGTTATTAAATAGTCTGAAAATACATATGATTTTGAAGTTTTGGTTTCTATAAGAGATTCAAAATAAAAACATTTTTAAAAAAGATGCTCAATACTATGTAGCTGTGGCTGTAATGTTTTTTTTTTTTGTCTTGTTTACAGATAAGGGTACTTATTTGGATGTTAATTCATATACCTTTTAAATGCTATTTGATTTATAATATATTAGGTTTTTCATTGCCATCAAGATAGGATGAGGTCTGTTGTTTAACATGGTTTACTGTAGCTCTTCTCAAGCTTTGTAGACTTGTGTTTGAGTCACCTAAAGTCTTGCGAAGATTCTGATCCTTTTGCTCTGGGGGGGAAATACTCTGAGTATCAGTGTACACTGCTCTGACTTTATTCTTGTTCTCAGTGTCTTCTCATTTACGGTGCTGTGTCACAGACTTGCTCACAGTGTCCCCTGCACCAGTAGTTGGCAGAGTACCATGCAGAGAGAGATCTTCAAGGTCAAAACTTTTCATAGTAATAATGAAACGTTATTCCCTTTTTTTTTTTTTTTTTTTTAACTGTCATTTACTTGGGAGTGTTGAGTGAAGTTTTCCAGTTATGTGGTATATGAGGGATGTCTTTGTTGACCAACAGAAAGTATGCTTGCTTGTTACCAAGTTTCTCAGTTTTAATTCTAATATGGTAAACATTGATAACAAGCAGAAATTCTTTAGTAACTTTGTAAGTGATCCTAGCCTTTGAAAACTGCTTCCTCAGGTATTGGGCCATGGACATAAGAGACTCAGATCTCAGATACAGAATTTAACCAGGACTGTTTCTTTAGGTGTGGTAACTGCTGGGCTGGGTAGCAGTTTCAGTTCCCATGTGGTCCAAGCACAGTGCCCTGAGGGTAGTCCCCTCCCCTTTGGGTCATGGTGCAAGTCCTGACTTCACTATGCCTCCTATGACTGGAGCCAGTTGGTGTGGGGGTGGGGTGACAAGTGGCACATTATTAACACGTGGTGTGGGTGGAAGAGGATGCTCTGAGTGGTCTCCCCAAAACCATCGTCCAGGCCCCTACTTGGTCTACTGTGTGTTCACTGACATTACCCCAGTTGAGTGTTGAGATGCTGCCTTTTAACTTTGACAGCCTGGAAGTCCAGTTGGCCTTTGCTGCCATGAGTGGGGAAGGAGGCATGATTTTTTCATGGTGGTGCTTGCCTGGAATAGGGTATTTATTGTGTAAAAGTGTGCGTGTGTGTGTGTGTGTGTGTGTGTGTGTGTCTGTCTGTCTGTCTGTCTGTCTTAGCAGGCTGCCTTTCTTTTGGGCCTTTGTGTAGAGCCAGCAGGCTCTTGTGGGTTTTCCTCCTATACCTTTTGGTATTTCCCAGTTGCTTCATCCCGCTCAAGTTGGATATTTGAGGCTTGACAGAAACACAGGGAACCCAGCACTGTGTCCTCCCTCGAGTCCAGAGTCTTTCAGTGGTGTTCTCTTCACCTTCCAGGGTTGTCTTATGCTTGTGTTATGTATTATGTCTAAGGCTTTTAGTTTCACTTAGCTGGAAGAATAGAAAAAAGTACATCCACCTGCAAGAATTTCTGATTTCTTTTTTAGCTTGTATTTTGGGAGGCAGATTAGACACGAAACATTAGTTGTACTGCATACCCCTTAATATTTAGTTGTATAAAAATATGTGAATAAACATTAAAATATCCTCATTGAAGAAAAACTTGGTAAATCAAAGAACTAGTTTGGAGAAAAATACTCAAAATACTCTCAAACTTAATAAAATTTGCATGAAAAGAGTCATGACTGCAGAGGATTGCATAAGACATAAGGTGACTAATATGAATCATTATCAGTGTTTTAGAAAATAAAATTACAAGAAAATTTGATTCAGGAATATATAGTGAGCCTGTAAAAGCTGGTACATAAGAAAGAAGTTGAATGATTTCATAAAATTAACCCTAAAAAGATATTCACTGTTCAGTAGGCTTCAGTGTAGTTCTTTATTTTTTTCAAAAGATACTAAAATGTCTTGCAGTAGAAAATGTAAAATAGCTTTCACTGTATAAAATCGTACTGTGCTGGTGTATTGTGGGATGTATATGATGTGAAAGTAGAATGTGGAAAAGGCACAGCAAAGGGATAAGAGCATCATAGGGAGCCAAACTTGTGAGGTTGTTGCACATTTCGGAGGCAATAGCAGTACTAATTGAAGATAAACTAATTCATGAGCTATACATTGCAAGCCTCTAAAGAGCAACCATTGGAGTAATTTTAAAAGAGGGTAAAATAGAGACCAAATACAAGAAAAATTTTCCAAAGAAGGGAAAAAAAAAAAAAAAAAAAAAAGTGACAATAGAGCTGGTGTAGTAGTCAGCTTTCCCTTGGCTGGAACACAGTACTCAAAACTCAGTTTAAATGAAGAGAGATTTAAGTAAGCCCATGTGCCATGGTCCTGAGCTTGTGTACTAAAGTGAATTGAGGAGCCATTCTTCATATTTTTCTTTTCTTGTTTTGTTTTGTTTTGTTTTTGTTCTTTTTTTTTAATCTTTGAGAGTCCTCATACTCTTTGGCTTTTGAGGAGCTTGAGTCAGGGGCTTGGTGTGTCTGTAGTTCACGCTGGCCTTGAACTCATGGTGATTCTCCTGCCTTAGCCTCGCTGGAGCTGAGATTACAGGCATGCACCCCTACACCCAGCTCATCTTCTTGTATTTTAGGTTTGTTTGCTTGTTTTTTTGGTGAATTGAACCCAGAGCCTTTATACCCTCAGCCCTTTCTGTCTTGTTTTGAAATAGGATCTTGCTAAGTTACCCAGGGGACTTAAAATTTGATATCCTGCTGCTTCAGCCTCCCAGAGTACTAGGATTACAAGTAATATTTGTGATTTTTTTTTATTATGTATGTTTTCCCTCCATTTATTTAGCCAACAGCTATTAGGTACCTATTATTTTAGATTTTAAATGTATTTTATTTTTTATTTAAAATTTTTTTTTTGGTACCAGGGATTGAACTCAAGACCTTGCATTTATGAGGCAGGTGGTGGCACCACTGAGCTAAATCCCTGGCCCTATGTTTTAAAGAGAAAAGTGAAAGCAACAATCAGGCATAACGTTTAATTTCAGAGACTTAACAGCTTTGCATGGTTAGTATATATTTAACAGCATCTTGTGTAATTCTAAGTATTATTTCCTAGGATTATGTTTTGTATATTGGCAAAACAAAACAAAACAAAAAAACCACAGACTATTTGAGGACCAGTTAGGGAAACTACTAGTGCTAGGCCACACTGCTTCAAAATATGCCTCTGGGAAAATACTTTAGAAATTAAAAGCTTTATAAGATTTGCTGTTACTTTATAACTTGTGAAAATTGTATGATTGCTGTGGAATAAATTTAGGAAGTGCTGTGCCATCTCTTTTAATAGGCTAGAAAACTAGAAGCCATAGTTTCAAAAATAAAATCTTTTATCTTTTGTGAATTTGGCTTAAAAATATTTAGGTAGGCTCATGTTGACAAAATCCTGGTTGTTAGCTGATGTAGAGAATGCAGAGTATTTTCTTCAGGTGTCATAAATTGGTTATCTTGCCAACCCAGAGATGAAAAGCCTGGCTTTCTCTTGTGGGCTAAATGGCAGTAGAGCTAGTTCCTTTCTGGAGGCTCTAAGAGAAATTTTTTATTTGCTTTTTTCAGAATTACTTAGAGTGTCTTCTCTGTGCAGTTTAGAAGGCTTTAAAAAAATGTTAAAGTAGAAGTAGTAGATGGACATAGTACTTAAAAATTAATAGCTTTGTGTGATTTATTTTGTTAAATTTGATATTTCTAGAATAATCATGTGGATGTTGTACTAAACTTCCTTCATTTTTACTATAAATGTTTGTTCAGCCCAGATGGCCAAAAGAAAGGAAGACAGTTTCTTCTCTCCTGAAAATGCCAAAAGACCAAGACAAGAATCAGAGGATTTTGGTAAAGATAGCGATGAAGATGAATGTACAGTTTCTTTGACTAAAGGCACCTCTACTTTGGTAAGTGCAAAGTTACAAAATTAAGCTTTCAATTGATCTTTTTCTCATGCCTCTTTTATAATGTTATATTCCATGATAATTCATAGTTAGGAAAAAGCAGTAGATCTTTAAAGAGCTGAGGTAAAAATACTTCTAAGTGATTTTTAGGTTTATGTTAATTATTAGAAAAATAGAGAAAATAATAAAAAAATGAATAAAATTGACTAACCTCTAATAACAACAACCAAGAAGAAAAAAGAGAGACAAAGACATAAATTACCAGTATTGGGAGGGAAACAGAGCTGACTCTAAACTGTAGACCTCGAAAAAGATGAGGAAGTGCCACACACACCTGAACATTGAGGTGAAGGGGACCAACTTCTTAAGCAAAAGCAGCCACAACTTGCATAATTTTGTAACTATGAAGGAAATTTAATTCATATTTTAACATTAAAAAAAATCTCCATGCCCACTTGGGGTCAGTAGAGAGGTGCATCGTAAGTTTAGAGAAGACAACGTGAATTGGACAGTCTTTTCCAGAAGAGGGAATACTTTCCATTTCATTATGTTGGTACCAAAACCAGAGGAGGAACCAAAACAAATACCCATTTACTCATGAATACAGACAAAGAAATCTTTAACAGGTACTACAAAATAGACTTCAGCAGTATGTAAAAAGAATTACTGTGATCAAATGGGTTTCTTCTAGCTTGTGTCTAGATGTCCCCCGAAAGCCTCCTGTTCTCACGTGGGGCTTTTCAGAGCTGGCTGGATCTAGGATATGTGATAACAAACTGAATTTACCATAGTGCTGGGTGTGGATAATGGAAGCCCCACCCTGGGTGTGGGTGGCACCAATCAATAGACTAGATGGACTACAAAGGCAGAGAGGGGAGGCAATCTACTTTGCTGCTTGCTTGCTACTGCTCCTGCCTGCCCTGCCATGGACTGTTGGTCCTCCCAGATGCCCTTCTGCCAGGCCATCCTGCCTTGGGGCCAGCTGACTATGAACTGAAACCTCTATGCACTGTGAGCTGGGAGTAAATCTTTCCTCCTTTAACTTGTGGGTGTCAGATATTTTGTCTCAGGAAGGAGAAAGTAACTAAGACAGAATGCAGGGTTCTGAATCTGAAAATGAATGTAATTCACCATATTACAGACTAAAGACAAAGCATATTGTTTCACTGGATGCAGCAAAAGTATTTTTCATATTTGATGCCCTTTCCCATTAAAACTCTCAGAAAAATCAGATTAGACGGAACTCCCTTAACATAATAAGGAATATTGAGAGAAAAACGTATAAGTAATATTCTTAGTGGTAAAATATGAATACTTTTCTCAGATCAGGAATAAGACTAGAGTGTCTGCTTTTATAATTCTTAGTCACTGTAGTACCACATTTAGCTAGTGCAGATAAAGCAGGAAATGGAAACAAGTCACAGAAGTTAGTAAACAAAGAAAGAAAACTGTCCCTGTGTGTATTGATCTTACTGTTTACATGGAATATCTCAGGGAACTTACAAAAAGTGTTTAGAACTGAAAAGTACATTTAGCAAAGTTACACCTTACAAGATAAACATCTTTTAAAAATATAATTTTACATACTGTCATGGAATATGTGAACATTAAAATTCAAATATACCATTTAAATCACTGAAAAGAGAATGTTTCAGGATGCAAATCAGAGCAACAGAATACCATTTTACTCCTCTCAGAATGGTGAAAATCCAGACCACTGCCACCACCAGGTGCTGGGAAGGCTATATACTAACAGGAAGTCCCCATCACTCCTGGAGAATGCAAAATGTTGCAGCTGCTTTGGGAGACAGTTTGGCTGTTTTGTACAGAACTAAACATACTCTTGCACAATCCAGCAGTTGCACACCTTGGTGTTTACTCAAAGGAATTGAAAACTCATATGTACATAAAGAGCTGCACACAGATTTTTAGAACAGATTTATGTATAATTTCCAAAACTTGAAAACAAACAAGTGTTGTTTAGTAGTTGAATGGATGGATCAGCGAGCTTTGGTACATCCAGACAGTAATATATTTTTTAATGCTAAGAAGTGAGCTCTCAAGGCATGAAATGACAGGGAAATGAAAATTCATATTATTGAGTGAAAGAAGTCAGTCTGTAAATGCTTCGTGTACTGTGTGATGTGAACTTGTCCATTCTGCAAAAGGCAGAACTGGGGAGACAATAAAAAGTGAGTGGTTGCTGGGAGTTAGAGAAAGATGGGCTGAATAGATGGAGGACAGGATTTTTAGGGCATTGAAAACACTGTACAATGCTGTAATGGCAGATGCATATCATTATACCTTTTTTTAAAACCAGACATGATAGCACATACTCTATAGTCTCAGCTACTAGGGAGGCTGAGGCAGTAGGGTATTGCATGTTTAAGACTGGCTTAGGCAATTTAGGAAGTTCTTGTCTCAAAGTAAAATTTAAAAACATAAAAAGGCAGGAATGTAACTGCTCCCTAGGTTCAATTCACAGAACTGAAAATAATACATTCATACATATATTTATTTTTCTAAACCTATTGAATATATAACCAAGAATGAATCTTAATGCAGACTAAGGACTTGCAGTGATTGTGATGTGTCAGTACAGGTTTATCAACTGTAAGAAATGTTCTCCTGTGGTAGGCATGTTGATAGTTGGGGAGGCTGTGTGTTTGGGGTAAGAGATATTTGGAGAATCTCTGTGTCTTCTCAGTTTTACTATCAATCTAAAACCACTGTAATTATCTTTTAAAAAGAAAGCAAAATACTTAGGTCTAAATTTAACAAAATATGTATAGGACTTGTGTACTGAAAACTTTGCAATACTGATGAGTAGAATCAAAGATTTACGTAAATGGATAGACATAGATCTTATTAATAGTTTAGAAAATTCAGCAGAAAAGATGTCAGTTCTTTGCCAAGATGATATACAGATTTAATGCAGTTCTGATCAAAATCCCAGCAAGATTTTTTGTGGATATAGGAAAATTTATTCTAAAGTTTATGTGAAAGGACAAGGGTACAAAAATAGTTAATATTGAAAATGAACGCAGTAGAAGGGATGACTCTGCTTACTCTAAGGCTTTTACCAGATAGCAATACTAATTAAGGTCGTATGATGTTGGTATTGGGAAAGACACATAGATCACTGGAACGGGATCGGCTCTCAACAGACATGTAGACTCACAGGAATTTCAGTGAACGTCCTTTCTACAGAGAAGCAGAAGCAGTGCAATGGTTGGGAAGGTGGCCTTTTCACCTAGTGTGCTGAGAGGGTATATGTTGATAGCCAAAAAGGTGGACCTTGGCTTCAATCTCTTACCTTAAAGATGAGCAGCAGAGAGTAGCAGATGTAAGGGTAAACATAGGACATTTAGAAATAAATTCATGAGATTCTTAGAACTGATGCCGAATGCATTTACCATAAAATGAAAACTTGATGTGTTGGTCTTCATCAAAATTAAAAATATTTTATTCTGCAAAAGATCTTGTTTTAAAAAAAATAGAAATTATAACTCCCAACTTGGAAAAAATATTTTCAGACCACATATCCAGCAAAATACTAGTATCTGAATATATACAGAACTCTTAACTCCTCAGATGGAAAGCAAACAATTGAATTTGAGAGTGGGCAGAGGTAGAGGTATTTTGCTGAAAAGGAACTTACACGGATGGCAGGTAAGATACTATACCAGTGATGGTGAAGCTTTTTGATCTTCCATCCAGAACAATGTACTGTAGGTTTGCTACCACTGCTGTATACAATATTTCAAACCCATTAAATGCTACTCACCATCTTTTGTCATCAAGGTAATACAAAAAGACCATAATGTGATATTACTTCATACCCATCAGAATGTCCCAAGGGAAAAATGAACACCAAACAAAAAGATGAAAAAAAGCCCAGAATCATTTATACATCGCTGATGGGAATATAAAATAACCAACACTCTGGAGAGGTTTTTCAGTTTCTGTTGAAAAACAAAACATGTGACTACCGTATAACACAGCCATTATCCCTGTGAAGTAAAAATTTGTTTTCATACAAAACCAGTACATGAGTGTTTTTAGAAGTTTATAATAGCCAAAAACTGCAGATGACCCAATATCCTCCCAAGTGGATACAATCTGATACACCCTTATTATGAAATACTGAAGGAATAAACTTCTGTTAAAGGCAGCAACAGAGAATTAGGGTGGGTGGGAACAATCCACTCTCAAATGGTTACATACTGCATGTTTCCATTTGTTTAGTGTTGACAAAGTTATCGAAATGGGAAAACAGATCCTTGGCTGTCGGATTAAGGAGGTGGAGCATGTGGGATGTGGGTATGACTGAAGGGACAATATGCAAGTTGCTTATAGTGATGAAGGATTCTGTAGTTTGGCTGTATCAGTATGTGTGTGTTTTGGCTGTGAAATTCATTTTATTTTTTAAAAGATGCTAGCATTGACATACACTGGGTAAAGGGTTCACAATCTCTTATTTCTTAACAATGTTTTAAATTTGTGAATCATGCTTTCTGACGTTCTACTCTTACAAAAATATAAATACTTTCTGCTTTCTAATAAGATGAGTGTCCAGAAGAACCGAGGTGTTTCTAAAGAAAGTATTAAAATAGGTAGAGACATTAAAATAGTCTTAAAATTTACTGGAGTTCTGGTAAAATAGACTTTAGATATATACAAAGTGGAAGTGACTGATTCTTTTCCCTGTTGTTTTTTATTACTAGACTGCAGCAGAAGTTGGAATCATTGAGAGTATTCATCTAAGAAACTTCATGTGCCACTCAATGCTTGGGCCCTTCAAGTTTGGCTCTAATGTCAACTTTGTCGTTGGTAACAATGGAAGTAAGTCCTTTCACCCTCTTTTCTTGCTTGAAGAAGAATGAGATGAGAATATATTAGCTTTTTGAAATAAGTAACTATTAGTGCTGACAGATACTTGTTTTATGGTTCTGTAACTTGTAGTCATGAATATTCTCAGTATTTACTGTCAGCTACCTTTAAAGAATATATCAGGTTAGCTTTAGGTACATCAAGCAGTAGGTTAAAGCTTTTTTTTTCTTAAAATGAATATCATGTTGCCCAACCTGGCCTTGAACTCATGAGCTCACGTGACTCTCCGACTTCAGTCTCCCAAGTAACTGGCAGTTGTTATCATACCCAGGAATTTCCTAAGTTAAAAAAAAATTACCTTGCTGGGCGTGGTGACGCACACCTGTAATCCCAGCACTCAGGAGGCTGAGGCAGGAGGATTGCTGTGAGTTCGAGGCCAGCCTGGGCTACATAGTGAGTTCCAGGTCAGTCTCAACTACATAGTGAGACTCTGACTCAAAAAACAAAACAAAATAAAAATTACCTACCTTGTAGTCTGTACCACGCACAGGTGAGCAAGCTATACTCAGTGTAGTTGGAGCCGCCCAGTGTCTTACCTGGACTAAACATTGTAATAGAGCACAGATGAATTGAATGGGAATCCAAATATGAAAGTAACAATTCTTATATTGTGACCAGTGAAAGTTTAAAGATATTTGTGCTGGTACTTGAGTGAAAATTGGAGATCCGTTAGATTTCATTTGGGAAGAAACAGATACTCTGGGCAGAGATTGTCCATCTCAACTGATGGACAAGTGATTTTGGAGTTTAACTCAGATGTCAGTGGGAGCTAGTGAAAATGTTTGAGTAATAGATGACATAGCTGAAATTTTTAAAATAAATTGGCCAGGATGGAAGACAGAAAGGGGAAATATGAGGCACAAAGACTAGTTAAGCAACTCTTGTGGTAGGCTGGCCAGGCACCAGGTTTGATGGTTCATCTGAGATGGTACACGGAAAAGAGGTTTGCTGAAGCCTGCCCCTGGTGACATTTCTGGGCTAAGAAGTAAGGTGTCTGTACCATCACAGTTGGCTGCAGTGTTCTCTCTTTCTGTCCTTATCATTCAGTCAGGAACGAAGTAGCTATTACAAGACGGACAGAGAAAGGGAGGAGATTGCATGGAAAAAGAACTTGTGTTCTGAACTTAGGACTTTTTTTTCCTCTTTTTAACTTGTGAAGCAATTTTATTATTACAGTTTCATAGGAGGGGAAGTAATGCAAGTAGAGTCAGTGGATTTGGTAAAATAGGAACTTGTTAAAAAAGGAACTTGAAAGTCGTGCCAGGAACTACATCAGGTTAATTTCTAGTGTATGTTGGTTAATTTGGGGTACATTGTGGAAGATAATGAGCTAGTAAGATTTGATTGGTTGATCATGGAGTTCAGAAAATGGTTATCATATTCTGGTTAATTCTGGGAAAATTTTGATGCTGGAGCTTGTGATATTTTGTATCTGTCAGGGTAAAAAGTATACTTTTCAAAGAGCTACAAAGTGAATGATTCAAATTAGGGATGATAATTATCAAGTTGTTACATAGGGAGAAAGAGTAGAGAGGTAGAGAAAGAAATATAAAAAGAATTAGGACATGTTATGAATATGTGCCAACTCCCCAAGATGAATGTCGTCATAATGTACTGCACACGTGGACTAGTAAAAATTATGCAGCACATAAACACCTGTACGACATTGCTCATTTCTTCCTACTTCATTCAGTCACTCAGAAACCATGTTACTGCAGTCCAGCATTGAGTGGAATATTCCTGACCATGTGGAACTTAAATTCAAGAATTGTTAAAGACAGTTCTGATGTCTGAGAATTTAGGGAAGAAGTAGTAATTATAATTAAATCAAAATGTAATTAGATGACATAAATGTATATATATATAAATAGGATAAGTTACTGCATTGGACTGATGGACCAAGATGGGACAATAAGAGTTTTAGGTTGGGAAGATACCACAGCAGTTTTTTCCCACTTCCTTAAGAGTAGCAAAACTTTGATTCATAAAATACACTATTTTTTTTAATAGTAAAGCTGAATATTTTGTGGTGTACACAAGATTTTTTTTTTTTTTTTTTTTTTGGTACTGGGGATTGAACTCAGGTCCTCATGCTTGCAAGGCAGGCGGCAGAACCACTGAGCTAAATCCCTGGCCCTATACAAGGTTTTTAAAGTTTGCTCTTTTGTCACCAGGGGAAAAATTAAAATTTTAAGAATTTATTTCAAAATGAGAAAATTCATTTCAAAATCTTTTTCCATTAAATTATAGGAGTCAGCTTTTCCTTTTCTCTTTAACGTATGTGAATTCATTGACATCTGTCTCTAGGTGGGAAGAGTGCCGTACTCACAGCTCTCATCGTTGGGCTTGGTGGAAAAGCAGTTGCTACTAACAGAGGATCCTCTTTAAAAGGTTTTGTGAAAGATGGACAGAAGTAAGTATTATTTTCATTCATTCCTTTAGGCAGAAGCAGGTACCTTTGATTCCCAGTTGTGGAGCCAGGGCTAGAAATGCAGTGCTTTCCCACCCAGATCTGCAGAGGTTTCATGTCTTTTCCTTTTTTACTTGCCTTGTCAACACAAGGGCCCAGTCTTGCCTGTTGTCTTCATTAGATAGCTTGTGTGATGGGCTACCATGTGCCTGTTCACCTATACTCCTGCTTCTGTTACCTTTTTGAAAGAAATGGCAGTAATAGGTCTATGTATTCTGTTTTAAGAAACATTGATGAGCACTGTACATTCCTGGCGTTTGATGCAAACCAAGCATGAGCAAGGCCATGTTGATGTGACAAGGGAGAGCTCAAGAGTCCATGACCAGCTAATGAGTTCCTGTACAAAATTTCAAAAGTATCTTCTACTCTGATTTTGCTTTTATTTCCTTTACCCAGTGAGTTTCATCTGAAGACCACAATCATAAGTTTGTGATCCATCTACCCTTGATAGCTTTGATGAATGGTCAAACTGCCACTCTCTTTTGGCATTATACTTAAATTTATTTTTGTCAGAGGTTGCCTTTGGTAATTGTTTATAAATTGTTCAATTTGCACCATTATGACTTACCTTTTTTTGTTTTTGTTCTGAGACAGTCTCACTTTGTAATGCAGGTTGGCTTTGAATTTGCAGCAATCATCCTGCCTCAGCCTCCCAAGTGCTGAGATTACAGGCGTGTTCCACCACACCCAGCATGATTTGGTCTTTTGCCCAATAGCAGCTTTCTCTTCAGGCTGATCTTTATTCTTTTTCATACTACTCCTAATACCTCTGAGGGGAATCCTTGTTTCTAATAACCACTAAATGTTCCAATGTGTTATTGTCTCTTCCAGCTTGTCTTCTTAGTCGTCCCTAATGTGTGTAGTGTCCAGACTTTTACAGTTATGAAAATTAATGCTGGTATCTTTTTTCTCATGTCAGATTTTCCTTCTTAGTATTTGATCCATTTAATTTCTTTATTACTCAAAAGTAGAATGAGGATGGGATGTAAATCATATAGCTAGCTTCTTACATATTGGTTAGAAGTCTTAGAAGACTCTTAACCTTAAGTCAGGATTCCAAGTTTACAGAAACGAGAATAGTCTATTCCCATGCTTTTGGTCTTGAAAGAGGACTATTGGATGAGAATTCTTGAGTGTAGTTTCTGTTTCTATTTAGTCTTATTTGGGTCCCATCCAAAGTCTCTCCTGGTCTTCTCTTCCTTCCCAAGCAAATTATGTCTGAAGTAGAAAGTTAGTTAATACCTTTGAGTTTATGGTCGCAGCTCTACTTCATTATACCTAACTGTTCATTTTGCAGTTGTCCATATAGTCACTTAGTCTCCCAGATACCACCCTGATCTTTCAAGCATAAACTTCAGGAATACCTTTAAGTGTTTCATGCCTCAATTAAATACTTCAAAAAACTTGTATTCCAATTTGGGAAGTACTTGGACTAAAGCAGAAACTTCTTTTTGAGTCCGATCCTGAGTATTATTTAAAATTTTTAAAACTAGCTTTCGCTAGCTTACACTTCTCATCTGATCCAACCCTTTGCAGTGGCTTGGAGACATCACCTGAGTTCTCATGATGTACCCTCCTCCCATGGAAATACCCCTTGTTCGTACAGTGTACTGCACACCTTGCCTTTTAGGTTCTCCTTGAACATGTTTAGTTTCCTTTTCCCACCCTCAGCCCTTCTGAAACTTCCCTGGTGGCCTTGGGGTCTTTGTAGTAGTCCTGTTTATGACATTCACAAGGGCATGAAGATTATGAGTGACAAAAACTCATGCTTCTGTTTTATATTCTCGGTTTATCCATTTAAGGCTATGGAACTCATCTGGAGGAGCTGACCTCCCAGAGAAGGAGCAGAGGCGTCTCACTTTTACAGGAGTTTTTTCCTTGTTGATTGGTTCTATCAGCGTGTGCTGTTGTTAGCTACTGTGAAGAAATAGGTTCTTCTGGAGTTAAGAGACCAAATTTTGACTGTGGGACTGCTTGTTTATGTAGTCATTTCCTGGAAGAACTCTCACTGATACAGACATATAGGGGTCTATGGCTCTTGACCCAAATTGAGCACCAGCAAAGGCCACGTTAGTGCAAAGAGAAGAGGAACCAGAGCCCTGTGTAGTTGTGCCTGTTGCTTTGCATAAGTTTGGTTTGTTGCATTTTTTGAGCAGTTTTTAGGAGGCTTTTTTTTTTTTTTTGGTACCGGGGATTGAACTCAGGTCCTTGCACTTGCAAGGCAGGCCACCAAACTGCTGAGGTAAATCTCTGGCCCCATGGGAGGCTTATTTTATAGTGGTAATTTTTCAAATACTTTTCTTAGTTATTATACTTATATAGCAGTAGGGTACCAGGGCCCCAAAATTCTTACTAAAGTTAACTGATCAAGAGACATGTTTGAAAATGCTGAGCAAGCAAATAGGAATAATTATTTTATTTTTAAATGCTTTTTATAAGGTATCTTAACTTAATTCTGAGTAATCGTAATTAATGAAATCATTTCTTTTGTTCCACATCTCAGGTTGTGTGCCCTGCCAAAAAGTCAGTTTGGGGAAACTAAAAAATTCCATTAAATACAATTTTTGAGGAACATACCTTTTTTTAATTTGATATTTTGCTGGAGGGAAAAAAACCACCAATCTACTCAAGGTAGCTCTAAAAAGGTATTTTTTATAAAGATGCAAGTGGGTCTCATAAGGGCCACGCTGAAGGACCCAGAGCATCTTGTGTCGCTGGGGTCTGGTTTACACTTCTGGCCACCTGTATGTCTTGCCTCTGTCTTCCTCTCCCTTCTGTGGTTTGGGTGTGTTCTGAAGCTCTTCCTCTGTTCTTCTTGCACTCTTCTCTCTTGTTGGATGCATTTCTCTGTATGTGTTCTCCTTCCTCTTTGTGACGGTGTGTGTATAACTATTTTCTCCTTCGTTGTCTTTAGAAGACATTGTGAGTTCTTACTCATCACAGTGTCTTTATGTGCGCAGGCATTTAGGCCTCACTGTCGAAGTGATCTTATTCGCTGGGTTTCTGATTCCGGGCTCATACCTGTGGTAAGTGGCTGTGTTTGTCAGTCTGAGTGGTTTCCCGAGAGCTTTTTTGTTCTGACCTGCTTTTCTCTGTGGACTATTTCCTCCTCATCAGTGGAATGCTCCAACCAGCTTCTTTAGTTGTGGAAACCTCATAACATATCATTAAGAAATCACCATCTCTTTGGCACCGGGGAATGAACTCGGGTCCTTGCGCTTGCAAGGCAGGCCACCGAACCGCTGAGCTAAATCTCCAGCCCCAGAAATCACCATCTCTTGACATGATCATTTCTAAATTTGAATTTTAAGAAACTTTTTATTTTGAAGTAATTTTAGACTTACAGAAGTGTTACAAAGATATGCAGTTTCCTGTATATTCTCCACCCAGTTTGACTTAATGTTGATATCTTACCATAATGAAGATAAATTATCAAAGCTATACAGTGAACTATAGGCTTATTTTAGGATTTTACCAGTTTTTCTTTTTTTCCAGTAACAGGGATCAAACACAGGACCTTGCACTTGCCAGGCAGGCACAGTACCACTGAGCTACTTCCCAGGCTCTGGTTTTTCTTAATTTGAATTTAAAATCCAGAACAGAATCTAATTGCTCAGTTACTGTAGAGTTCTAGTTTTAGCTGAGTGCACAGAGGAGTGGATATTGACTTATGTAGATGCTAGGCCTCTTCTACCAGGGCCCTTCCAAGGAAGAGGGTGGGAGAGCAAGAGCAGAACAAGCCCTTCCTGTATTTGTTCTCCTATCAGTAATTTATAGTAAAGCTTATCTTGATACATATTTTTTCCTACATTGCCTATAAAGGGAAAGCTTTGAAGAATGTTCACAAATTCATGAAAACAAGTTGTGTTAAAGGTTCCATTTAATTGCCAATTAAAATAGTTTCAGAGGACTTTTGACATTTGGACAGGTGATCATATGAATCAAGAAAATATTTCTGCTTTTATGTATAAGGAAATAGGTATTAATATTCTTCATCGACATCTTTTGTTTTTCTACCAAGTTTTTTTTCTTCCTAGTCTTATTTTAATGGAAGTTAGAGTAGTCAAATGAAGATTGTCTCCCATAATATCTTAAACATAATTAGTGTCTTAATCTTTATAAACTTTAAAAACAATAGAGGCTATCTGCAGATTTGTACTATTTGTCATTTGTGTGTATCATGCTATATTAAAATCTTCTGTAATGCTAGTCAAGCTTTGATAAACTAATTTCTTTATGGTAAAGATTCTCAAAAATCCCTTCTAGCCTTTAAAATGCATGGTACCTCAATGTCATATGTAGTAGGCCCTGCTGTGTGCATTAGCATACTGGAACTTCTTGCCTCTGTCTGACTGAAATTAACCCATTAATTAACCTTTCCCTACCTCCTGCACACTCCCCAGCTTATATTTCTTGGTAATCAGATACTTCCTTTGTATGAGTGTGTTGGGGGGGACTAGGGCCACAACCCAAGACCTCTGTACTGAACTACATCCCCACACTTTTTTTAAAATTTTGAGACAGAGTCTCACCAACTTCCTTAGTTGTCTAGACCGGGCCCAAATTTGTGATCCTAGTCCCTCAGCAGCCTCCCAGAGTGCTAGGATCACAGGTGTCTGCCGCTAGGCCCAGCTTGTTTTTAAAAAATTTTCAAGAAATTGAAGAATTAAAATTACCTCCCTAAATTCTAATTTTCTTGCAAATGTTATTACTTTGCCATAATTCTTAATTCGTCATCTTTAAAGGTCTACTATTGGTGTGGTTTATTATATAAATTGTAGTAGTCAGGCAAGATAATGTTGATTTCATGAACCTTATAAGAAAATGTAGACTTTTTCTATCTGACTTGATTATACAGTCCTTAAAAAAAAATCTAACTTATCTGTGTGACTTGAAACAACCACAATAGTGTGCTTTTGTGCAAATGTACTATTTTTTTATGCATGGAATAGTTATTTTTATGTGAATCTGTTCTCAACTTTTTTTGGACATGCACAGTATCTTCACTGTGCATGTTTCAGTGGACGAGTCGGATTATTGGGGCTTCTGAGAATATTTGAAAAATCTAGTGAGTGACCTGGTACTGTAATCGCACCATGCCTCTGTGTAACGCAGCCTCACCCCATTGTTTTAGCTCAGCAGATATCACAGTCACTTTGAGAAACAGAGGAGAAGATGCCTATAGAGCAAATGTGTATGGTGACTCCATAGTTGTGCAGCAGCACATCAGCATGGATGGAAGTCGGTCCTATAAACTGAAAAGTCAAACAGGTTTGTTTTGATTTTCTTTTCATTTCATATGCAGTCATAACTTAGTACTCTATTGCTTTGAAATTCACTGAATTTAATACTCAGTGCATATTGATGCAGAAATTTTGTCCTGTATTCCATTTATCTGGTACTCACCACACAAACTAGAACTGGGTGTGATTGCCTTGTGACTTACCACCAAAACAATTTGTTTGCTATTCATCGTTTTGGTGTATATTGTGCCTCCTAGAACCAGTTAACACCAATACTCAAGAAGAGTTAAGTGACTTTGCTGGCATCCACTGAAGAGGTACTTCTTCCCAGTCACTTGAAACCCCTTTCTTGTAACAGGGCCAGTTGTGTGTGTCTGTGTGTGTGTGTGTACACACATATGTAGGTACATGCATATATTACACATAGTTGTCTCTCCTGGCAACACCATGATTGGAAGAACTGGGGCAATATTAAGTAGAGGGCCATTTTGTTGTTCTAAAACATAACTCCTTTCACCTCTGTAGTTTTAGGGCTTACGGAAAGAGATGGCATAAGATAGAAAAGAACGTAAAAGAAGAGGAAAGTGTTCATAGAGTTACTGAAAAGAAATAGGTGAGAAGCAGTGTAAATTAGCTACAGGAAACAGTATGTGCTATTATTGTACCTGACCAGTTTCTTCCTCTGTTCTGTGCTAGAATGTCACCCTAGTTCGTTCACATTTAAGCAGTTTTAGTGGTGCTTGTCTTTGTGGTACACAATGAAAGGTAACTATTTATTTATTTTTTTTATAGGTAATTGTACATTTTTTCTGTGTTTTTGTCCTAGAAGCAATGTAGTCCTTTTATATGTTTTTCTGTACTTGGCACCATGGTTTCTACTAGGAAAGAATTGATTGCAACTCTTGAACATAATCTTCATAGTTTATAAGTAATTATAAATGTTTTTCTGCATTATTGTCCTAGAAGTAATCTAGTGACTTTATATATTTCTCCTAACTAGGCAGTGTGGTTTCTACTAGGAAAGAAGAGCTGATTGCAATTCTTGATCATTTTAACATCCAGGTAATTGCTAAATATACAGCTGGGTTTTTTTGGTGTGGTTTCTTTTGTAGTATGTATGGGAACAATCAAAACCCTTATGTGAGTAAATTGAGCGCTGGGAGAGTATGTACTATTACAGTTGTGAAGTTCCTTAAAAATTGCCAATGTTTTAAGAAACTGGGAGTGGTAAAAAGTAAATTTATACTTAAGGTTTGTCTAGATGTAGTTACTACATGCACTTATTCTTGTTTAATTCTAGTACTTTGCATTGTGTACCTTACCTCAGGATTAAGAATACCAAAACTAGGCCTTAAAGAAAAAGAACAGCTTGCATCTCTTTCCCAGTTTGATATAGAACAAAGCTGGCCAGAGCCATTTTCTGTAAATGGTTGGTAGTCTTCCATTACGCTGTCGATGGACTAGCCACTTGCCACTTGGCTCTGTCACATAAGTGTGTCACTGAGAAATTGAGCTTCTAACTATTTCATTTCACTGGGGTGGGAAAAGCCACCTGTGGCAAGTAGGTTTCCATTATCAGACTGTACGCTTAGAAAAAATACTTGTTAAAATCTGAAGAGAAGCAGGTAACAGCAAATGTTTCAGACTAGATCATGAAATACTTTTTTAGACAGAATGAGAAAACCCAGAAATTAAAGTTAGGAGTTGTGGGCAATAGAAGAGCCGTGAGGGTCATCACAGTAGTCACATACTCCATGCCCTGTGTTAAATCTTCACCATGTGTTCCTGCAGAGAGTCCTTGAGAAAATAGTGGTGGGAAATCATTTCTGTGTGAGGTTTCTCACTCCTTTGGTGGGCAGCTGTGTTCATTAGAAAGTTTTTGCTTTCTGGAAAATTGAGTAAAGTTATTTCTCTATACACTCCTACATCCCTGGGGAATATAAAACCTAGTCTGCCTTGAAATATATAAAGATTATTATCATAACTTTTAGTTGTCATCTTGTATGGTTTAATTCACTCAAAAGTGAAGGTTGAGGTTCATTGGTAAAAATAACAGTGGTATAGAGCCGCATTGTCCAGGGCAGTAGCCACTGTCTACATGGACACTGAGCGCTCAGAATTGTCTCAGTCGAGACCTGCTGTGATGGTAGACACATGCTGGATTTTGAAGACAATGTAAAAGGCATAGCTCAGTTCTTCCATTTTAATTTCATATTAAGGAAATAATATTTTGAGTGTAAATATATTATTGGGTTAAAATGTATGATTAAAATTAACTTTACCTTTTTATTTTTGAGTTTTTATTGTGGCTTCAAAAGAGTTTGATGTTTTATACATGTGGCTTTCATTTCGTTTTCAGTGGCTAGCGTGGGTCTGGAGTAACCAGGAGGGAGGAGAATATTTAAATGTCTTTAAGTGCTCGATTACATTTGTTGCCAGTGCCTCTCTTGTCTTTTCTGTGAAATTTACCTGTTCTTTGTTCAAGGTCCTGACTGGTAAGGCTGTAAGGGACCAGGAACCCCTTTTAAGACTGTGAAGATGTTAATCCTAAATTGGTGCTGGCGTGCCTGTCATGAAAGCTAGCTAGTATATAGGGTTTTACTTTTGAGAAGTCAGTTCAGGGTGAAATTAAGATATAGGGAGGCACTGTAAAAAATTAGCAGTCAGCGTCTACTTTGTAAATTTTAAATGTGTACTGTATAAAGATTTCTTTAACTGCATAATTTTTTTATTAGCTTAGAAGAGATTACCCAATGTTTTACTTAAAGGAAATGTTTTAACTGTTGGTTTACTAACAGATTATATAATTGTTAATTTACAAATGGTAAAAATTAAGTTTTCTATTTATACTGATCCCACATGGTCTATAACTGTGAAAAGATTATTTTTAACATGTAAATTGCTTTGTTATTGGAACTAATGATGTGATTGAATAGTAACCCTGAGTCTTTTGAAACAAGTTCTATATTTTTATGCTTTTACAACTGTAGTGCTTTGATAGTTTAGGTAGTTTAATTTAAGCAATGACTGATTTAAAATGAGTTTTAAGGGCTGGGGATTTGGCTCAGTGGTGCTGCTGCCTGCCTCACAACTGCAAGGTCCCAAGTTCAATCCCCAGTACCAAAAAAAAAAAAAAGTTAAAATGAGTCTTCCTCCAAAACATAGAAATGATTTTATTATTTCCATTGTTTTACCATATTTTGATGAAGGAATAAAGACATATGGGAAATCTTAAAGCACAGCTGTAAGAAAAATCAATAAGACTTGTTACCATAATTCTGATTAGAAATAACTAATCGGACTTTTTAGGTATAGTTGGAGAAGCTCAATAACTGGCCCAAAGTATTTATGTTAGGGACAGAGTTAAGCCAAGCATAGGGTGCAGGGGCTTTTCCCACTCTGTGATCTCAGTGACACAAGAGTGACAATCTATAAAAACAGATGAAAGTGAAAAACCAACAGATACTGGCACTCAGATTGTTCTTCCGCTTGCACCTTCCTGTAATGTTCCTGAAATTTTGAGCTGTTTAAAAATTTCTAACATTTTCTCTGTTTTTAATCCTGATGTTAACAACCACTGTCTATTACTTAATTTTCTTGATGGCACCATAGTGTATGGTATTGTCTACCTCACTTTATTTAACTTTAAGGCTTTAAAGTGAAATATTAAAAATTGATCATTTGTTTCAGGTAGATAATCCTGTTTCTGTTTTAACGCAAGAGATGAGCAAGCAGTTCTTGCAGTCTAAAAATGAGGGGGACAAATACAAAGTAAGTGTCATCAGGGTTTGTAAATGAAGACCTACCCCCAGATCCATACAGAAACACCCTGTTGTTCTTGCTTACATAATAGATTCTAAAATGTTTTTCCCCTCAAACTCAACCACTTAATGTAATATAGTTACATAGGGCTAGATTAGAAAATTGTTAAGTAAATAGTGAGTATACTTTCCTTGGTAAATACAGTAAGTCCTTGATTTAGGAACATTCGAGTTGCAACTTTCATGGGTGTGCTGTTTAAGACTCACTGTCAGATTTAAGAACCAGTCCTACTTAAGAATATTCTCTCTGAACAGAACTCGTTTTGTAAGTTGGGGACCTACTGTACTTGTTTTTAGTTGATTTCTGAAAATAAATGGATTATCTTCTAAAATGAAGCTTTAAGGAAATACAAGGGAGTATTTGATCATACATGCATAATTTGTAAACTAAATTATTTAAAGCTTAAAAAGCTAACTGTGACTACTAAAACTTCTGTAGCTCATGGAATGAATTTGGTATTTCCTATTTTTAAAAATAAGATTAAAAAACGTGAATGTTTCCTGTTATTTTTGCTGGAAAAAAATAGAATTGATGAAAGCGAACCTTAAAAATTACGTTGCAATCACACCTAAAGATTTGATTTTTAGGATTTGTTTTGCTTTTAGGATTTGAAGAGCTTTCGCAAATGAATACACAAATATGAATGTAGAACATTCAGTAAATTTGCATCTGAAATAAGATGTGTTCTTTTGTGTTTGTGCTTATGCTTTTAATCATTTTACATAATTGACAAAATTTTCACAGAATAAATTCCTCTTTTCATTTTTTACAGTTCTGTGTAATTTTATAGACTCCTAGTTTTGTTTTTCTTTTTGTTGTTTTGGTTTTTGGTTTTTTTATTTGTTTTTTGTTTTTGTTTTTGGTTTTTTTTGGTACCAGGGATCAAACTTAGTACCTTGTGGGTGCGAAGCAGGTGGTAGAACCACTGAGCTAAATCCCCAGCCCTGTGTTTTTCTTTTTGATACAGTTCTTCATGAAAGCAACCCAACTTGAACAGATGAAGGAAGACTATTCATACATTATGGAGACGAAAGAAAGAACAAAGGAGCAGATAAATCAGGGGGAAGAGGTTTGTAAATAATTAAATATTGTTGAGATGAACCAAAATCCTCTAGTACATAAGGTCAATTGTATTGTAAAATTATGTACCTGTGTACTGATACATATTTGTAAATGGTCATGTTTTTATAGCAATCTATGAAGGACTTTTTTTTTTTGGTTTTTTGAGACAGGGTCTCACTATGTAGTTGAGACTGACCTGGAACTCACTATGTAGCCCAGGCTGGTCTCAAACTCACAGCGATCCTACTGCCTCAGCCTCCTGAGTGCTGGGATTACAGGCCTGCACCACCATGCTGGGCTCATGAAGGATGGTTTTTATATTCGGGGTATTAACCCTTACTTTTCATTTTGTAATAGTGGATATATATGTATATGCTTTTTTCCTCTACTAGAAGACGTGAAAATATCTCATGTAAGATATATGTTATGTGACTAATTGGTTCCACCATAAGGCATACTCCCACTATAGTTTTAAAATTGTAGTGTTTATTTTGCTGAAATAATAAACACAAACCTCAAGCTGATACAGTTAAGCATAATGCACATTTAAAATTACATACAGTAAGTGACGTATCACGGTAGTACTAAAGCAGCTGATCACGTGGTAGCAGCTGTCACAGGAGTACTCACCAACTTGGCAGTCATGCATATTGCTTGAATTTTAAATCACTCATACTGTGACTGACTTCAGTTAGTTTGTTTTTACATCTGCTATATTTTATTATATTTATTTTTTTGCAGATTCCTGAATAGCCAACTTTTACCACATAATTAGACAAGTGACCTAACAGCTATTCATCTAGTACACTCAATTTCGCCAGTGTTATACAATTTTTTTATCTTTTGTTTATTTTGTCAGTTGAGGCCAGATATGGTGACACATGCTTGTGATCCCAGCTCTTGGGAGGCTGAGTTAGGAGAATCACTGCAAGTTTGAGGCCAGCCTGGTCCACGTAGTAGGTTCAAGGACAACCTGAACTACATAACGAGAACCTGTCTCCTAAATAAATAAATAAATGCAAGCCAGTTGAATCTTCAACTTTTTAGCTTGTCCTTTTCAGATAGAATCATACTACTTACTGATTAAGGTTCAATTCTTCAGATGTTATGTTGGTCTTTTTACTTGAGATTTTCAAGAAATGTTTATTTAGCTTAGGTCTATAACTGTGGTTTGCTGTGTAAACTAAGAAATTAAGGATGAATATGTTAACTTTTGTTTCCGACCTCGTCCTTTGACACCGGAATTTTGTGGTGGCATGCAAGGAGCTACAATAAACCATAGAATTGAAACAGCGCATTCTTTTTTTTTTTTTTTTTTCTTTTTTTCAAAAAAATTTTTTTTTTTTTTTTTCCTTTTGTACAAGTTTGCAATTCGGACAGTTGTCTTGGAGAGTGGTTACATGTACATATTACAACTTGGTTTTTTGTTTTTTGTTTGTAATTTCCCCTTCTGGTTGAATGTGGAAAACATGAATGAAGGGAGAGACTATGCAGATGTACAGAAGTTTCGAAGCCATTCTATATGCTGTTCAGATGACATGATTCTTAGTATTTGATGTTTTATCAATTATTAAAAGAGCTTAGATATAAAAATTTATATCTTGTTTGACTTGAAATAAATTCTTTGTGATCTTTCCATTATTTTTGGAATGGATGCTGGTTATACTTTATGTAGAAGGCCAGTCCAGCTTTTCAGAAACAAGGGAGAAATGAGAGAGTTTTGGGACTGGTCTACATGTGTGTTAGTTTGAACCTTTAATTCCTTTTGCTTTTCTTTATCTGGAGATTTGGTCATTTTTATAGCACAGAAATTAGCAAAATTATTGCACTTAGCAAAAGTATACCAACAATCCAAATATTTTCACTTTAAAGGAATTATTTTCTTACAAACCTCTATAGAGTTCTTTGGTAGCCATGCTTTCAAAAGAAATACATTTGCAAAGTGTCTCTTTTTCCCTTCAGTGTTAAATACATCTTTCTTTTTTTTCCTTTAAGCGACTCACTGAACTAAAGCGCCAGTGTTTAGAGAAAGAGGAACGTTTTCAAAGTATTGCTGGTTTAAGTACAATGAAGACTAATTTAGAATATTTGAAACATGAAATGGCCTGGGCAGTGGTAATTTTCACCTGATTACTTGTTCACATACATTTGTAATATAAAGAATGTATTTGGTAATTATTAGTCTTAATGGTTTGCTGTATAATTTCTTTTAAGGTCAATGAAATTGAAAAACAGTTGAATGCTATCCGAGATAATATCGAAATTGGAGAGGATCGTGCTGCTAGACTTGACAGGAAAATGGAAGAGCAGCAGGTAGTTTCTTTATATAGATATAGTAGGTGAAATTGCTCATTTTAGACTTTACGACTTATAAAACTGGCAGTGAGAGCTTGAAATTGTATCTGTATTTGTACTACTTAGTTGAAGCAGACCTATACTTCCTGCCAGAACCATTGTGGCAGCTGTCTTTTGAAAAAGGTACTGGGTGTGACTGTGATTGATTAAGACTGGGGCAAGGGCTGCAGATTTCTTGTACTTTGTTACTGACTGCAGATACTGGAATGTTAAGAGTTGATACAAAGACCTGAGAAAGAGCGAGACGTGCTGGAAGAACAGAAGAGCGTTAAAGCTAGGTGTTTGGAAGGTTAAAAATTCAGAGCTGAAAGCGGTGCTCAGAGATCGCGCATGAAAGTTGAGGGGCCGAGTTTTAGTCCTAGAACCCAGAATCTGTGAGAGAATTTCATATAGATGGAACATGTGTTGGATGACTTGTTAGGATTGTTAAGATTAATTTTAACCTGAAGTTTTAAAAGTACTGCAAAATCCAAGAAAGTCACATAAGTCCTCCACATGGCTGTAAGGTTAGTGATAAATGAAGGCAGTCATTCTGTGGAGTTTTCACATAAACAGTGCTCCCATTCAACATGTCCACTCTTAGTTGATTTTTTTTCCCTTTTTTTTTTTTTTTTGGTACCAGGGATCAAACTCAGGACCTTGAGCTTGTGAGGCGAACGGTGGTACCGCTGAGCTAAATCCCTGACCCTCAGCATGACCACTCTTTGTGCTTGCCTTTTCTTTCTTTTCTAGAACACTTTCATAGCATTTAAAGTATGTAATTGGATGTGTTTAAGGCCATTGAAAAGGTTGTGCAGCCCCCGCAGTGGAGCACCTCATGCTGTCACTCTGAAAGTAGACCTCCTACCTTTTCTTTACAGATGTCCCTCCCTGAGTACTGTGTGTGTCAGTGTGCATGCCTTAACTCCTACTAGTACTTTGCTCTGCTTTGCTAAGAGCTTCTGGCCCCCAAACTTGATTATGGTGTAGGATATAATCCTCCCTTCCTTGTGTTTTCCCGTCTTCTTTCAAGATAAGCAGGTATATCTTTTTCCTTTTAAAGGTTATGGTAGTAATCCTTCAAAGGTAATAATAAATATGTAAAATGTATAGAAATGGTGAAAGCAGTACGTTTACTTAGTAGTCTTTTGCCTGAATTTCTTATTCCCTCTTCAGATAATAAATGGAAGTCAAGTCCTTCTCTCTTCTTGCCTGAGATTTTATTTCTGTGAGAATATTCTGAAAACTTTGCCAATATTTTTTTTCCCTTCTCAGTTTGTTGTAATATAAGCCCTAAGTACTTTCGTTCTTAGATAGTTCCCCGTATGGAAATTGAACCCCACTGACTGATAGATACTTATTACCTCTTTTCAGAAGGTGATGTTTAGTTCTGTGGGTCTTTGCCCCATGTAAGCATTTGAACACTGTGTAATAAATTGCAGATTCCTGGAGGATCGGGACTATCTTACTCGTGGGTAAATTCTTCTTACCATTTCTTATGAGAAGCCTGTCACAAAGTATACACTTTGTTATTCCTTGTAGAATGGCTATTAAGGTTTCTGAAGATACAGTGTTTAAACCTGATTTTAAACTTTTCTTAACCTAATTTAAAACAAAATGTGATTGTATCATGCTTTATGTTTAATTTGTGTAACATCTGGATCTAACTTTGATTTTTATTTAAAAAATGATTTTTCAGTATGTTGTCCTTGGGTGCTTTCATGTTAAGAATTGAAGGGTTCAGTCATTGTGACAAAGACTGTATGGATCGCAGCACTTGAAGTTTATACTGTCTGGCTCTTTATGGAAGACATTTGCTGACCTCCTCTCTAAACAGTTCTCATTTTTGACTTTTCTAACCTTGCTTATTTGTCAGTATCTTGTTCTGATCCCTTAAGATTTTTGTTATATAGTACTGTATTAACTTTGTACTGAAATCTTTTCTTGTAGTGTTTTTCTCCCACCTTGGCTTCTGAGAGTTTCCAGAGTGACCTAACACAATTGTTTTACACTACTTTTAAAATGTTCACTCTGGAATGCAGTGCCTTCTCCCCCACCATCTTGTCTGCCTGCTACTGTTATCCTACCTGTTGATGCTTACACAGATAACAGACACTCCTGATGCAGTGTTGTCTACAAACTTCGTCACTTCATCTGTTTCTGTACTAAACTGTCTCCCTTTAATTATCTTATTTGAATACAGTTGTTATATTTTTGTATCCCCAGAGGATTAGCACATTTGTGGGATAATCTTAGATGAAAATGAAATTATACTTTATACTATTTTTAGTTATGCTTACTTATATAATATCTTATGTTTAATTATTGGCATATGGACTATATAATTTAAATTTTGTTTCTCCTTATTGGAGAAAAATAAAATATAGTCAAATGATCTTAATTTCTTAAAGGTCAAACTTAATGAAGCAGAAAAAAAATACAAGGATATTCAGGATAAACTGGAAAAGATTAGCCAAGAGACAAATGCACGGGCACCAGAATGTATGACGTTAAAAGCAGATGTCACTGCGAAGAAAAGGGACTATAATGAAGCTGAGGTGAGAGGACTGCAAACCGGAGGACTAAAACCTGCAGAGCGAATTTGTACAGTTGCAGTAGTGGTTTTATACCGGGGTTGAATTCTTGCTTACCCAATTTAAAAACATGTAATTATTCTAAGGGGTCATACTCATACTCAGATTTGAAAATTTGTAAAAGTGGGTTAGAATGGAATAACTTTTTTCATTTTACTCAAGTTATATCTAATTTTTGTTAGGTTTTATATAACCGTTCCCTAAATGAATATAAAGCATTAAAGAAGGATGATGAGCAGCTTTGTAAAAGAATTGAGGAACTTAAAAAAAGGTAGGGTACTTTGCAATTTTCTTTTGTAGTAAAGGAATCTAGTAAATGGAATATACTGGTTTATGCTTTTAAAATGTTAGCTTTTAAAATTTAACATTTTAAAATTCTATGTTACTGTTAGTGCTGATCAGTTTTTGGAAACGGAACGGTTGGAAAGGCAAAAAAAGATATGTTGGTTAAAAGAGAGATTAAAAGCCTTTCAGGACCAAGAAAATTCAGTTAATCAAGAGATGGAGCAATTTCAGCAGGCCATTGAAAAGGGCAGAGAAGAGTATGCCCGGATTAGGTAAGTTGTAGCATTCTGTAGATGTTTTTCAATTACTACTTGAATTTGCATATAGTTTTGCTTTGTATGTGAAAAGAAAGTGTGGGTTTTTGTTTCTTCTACAAGTAAGGGATCTTTTAAAATCATTTTCAATACTTTCCTTATGCTTGTGTTTGGGCAATTTCTGGGGTTCCCCATTCACTATTTTGATACTTAGGTTAGAGGACTACTGGCTTATTTTTGTCTGATAACATAATATTTTCAGATAAAGATTCTGGTTTTAGTTTTTATACTAGGTGGATCATTTTTTGGTATGCAGGTATTAGGGTATACTAATGAATATTTCTACGTAACTATCACCTATTCTACTTTTGTTTTTTAGGAAAGAAGAATTAGATGTGAAGCATGCACTGAACTATAATCAGAGACAACTGAAAGAATTAAAAGATAGTAAAACTGATCGACTAAAACGATTCGGTCCTCATGTTCCAGCACTTCTGGAAGCAATAGATGATGCTTACCAGCGGGGATATTTTACCCATAAGCCTGTAGGCCCTTTAGGTATTTGTCATGGTGTAGTGAGGGTGTAGTAAATGATAGGAATAAATTTTATTTTCGGGAAAGGGTTTACTGAATCTAGTTACAGTAATAAATGTAATCTTTAATTGTAAATATTTTAAGAAACTAATAAAATCACTTTAAACTTTGAAGTTTTCCTTTGGACTTATGAAGCACAGAACACCCAAAGGGAAAGTAATTATGGAGTTAAATCATTTGGTTCTTATTTGTCTCCCAAATGAATAAATGGATAAATTAACTTGAATATAATTAATCATCTAATTAAATGGCATCAAAAACAATATTCATCTGAATCTGAATCTTATGTAGCCTTTATAAAGTGATTAATTCTTGGATTTTATTTTGACTGGGCAACATGATTTCCAAGTGATCTTTCACTTGTAAAATCTGTGACTATGTTCATACATACATGAGATTTTTTTTTTTTTAAGTTTTTAGTCAAATTCTCCTGGGGATTTATCTCTAATTCTGTACATCATTAGGTAATGTTGCTATCAATACCTTTTATTACTAAACTGTATTTAATGATGGCAGTATCTTCATTTAACACATTTACAATGGGGCCACAATCGATGTGTCTTATTGCCAGTTGGCTCTGAACCACTGGTGTTTCAAGCTGTTGGCACTGTTAAAAGATAGGTACCTATACACTGGGATCCATTTTAGTGAATGAAGTTTTTCCTCCATCTTGAAATCTAAAATCAAATTGGTTTTCTAGAAAATAGTAGTCTTTTGAATTGATTTCAAAACATTAATGAAAAGCTTGAATGGCATAAAACTTACATAGCAAAGCTACATATGTTAGAATGGAACAATTTTTTTTCACAGTGTTTTATGGCTGTTTTCCCATGTGTTTTTAGGGGATAAGTGGGGACTTCTAACTCAGTGAAAATTAAGATCTGTAACATCATTTAAGATACTTAACTCAAAAATATTGTTGCTTATGAACTACTGTTATGAAAAGGAATATGTTAATATTTCCAAGTAACCAGAGCCCTTCTTCATATTTTTTGTCATTTTCAGGAGCTTGCATTCACCTTCGGGACCCTGAGCTTGCCTTGGCTATTGAATCTTGCTTGAAAGGACTTCTGCAAGCCTATTGCTGCCATAATCATGCTGATGAAAGAGTACTTCAGGCATTAATGAAAAGATTTTATTCACCTGGGACCTCACGGCCACAGATAATAGTTTCTGAATTTCAGAGTGAGATATATGATGTAAGACGCAGGTAATCAAATTAAAATTCTGTTTCTGGTTTGCTTAATCACATGTAAGGTTGGAAAGAATTAAAAGACTTCATGTTTACTATAGCTTTAGTACTGTAAAGTTTCATTAAGCCACTTTGTTTTTAGTCTGAGCATTAATTCTAGGCATTGGAGAATTGTAGAAAAGAGGTCCTTATTTAAGAACTTTGAGGTTTTTAACATAAGTTCTGTTGTGGGAAGGTAATTCAATGAACCAGATACACTGAAGAATAGAAATTATACTGAAAAAGGAAATGATACAGGCCTAGCTAAATGGAGTTTGAGGTCCTAAGGAAGAACATTGGCATTTATTACCTACAGTTAAATTCTCAAAATATTTTCACAGAATCCAGAGAGCTTTATCTAAGATGACCCTAACAAACTTTCCCAAGGGCTCAATCTCCAAACTGATTTCTTGGGTAACTGCTGGCCGAACACTACTTTTGAAATTGATGTTTGGGAGCCACAGACATTGGTGCATGCCAGTTGTCCCAGCCGCTCAGGAGACAGAGGGATTTTGAGTCCAGGGTTCAAGCCCAGTCTGTGCAAACATAGCAAGGTGTTCTCAAAAAAATAAACTTTATCTATTCCTAGATCACATTGTAAAATTTCTATTTCCAGAGTTTTACAATGAATCCTAGTTTTGCTTTTTTAAGGAAAATTTAAATCGAGAGCTTGGTCCTTTGTCTTTGAGTAAATTTGTGTGCAAACACTGTCTTTTTAAAACTTCTTTGTGGCGTTGCTGAATTACATTGTAAGATGCAGGTGTGGTTCAGATGAGGGAGTTGCTAATTCATGAAGTGTGATGGAAAACAAGGTTGATTGTTTAAATTTTAAAATGTACTACAGTGAAAGATGAGCTATTGTTAATTTCCTTGGAAAAATTCCAACTTTGAGTGCACTTAGCCATTGTTGTTGCCATGCGTTGAAGCCGTTCTGGAGTCCTCCTTCATGAACACCTTTAGTTGTGCTGTTGTGCCAGGAGGCCTTGATGTCCTGAATCGAGTCACACAGTTTCCCTTCATAGACATTTTAAACGGAATCACACAGGTGAATAAAGTGGATGAGGACAAATGACAGAAATTGCTGTAGACATTTGATCAACCAGGAGAGCAGAAAATAAGATGAATGTTTATTTTATTTATTTATTTTTTGGTACTGGGGGTTGAACTCGGGTCCTTGCGCTTGCAAGGCAGGTCACCGAACCACTGAGCTAAATCCCCGGCCAAGATGAATGTTTAAACAACACCTTGCCATTAGTGCTCCCCCCGCAAATGCCCCTTGCTTTGAACACATCCCACTGTTTTTGGCAGTGTATCTTAATAATTCACTGTATTTTCTAGATTACCTTTGTGGTAGGTAGTTGATGAGAAGCCATAAGTTGGGTAAGTAAAATTCTTTGTGAAAAATGCATGGAGGAATGACATTCTGAGTTACTGTATAAAAAGCATCATTTGCAATTTTGATAAGGAATCAATTAAAAGGTATTTAGGGCCTTAATAAAACTTACTAATTGAATGTAATAGAAGGAAGAATCAAGTGTGTCCTCCTGGTTTCTGATTAGAGTAGCTAATGAGTATACCATCAATTGATTTAGCAGAAGTAGAAGGAACAAAAAATAGATTAATCAAAATTGAATGAAATCCTGTTTTGGAAGGTTGATTTTTTTTTTTTTTTTTTTTAAGCTTTTAGGCTAGAGATAAGTATTTGCACATTAGGGGTAAAATGTTTTCTCTTTCTGCATAAGAATTTGATCTGTCTCACCCCCAGGGACCTGCCTCTCCAGCCAGTCCCTGCCTCCAACAGCAAATCAGCTACTGGGCCCCACAGTCCATGACTTTCTGAAAGTCTTGCCTGTGGGCACACGAGGCTCTTGGGGGGGCACATCTAGATCTAAACTACAGCAGCAGCCTATGTGATTGCCGGTCCCTTAGCAGTGTAACTAATGTGATCGCCTGTGAAGGGTGCAGAGGTGAACTGAGTTTGTGTGGTACAGTGTCCATTATGGTGGACGTATGTGAGTTCAAATGCTGAGAATGAGGGGCTTAGGAGTCGAGCAGGAGGTGTGGGAATTACTCTTATGTAATGCCAGGAACCAGGGAGGAAGCTGATTCAAAGCCAGCTTAGCATACAGAAATGTGTAGAGGCTGTGAGACAGTTTACTGACCATGTAGGTTACCCATAGGTGTCAGTTGGATTAGTACTGCAGTAGAAGTTTAGAGAGCAGAGAGGGTATGACATGAGGAGTGGAGGGGAACAGTTGAAGATGCTGTTGAGAGAGTAGTTGAAAGAGTGCATCTTTGGAGGATAGGGAGTTATGGTAAGACTGAAAAATTTAAAGACCTTCAGGAACAGGTGCAGGTTCAGATGATGGCAAAATGCATGTTTTGGCTTCAAGAGTATCACTGAAGCACACGGTTGTTGGAGTAATAGAAGTTAAGATTCTAAGCATTTTACCTGCTTACAGGTTACAGACAAGAATCTTGCATGTTCGGTGAATTTTAGTTGCATTACATATTTTGAAGAGGTGCTTTTTGTGTGTGTGTGCATGTGTGTGTGTGTGTGTGAACTAAATTGTGGTTAAAATGCTAAATTTAAAAATTGGACATGCTATTTTAATGTAAATAACAGTGAAATACTACAGTCATAGTTTGGTTCTTGACTGCTTTAAAAAGTTTCAACACATTTTGACACATTGAGTACTAGTGGTTGGTTTGGTGTGTTTGTTTTCTTACTCATTGTACCTCCCCGAACCAGTTAACAAGCATGGAGGTAGCACTGTGTTAGTGTGGATGGATAGGACTGTTTTCCTTCATTTAGTTACACTAGATAACCTCAGCAGAGATTCCTAGAAATAGCTTCGGGGAGACAGGAAATGTAGTCTCCTTTTCTGCTAGATGGCCATTTCCTCCCTTTGGAACTACAGTCAGTGGGACTGCTTACCTTGTGTTCCCACTCTGCACTCTTGCCTTCTCAGGAAGAAAGTGTCCTTTCGAAGGCTATCCTGTTTGTCCCATTGTTGGAATTGTCAAGTGACATGCACAGAGACGAGCTGAATGGAAGTAAAATGAGAAAAAGTTTATTTTGCCAGCAAAGGGTCTGTCACATTAAAAAAGGCAATGCAAGTGATCGACCTCCTATTGGGTTGTAGCTTCCTCTTTTGTAGATTTTACAGTTATGATCTCATTCGGGTTGCTGCATTTCATTTCCTCAGTTCACATGACCTGTTTACAAATTATAGCAACAAGACAGTTAACTTTAACTCAGACATAACAATTCCTTGTAATTAGGGAGTTTACCACAAGATTCATCTATCTATTCTAGTACATAGGAAGGGGGTGTTCAAGGTTAGGGATGAGGCCAGATGTCTCTCGCTTCTTGGTCAATGCCTCCAGCATCTGTTAATTTTGAATTAAACAAAGCAGATTGCTGTTAGAGACAGCAGAAGTCATTTTACATTTTCCTAATGTTTTGTAGGTTTTTAGATTATTTACAAAAGCTCTCTGTATCACCGTGAATTACATACTTGCCTACATTTACATACTACATTTCTTGCCTGATCATGAAGCATTTTAAGTCTCTCCTGAGCCTCAGACTTTCCTATTCCATTGACTTCTTTCCACCTTGGGCGAGGCCAAACTCTTGGAAGGGGTCCTGTGCATTCATTTCTTGGCCCACTTTCTGTTGTCCTGGAATGTGTATGTATGCTTACTTTCTCTAAAGCATTAGATACTAACTATCAAATACACTTTAAAACCTTGTTCTTTTTGTTTTTATAATATCATTTTCTCCTACACTTGCCGTGTTTCTCTGCCTATTTTGTGGGCTTTTTTCATTGTTTACTCCTTTTGTTATAGTGCTCCCCACAGCCCTGTTCTGGGTCACTTCTCACTTTATCTCTTCTTTATTCTTATATTTGGAGCCTTTGAAAAAGGTGTTAAATTTTAAGTATTTTTTTTTTTTTATCCTCTGCTTAAATTCACTTTTGTCCTTTTTCCTTCTCTTTGGCTTTTAGAAATGACAAATGTTTTAAGTGATTTTTTAAAAAGTCAATTAGTGTCATAAAATAATTTTTTTTCTCAAACTCCTCTTACCAGTGAAGCTTCTTTTTCCCCAGATTTTTTTATGCAGTTTTCCTTTGCCCCTGTGTTTTCTTTAGGCTATTTGTTTTGGTGAACCTACATCATATTATCATCTCCTTGCCACTGATACCTCATTGCTAAAATTCTTTGACTATTTCTAGACTGATTTTGTAGCATCTCTTAACTTATAATTAATTATGTTAATTTCATTGTAGTGTAACCCAGTATGAAGTCAGTCCCAAAGACAGCAAGAAGGTATGGCCATGTCTTCATGCTTGGGAGCAAGCAGCTCTGTGTAATGATGGCATGTGCCTGCTCAGATGTCACTGGAACCTTCTACCTCCGCCCCTACCTTTCTATTCTATTTGTTTTATCTGCCTGCTCCCTGTTTTGTTTCTCTGACACTGTTCCTTGATCTTTTCTACTCTTGTTTTTACTTTCACTTGGACTGTATCCTAGGAGGCCATTTAGCTCTTACTCTCATTTCTGTGTTTCATCTTGTAGCAGAACTCCTCAAAAAAGTTGTCTGTGTCTCCCAATTTCTCTTTCCCTCTTTTCTTGAGCCTATTCCAGTCTTGACTTTTCATCACATACCAAAATTGCACTTGGCAAGGTAACAGCAGTCCCCACACTGCCTCATTTAATAGTCCTTACTACTCACTGAATTTAGCTAACCTAAATATTTGACCCTGCTGATGATTTTATTCTTCCTGATATGTTTGCACTGGCTCCTGGGACTACATTCTTCTGGTCTACCTATTCCCCAGGAGTTTTCTTTGTGCCTTTTTCTTCTTCCTCTTCCCCTCTGACTGTAGCAGTGCTCCTGACCTCTGCTTAGTGTTTACTTAGGTGAACTCCCCAGTTTCATGCCTTTAAATACAGATCATATACTTGTGATTACCGAGGTACATCACTACTTGTTTGACTCCTTTTGAGCTCTAGAATATAATACACTCCATTTTCTACTTAAATGTCTAATGGGCATTCTAAATTTAACAAATGTAGAAGCTAACCTCCCAGTTTCCACCCTAAAGCCTACCTCTGTATTTCTTTCTGTCTTTCACATATACTCCATTTTCTACTTAAATGTCTAATGGGCATAGAAGCTAACCTCCCAGTTTCCACCCTAAAGCCTACCTCTGTATTTCTTTCTGTCTTTCACATCAGTCTACTTGACTCCACATCCTTGTTGGCGTATTCTAAAAATATCTCCAGGATCTGACATCTGTGGCTTTCATTCTGGCTTGAGCCTTCTTGTTTCACTTGAATAGTATAATTGATAGGCTGATTTTCCTGCTTCTGGATCACCACAACCACAGTCTTTGTATAGGCAGCAGCATCCAGGTGGGTCCTGTCACCACTCCATAGAAAGCACCCGGGACTTCCTCAGGACTCCCTGTTGTGGGCCTGCCTGTGACCCCTAACTGTCTTCCCACATTCTCTGCTGTGCTTCTATACAAGCATTGCCCTCACTGCTCAGTCCACCCCAGCACCTGGCTGGCTGGTTTCACTCGTGTCCTTTTAGGGCCTTTGCCGTTGCTCTTCCCCCAGAATCTCCCATCTCCTTAGTCTGCCCAGTGTCACATTAATGAGATTTAACACTTTTTTGTGTGAAAAAGTGATATATCCTACTTTTGCCTTTTTCTTTTAATAAAATATAAGTTCTGTGAGGATAGTGCTACAATTGTTTTCTTTATGGCTTTCTGTTCTCTGAAACAGCACTTAGCACATAATAGGTACTCTGTAAATACTTGTTGAATTAATACATGAATAAGTTTAGTACATATACAATATACAAAGGTATTTTCCTTGTTTTGAAATCCTAGAACTAAGAAAGCACTAAGAATGCTACCTCTGTTACTTCTCATGCATTTGTTTCTCCTGTACCTACTGTTCTTAGCACATCCATTTTTATTTTGTTTTGTTTATTTTATTTATTTTTATTTTATCTGTCTATTTATTTACTTATTTATTTTTGGTGCCAGGAATCAAACTCAGGACCTCGTGCTTGCTAGGCAGATGCTGTGCTGATGAGCTACATCCTAAGGCCAGCAAATCCAGTTTTGGATAGTGCTTTTAATAATGAGTGTTTAACTTTTTGGGGGTCAGGGTTGTTTTTTTTTTTTTATACTGGGGATCAAACTTGGGTCTTTGCACTTGCAAGGCAGGCACCAGAACCACTGAGCTAAATCCCTGATTTGTTTAACTCTTTAATTGAAAGATTTACTTATAAAGAAAGAAAGATTGAATCTCTCTTTAAGGAGCCCAAATTTCAATCAATGATATCTTTTCTCGCTTTCTCTGTTGATTATAAGGACTGGTGATTTAGCTCAGTGGTTCAGCCATCTGCCTTATAAGTGCAAGGTCCTGCATTCAATTCCCGGTACCAAAAAAAAAAAAGCAATCAGTCGAAAAATAGAGAAGACAACACTCTGTTGATAATAAACTTTACTTAGGTTTTTATTGTCTCATATCAGTGAGATAATTGTTCAGCTATTTAAAGTATGTTTTATTTTTATTTGACTTTTATGTTTATGACTGCAGTATGAGATTTAGGAAATTATAGCTTCAAATTATAAATAAACCTATTACACATTTTAAATGCTATTGGATACTTTATATTGTCTTATAATCTACTTATCCACTAAAGTATATACAAACAACTTTTCTTTATATATTTATATATCTTTAAAATTAAAGTTTGGTAAGTTAAGCCTTCTTTTTGTTTCCTAGAGCTGTTCATCATCCAGAGTTTCCAACAGTTCTGACAGCATTAGAAATAGACAATGCAGTTGTTGCAAATAGCCTGATTGACATGAGAAACATAGAGACTGTGCTACTAATCAAGGTGAAACTAAACGCTTAGGTTATTTTAAAATTTTAAAAACAAGATGGTTTTATAAATTCCTGTTCCTTTTTCAGCATAAAGTTACTGATAAAACCATTGTAGTTTACTTTATAGAAAAATCTATAGGATAATATAGAGCTGGTTGATTTGTGTTTTCTATCCCAGGGGTTTTACAACTTTGAGCTACTCTTTGTAAAATAGTTGCATACATGGATTTTATTTTTTCATTGCATATTGCTATAGTGGTATAAATTAAATTATTTATTTATTTATTTATTTTTGAGACAGAGTCTCTTTGTGGTTCAGGTTGGTCTTGAATTCACTATGTGGCCCAGGCTGGCTGGCCTTGAACTCATATCAGTCTTTCTTCCTCAGCCTCCCAAGTGCTGGGATTACAGGTGTGTACCACCATGCCTGGCTGGTTTCTAGATTGGCTGTTAAATCCCTTTTTTATTTGTCCTTATTGATAATACATATTATTATTGTCTTAGTTTACTTTTCTTTTTTCTGAGACAAAATATCTGACACCTAAAGTAAAAGGAGGGAAGGTTTAATTGGCTCACTGTTTGTAGATGTTCAGCCTATACTTGGCTGGTTCCAAGGCAGAGTGGCATGACAGAGGGGCGTCACAGGGGAGAAACACTTCATGGCAAAGCAGGGCAGTCAGATGGCAGCCAGCAAGCAGGCAAGCAGCAAGTGATGGCAGCAGCCCTCTTTCTGTCTCTTATATTCTGTCCAGGCTGCATGACCTTAGGGTGGGTAGTACTCACACCTAGGCTGGGCTTTTCTGTTTTCCACACCCAGAACTGTGCCAAACCAGTCAGTGGACTAATTTAGTAATCACGCACCCTTGATCCCAGCATCATACACTCCAGATCCAGCCACTTCTGAAAAGCCCCACCTATGACCACCCACATGAGGCCTTGTGGGGGGGGCATCTGGATACAAGCCATAACAATTACTATACCTTTTAAATGAAATACTTGATGTTTACAAATTCTTTTTGTTACAGCTTCATGCTCTGTAAAATAAATCTTTACTCTTGATCTATGTATGCATTTTTCCATACTTTTAAGGTTAGATTAGCATATTCTGTTTCATTTTTTGTCATAAATTGCTAAGCAGGATATAAGGAGATTCAAAACAAGTCTAGAATCAAGACAACATAATGAAGTCTGTTGTTCATTAATGGAAACTGAAAAGTAAAGGTCTTGATAACACAGATATGTGTATATGCAAGGTCATATTGTATTATTTATGACACTTTCGGCACTTCTGTTTTTGAAGAATACTTGACAGAAAATAATGTTGAGGGCTGGGGATTTAGCTCAGGGGCACTGCACCTGCCTTGCAAGTGCAAGATCCTGAGTTAAATCCCCAGTACCAAAAGAAAATAATGTTGGAATGATTAGGAGGAAGACCCAGCCTTGACTAATTCTAATCCACTTTATATTTTCTCCAGTTCTTAGTTATTTCCTGGCTTTCTCTTATTGGGGTTTGCTAGTTACTCAGATCTTTTCCATGGTGTGAAAGTCATTTAGAAAAAATAATGTCTATATGAACTTGTCTAAAGTAAATATATTTGTATGAGAAGTTAATTTTTTTTTTATTTTTAGTGAGTAGTAACGTTGAAATTTAAAAATAGGTATACCAGTTTGTCAAGAAGCATCCTATGCTAAGTTTTAACAATAATTTTAATTCCTTGAATCTTGAAACTTTAAAAAAACTCTTACACTTAAGTTAATGGAATTATTTGAATATTTAAGTAAGAATAATTGAATTATCTTAAATAATGACTGTTAATATTTCAAAATTGTGTCCATTGTAAATGCTTTGGCATTGTTTTAAAAATATACTTTTGCCTCTCTTCTAGAGTAATTCTGTAGCTCGTGCAGTAATGCAATCCCAAAAGCCACCCAAAAATTGTAGAGAAGCTTTTACTGCTGATGGTGATCAGGTTTTTGCAGGACGTTATTATTCATCAGAAAATACAAGACCTAAGTTCCTAAGCAGAGATGTGGATTCTGAAATAAGGTTGGAAACAAGTCTGGCTTTACTATATTGTTCCTGTTGCTTCCTTTGGGCTTCCATCTCTTTTGTATCACTCAGTGGTTATTTCAGTGAAGAACTGTGAGTAATTTATCTCAGTGCTTGTTTGGTCCTAAACTATCATTTAGCTGAATGTGGAATTACACGTTGATGGGTACTTTCCGCCATCATTTTGCCAACAGTATTCAGGTTTGAGAATAGAATGTTTCCTTGACCGGCTCACCTGCACTTTGGTACTGTATACAAGGAGAAGTCAACTCAGAATGTGAATGAGCTACATCGCTGTGCTCAGTACTGAGCTGAGTGGTTACTGCTCAGTGAGGCTGCAGTGTGCTGCAAGTTTACAGCTCCAGCTCCTTATCCTGTGTCTGACAGGTACTTTGGGTTGGACTGTTCAGAAAGATCAGTCAACGGGATTAGAACATATGCCTAGGAAAAGAGCCGCTAATAAAGGAGACACATTGAGAAGTAAAACAAAAACTAGTAATGTATTTGATGATGTTCAAGAGTATGCAAAAAGAATATTTTGTATTGTAAACTACATAATTTCTCAACTAAATGTAAATTGCTGAGTGGTCCTACATGAATGACTTAAAAGATCCTTACCAAAACACAGGATTTCAGTAAAACACATGTCTAAGAAAATGGAACAAAAGTAAACATATTCTAAATGACTGGTATAAGTGTGTAGGGGAAATGAGAATTTTGTTAATTTCAAGTAATATTGGTCATTTTCATGTGATTTATGAGTGCAGCATCAAATAATAATAGATCCTGGAAAAGTTAGTAAAACTGTTTAGTTAGCAACAGAAAAAAAGTTGAATGATGAGCAGTTTGGGTGTCATGACCCTTGCTTTTGTTTATCCCAGTGCAATTTGCGGTTATGAAAGTATACGTGATGTGTAAGCAAGCTCTCAGAACACTGCTGCAGTTCATAAAATAATTGTGCTTTTTTTGTATTGTCAAAAAGTGTAATGTTTCATATAGTTTTGTGGAGTTATGTTTTTCAAATTTTATTTCACTTTCATTCATATCCTCAAAATTTGCCAGGCACTATTCAGACCCGTGGCACAGCTGGAAACTAAATGCAGAGCTTTTTCTCCTGGAGCCCAGATTGGGCCGGGGGTGGGGGAGGAGGTACACTGAACAGCGGGTCAGGCGGCAGTCAGGGCCATGGAGACTGATGAAGCACAGTGCAGGGTGACAGCGAGCAGCACACCGAGAGAGTGTTGGTCTCACGCAAGCAGCTCGCACACTTGGCTCAGACTTTATGTTCCATTTGGTGGCAGATGTTCTTTCTCCTTTCACAAGGTACTGGAAATGAATGACAGATTGTCTTACTTGGCAGTGATGTTGTAAAACTTAGTAGTTTTATGGATAAGTTACTTGGGTTGCTTGAATGAATTTTGAATGTTCAGAAAATTATGTAATAACTTGTCTTTGATCATTTTGTTGGCTTTTATTTTTGGTTTAGGTTGTTAGGTTTCCATATTTATTTACTTGATAAATCTTGTTTTCAGCAGTAGTACTATTTGTTTGTTTGTTTGCTTTGGTACTGGGGAATCAAACTCAGTACCTTGCACTTGGGAGGCAGGCACGGTGTCATTGAGATAAATCCCCAGCCCCAGCAGTACTGTTTGTTAATGAAGGTACATATTTATATATGATGAAAGAAATACTTCATAGTAAGTTCTGAACCATATTTAAATTTTGCATCTGGTCCAATTGTCAGAAGTGGCACAACTATTCTCTTTTTCCATTTTTATCATTTATTATCTATCCAACTGACATTTCTTGAGCTTTTAATTTGAAAAGTTCTGCAAATTAGCACTGTTTTATGGACCAGTGTATATTTTATGTACCAATAAAAAGGAACAAAATGTTGCTAACTTTGAACTGTGGACTGGAAAATGGTTTCAGATTTCTAGAGATGTAATGTAGAAAAATATGCATCTTTTCTCCCCCCAACTTTTTTATTAGTGTGTATTCGTTATACAGATTGATAGGTCCAGTTTTGGCACATTTATACATGCGTATAACATACTTTACCCCTCATTAAACCCTTGCCCCAGTTTCACATTAGGGGGCTAGGGCTAGGCTAGGGGGTTTCGTGCATATAATGGTTGGTTTGTGTGTTTGTTGAGACAGGGCCTTGCTGTGTAGTTGATGCAGGCCTTGAATTCACTGTGTAGTCCAAGCTGGCCTGGAACTTCTAGTAATCCTTCTACCTCAGCCTGCCAAGTGCTGAGATTACAGGTGTGCATCACCACGCCCAGCCAACATGATGTATTTTGATCATAGCCTCCCTTCTTGAGCAGGAACAAGCTCTTCACTGCAGAGGTGGTTCCAAGCACACAGTTTGGGAGAGTAGTAGCTTGGTCTGTGAGGCAGGAAAAGGTCATTTCTTTTCTAGAGGCACCAGACTCTGCTGTTCATAGCTGTGGCTTCTGTCTCCTGTGTCCTCTCTATGTCTTTGTCTTATCCTCCTCTTCCTATTCATTCCATACATTCTTGGCATTTTTTTTTCTCCTACAAGAAATGCTGAGTTACTAGTTACAGCTGTCTTTATCATTAGCTGCTTATGTGTTTTTGTTTGTTTGTTTGTTTTGTTTTTTGTCTTTTCTCCTTGTAGGCCCAGCTGATGAAAACCCTAGAGAATGCAGTTCAGTTATTGCTCCTCCCAGACTCGTTTTTTGTGTTCCCATATCTCTGTGGACATACAGCATTAGGCCTTGTCCATTTTCGTCCCTGACTTTCTTCCTTTTGAGAAGTTCTATCTTTTTTTTGGTTTTTGCTTTTTGGTTTGTTTGGTATTGGGGATGGAACTTGGAATCTTCAGCTTGCCAGGCAGACACTGTGCTGCTGAGCTAAATCCCTGCCCAAGAAGTTATATCTTAATTCTGCTTCTGTCCAACAACCATGCAAAATGTCAGCACATAAAAGTCATTATAAGTAGTTGTTAAGAAAATCATTTGAACTTGACTCCATCTTTGTAGCTTTATTTTGGTATTTCTGTAATAAAGTTTCATGTTATTAATAACTTGGCAGGTTAATAAACTTGTGTAACAGATTAGGAATTTATAAATAAGGTATTGCAAATATTTGTAATGTTGAGAAATACATTTAAATGTGTTTTTTTGTCTACTTTTCTCCATTAAGCAACTTGGAGAATGAAGTTGAAAATAAGAAAGCGCAGATAGTAAATCTTCAGCAACATTTGTCTGCCCATGAAAGGGATATTAAACAGAATGAAGAACTTCTTAAAAGGTGCCAGCTACATTATAAAGACTTAAAGGTAAAAACAAAAAATTTGTTCTGCTTACTTTGAAATTAATTTAAAAATATTGTCATTTGCTTCAAGCAATAGTTCTTGGACATAGGGGCCTCAATTCTTTTTTTTAATGTTCTCAAACAATCTTTCATTTATATGGCTTATATCTATTAGTTTTTTTTAATTAAATTTTTGCTTTTTGGTCTTTTGGCCAAGATCAGTCTTAAATAAAATTGAATATTTATTAATTTTAAAATAATGTAAAATACATTTTTTTTTAAAACCAAAAAGATCTAGTGAGAAGGTGGGCATTTTTAAAATTTTATAAGTTCTAATTTCTGGTTTAATGAAATTGAGTCTGTTGTGATTTTACATATCATCTATTATAGATTACCTGTACACTGGTGAGAAAAGTGCTAATAAAAGTGGTGAAAAACACGTCAGTGATTTTGTGGATTATTTTGACCATATGGATTTCCTGAAAAAGTCTTTAGGCCTTCCAGGTGTTACTTGGCTCTTACTTTGAGAACCACTGGGTTAGAGAATTCTAATGACTTGAGACTTGGGCTATTTCAAAAACTTATTTTCTCTGTGGACTCACAGTGTCATCCTTTTAAATGTTGAGATGGTGACTTGCATCTTGGGAATGGATTAGAAGCAAGAGCGAAGATGGCAGAATTTTTAATCTCCATTTGATACTTATTTGTCCCTTTCGTCAGTTATGTCTATGTCATAAAGCATAGAACTTTATGAATTAGCTCATCCTTTCTAAGGTTTTTATTATTTATTTTTAGGTTATTAAATTCTAAATACTTTTCTTTCAGATGAAAATAAGAAAAAATATTTCTGAAATTCGGGAACTTGAGAATATAGAAGAACACAAATCTGTAGATATTGCAACCTTGGTAAAAATGCTTTTCTTCAATTAAAATGCTTTTAAAAATCCTTTTAGTTGGGCTGGGGGTTTAGCTCAGTGGTTCTGCCTCCTGCCTTGCAAGTACAAAGACCTGAGTTTGATCCCTGGTACCAAAAAACAAATCCTTTTAGTTAAAAATTACTCTCAGTAACTTTAGTAATCATAAACTTAGTAGTCGTAAACTTATAATTTAGTAAACATAGACTTAATAAAAGATTATAACTTTAGTAATCAGAGATTGCTGTCTCCATAAATATAGAAGGAGCAGTACATAGCCTGATTTCTTAATGTTTTATGTATATAATTTATATGCATAATTAAGTTTATCTTGTACCTAAAAGAAAACTCTTTCGGAGCTTTTCAACAGTGACTTATCAAATACAGTGTTTTCACAAAGACACTCTCAGAACAGTACCAGTGTGAGTGTGCAGAGATTGTAAAGACTGCCCTTTGGTCGGTTGTAATTGGCCTCTTTTCATTATTTTCTTTTTTTCTAAGTTAATGGCTTTCATTTTAATCTCCATATATTTGTTATTTTATATTTCCTTTGACTATTTGTTTCTGACATTCAGGCTTAGCTTTTACCAGGGTGCAGTAAACTGATATAAAATATGAGTCTTGGTGATGAATTTTGTTTTGTTTTGTTTATTTTTTTGAGACAAGGTCTCATTATGTAGTTGAGACTAACCTGGAACTCACTTTGTAGCCCAGGCTGGTCTCAAACTCACAGCGATCCTCCTGCTGGAATTACAGGCGTGCACCACCACACCCAGTGGTAAAATGAATATTTACTAAGTGTCCACCCTTCAGGCATCACATTAAGTAATAAGGGATAAACAGTGAGCAAAACAGGAAAATCCTCTGTGCTGATTAAGCATAAGTTTAATGAGAATTGTCAGGCTTTTTTACTGGCAGTTTTATTTCTCCTTTTTACTTTGATCTAATTTGTTCTAACCTATAACTTCTCCTCATAGTTATTTTTTTGATAACAAATATATTTACTCTGAACTCTTTCAACGTTATCAGGAAGATGAAGCTCATGACAATAAAATAAAAATGAAAATGACTGAGAAACAGATGGAACAACAAAAAGAAAGTCTGGAGCATTTTAAAAGTCTGAAAAAAGAAGCAGAAAACAAGTATGATACAATTAAGTTGAAAATTAATCAACTGTCAGAACTAGCAGATCCACTTAAGGTATATTTCGTGGTTAATTTGTTTTTGTGTGTTTCATGTTTTAGTTTTATATCCAGCCTGTACTCCTTTACTTGTGAATATGGTCCTAAAAGAACTACTGGTTAGATGTAAATATATTGACATCAAATAGAATGTAAAGAATGGCAAAAACCAAATTTTCATCATTAGATCAGTTGGTGCTCTTGGTTGTAGCAGAATAAATGGCTGGATTTCTGTTTCCCCCAGGAGAGTATGGCTTTTATTGCCTCTTATAATTTATGTGTTTTTTCCCTCAGGAATCAAAAGCCGGGATATCTTGTATTCTGCTCTGTGCTTGTCTGTTCGATTGTGCCACCTTTCCAGTAATAACTCATGGATTGATTAATTTTATAAAAACCAATTTGAAATAGAAAGTGCTACCCATCTCCCGCTTATCATATCTCCCACATTCTAGGCTGAATTCATTAGACTTTTGGGGATTAAATTTAGGAAAATAAAATTATTATTAAATCATGCAAATTTCCCATCTTGCTTAGTGATTATCATGTACCTTATTGTCATTGTCCCTGTCACTTTTATGAATATCAGTTATTTTCAGGACCTCAAATTTTACTTATAAGACAAAATAGTGTATTTTAAGAGGAGAGAGGTATGTTGATATCACTCAATTTTCAGGGAAGTTGCTTCCTTTGAATCATAATGTGTTTAGATATTTTACAAATTTAAGAGAATTTGCAGTATATGAATTTGTCCTCATTGCAAATTTTAGAAAGTAGTATTCAGAGTCAGGAGAACATAAAAGCACGTTTGAGAAAGAACTGCTCAAGAAGCAGCTCTTCCCTGTGTGAGGGGCTGGTTTTTCTGCCTTCCATCTGGCTGAGACTCCTACCCAAGGTGGCTTGATTGTTTTTCTTTGTAGGATGAAAATGATAAATGAGAAAGTAAGTTGATAACTGATTAAGACAAATATAAAATTTAAGCATTAAAGTTGAAAAAGGGGGAAATACTAAAGATATGATTGAAAAGATAAATTAGAAAATAAAACTTAAAAGATAAAAATTCCAAGAATGAAAAAATAAGATAAAATTAGTTATTAAAAGAAGATAAGGAATGAAATGTTAAAAATTTCCAGAATATAAAAAATTTAAAACTCAGGAATTAGCAGTGAAATTAGAATAAAGGAAAGAACATTTATAAACGTTTACATAAGGAAAGAATTGAACAGGATTGTTTTAAAAGCAGAATAATAAAATGCTAAAACCATATAGAAAAATGGATTAACATGTAAATTAACAGGAAGTGATGAACAGCTATATTTTGTTCTTGTCTTTTTTTTTTTTTTTTTTTTTTTTGTACTGGAGATCCAACCAGAGCATCATGCATGGTAAGCATACACGCTACCACTGAGTTGTACTCCCAGTTGTTCTGTTCTTTTAGGGTTCTCTAGGCCAAAGCAATTGCTGGATTTGGGCAGGATGTCCATAAATAAGCTCAAGGGCAGAGACTGTGGGCATAAGGCAGTAACGGTTCTTGATCTTAGCATTTTGCCTTGGCCATGGTTCCCTGGAAGGTAGGAGGTGGGTCTTTTAGTAGGCCCACATGTCATCAGCCAAGAGGCATTTCCTTCTCTGTATCACATCACACTAGCTGTCAGTAAGGGGACAGGACAGGAGGATCTGGGTAACAAAGTAATCTGTTTGCCCTCAGGACTTGTATTCCGTTTGTGTTGGAGAGCTGCTGAGAATGTAGAGTGTTCTGCTTACCTATGTCATCACTGAAATCCTGGCATAAGGGATATTTTTTTTCACTTTGAACACAGCATTTTGACTTACACTTGCAAACTTAACACTTTTGTTGTAAGTAAAATTTGTTGGACAGGAAGGAGACCTACATTAAGCTTGCAAAAATAGTGGTTTTCTGTACTAGGAGAGTCTCAGTTTCTGATATGTATAGTAATTTTCCTTCTCTGGGTATCTGTAAATATTCTGTCTTATGATATTGTTTTGGTTTGTCTTTGCTTCTTTCTATACCTATGCCTCTTAAAAGGAAACATGCTAATCATAATATAAATGATCAGTGCCAGGCTCAGAAAACAAATGAACAAGCTGACTAAAAATTCAGTTTGACTCTTAAGTCAGGATCCTTAAGCGGACTGAGATAATTGATAGTAAATAAACATACATGTGGGTGTAAATTGCTAAGTTTTGATGTTAATAAACCTGTGAAACCACCTCCACAATCAGATAAATGAACATAGTCCATCATGCCTTTAAGTTTCATGTTCCTTTTTAATCTCTCCCTTCTCATTCCCTGCCCCTTGTCTTTAGGCAGCTGACATTCTATTTGCTAATACTGCAGTTGCTCAGTTTCTAGAATGATGTGTGCATCAGTCCCCATTTACCCACGTCTCACTTTGTATATTTTAGTTACTCATGGTTAACTGCGAAAATACCACTTGTGTCATCTCTTTCCAGAGAGACCATATTCTCATCACTTAACCACAGTATATTTGGAAAATTTTCTACTTTATTTCTTGTTAATTTCTTATTGTGTCTAATTTGTAAATTGAACTTTATGTTAGGTATGTAGTATATAAAGCTGAAAACAAACTGATTCTGTACTATCCAGATGAGTCAGCTATATCCAACATTTGCCTTGTTTTAAATTTTTTAAAGCTGACATAGATTCCCCCAAAATTACCTTGTTTGCCAAAATAAGATTGAAGTTTATATTATTTTGTGAATTTGTGTAAGACTTTGAATATAATGTGATTTCTTAATTTGGGGAAACTTTCTATTCAGATACACAGAAACATGAACTCTGAACACTTGACTTTTTAAGCAACCTAATTTTACTCTATTTGGTTGTAAGTTTTATACCTGGGCTGGTGGTTTGTTTTTGTTTTTTTTTTAATCTTTTCTTTATTGATGATTTTGGCTTTATTCAAACAGGATGAATTAAACCTTGCTGACTCTGAAGTGGATAACCAGAAACGCGGGAAGCGGCATTATGAAGATAAGCAAAAGGAACACTTGGATACTTTAAATAAAAAGAAACGAGAACTGGACTTGAAAGAAAAGGAGCTGGAGGTTATCCCCTGCTTTTTCATTTCAAGCTGTTTTTGTTTTTTTATCAGTACTGGGCTTGAAACCTCAGATCCTTGGCATTCAGCTCCGCTTTTTTTGAGTTGGGGTCTCACTGAGTTGCCCAAACTGGACTCTGTCTTGCTCTCCTCCTGTCTCAGCCTGCCAGAATGTGGGGATTATTGATGTACACCACCATGTCTTGCTCTGAGTGCTAAAATATATTTTCCTTAATCTCGTGTTTGCAGATGCAGACAGCTGTCTGAATTTTTTTCCTGTAGAGTAACAAGAGTTTGAGTGAGTCTGCACATAGGCCTCAACCTTCAGAGTGTGAGCACTTAAGAGGGGAGACCCCAGCAGCCCAGAGAATGAGACAGTGCTGTTCTGTCTTGGCTGTCATAGCTCCTTGGAGCCTAGCTGGACAAGTAGATGCCGCAGCACCCCGTTCCCTGAGCAGTTTGTTGGCAACTGCATAGGGGCCCTGTTTTTAGAGAATACATTGGAAAGTAGTCTTGTAACCAGAAGAGATGGTTTCCAGCTTTGCTTTGATCTATTTTAAGGAGAATGGTTTAAACTCTATAATCCATTTCTTTAACACTGTAATACAGCAGGTTGTGAATATAAAATAGATAATTGTGTTGTAAAAATGCTTCCCATTTTTTTGTTTATAAATGAAACAACAACCACAAAAAAGACACTAAATAACCTTTTTTTCTAGGAGAAAATGTCACAAGCAAGACAGATCTGCCCTGAACGGATAGAAGTAAAAAAATCTGCATCAATGCTAGATAAAGAAATTAACCGATTAAGACAAAAGATACAAGCAGAACATGCTAGTCATGGAGATAGAGAAGAAATAATGAGGTAAGTGGTCAGTAGCTTTTAAGTTTGCTGTATCATCCATGTGTGTTATCAAGACATTAACAAAACCCCAGGTGTGATAGTGTAGGCCTGTAATCTGAGGCTGAGCTGAGGATCAAAAGTTCAAGCCCAGCCTGGCCAGTTTAGCTGGACCCTGTCTCAAAATAAATTAAAAAATTAAAGGGCTGGGGATTTAGCTCAGCAGTTCGGTGGCCTGCCTTACAAGCACGAGGACCCGCGTTCAATCCCCAGTACCAAAAAAAAAAAAAAAAAAACTAAAAGGGCTGTAAATGTAGCTCAGTGCAGAGGCGCTGGATTCAATTCCCGGTACTACAAAAAAAAAAAAAAACCAAAAAACAGAGTAATATGTAAATCTTTAATTTGAATGGAGTCTTGCTATGGCTGATAGTTAAAGCTGAACTAGTTTTTAAGTATATGCTATTGAATATTTAAATAAATATTAAATATGTGCTATTAAAAACTAACTTTGTCTTCTGAATTATTAAATTATGGAATAACAATTTGAATGCTTTTTTACCTCTGTAAAAGTCCTATACATAGGAAAATAACTTTATAAGTAAGAAATGCAAATTAAAACAATTGGATGCCATTTATTAAGCTTTTGTATCAAATTGAATAGGATTAAAAACATGCCCAGTCCAAGGGAGTTGTAAAAATGGGTGCTTTTACCTTCCTGGGTGAGCATGAGAGTCCGGGCTGGGGGTGTGGCCCAGTGTTCGCCTCGCCTGCACTACGCCTCTGTTTCCGGTGCCACACACAGAACGTGAAAGAGCCTGATAGGATTTGAGCACAGTTCTAAAGAAAGAGCATCTCGGTTGAGGTAGTAGCTCTGCTTCCTAGTGAGTGACTTGGACAGTGATCTAATTTCCCTGAATTTAATCTTCTTATCTACAAGGTGGGTGTGTTATAATGCTTTCTGAATCTGCGCCTGGTGGTACACGTCTGTAATCCCAGTTTTCTGGGAGGCTGAGGCAGCAGGATCACAAGTCTGAGCCCAAAATGGGCGATTTAGCAACTTTGTGAGATCTTGTCTCAAATGAACAGATAAACTTCAAACTTTCATTACATGTTAGAATATTCTTCCACAGTAAATTGGAAATTAAGACTTTATATATAATTTTTATATGTTGTACTATTTCACATTTGAAAATTTAAAATTTATTAATATTTTGGCTAGTCACATGCAGTACATTTATGGAATCCAATGTGATGTTTTCATTATGTATTCAGTATAGTGGTATTAAATGAAACTGCACAATGTAAAAAATCAGACAGTAGAAAGTTTCTATTCCAGGTTTCATCATCCTGTGACTTCTCTTTTCTTTCATTTTATTAAACAGGTTTTTGGTGTGGAATGTTGTTGTCCAGTCTTTGCAGATGCACAGTGTAGCACAGTGTGTAAAATGTTTCATAAATTGTTCTCTTCCTTGACACTTCTTTATTGATGTGTAGCTGTTATGCATTGTTTTTATACCTTTGCAGTACTTAACCCTCTCCTTTTTATGGACAGTTAAGATTTATTCACATCTTTTGCTATTACGCATAAGTGGTAGAACATTACAGATAACTGAGCATGTGTCATTTTATATAAACTTGGGATTTTTCAAAATAGGGTAAACTTCCCTTTTCTAGAAATTTTACTTACTTTGCATTTTCCTCAGCAACATTAAATTGTCTCTCCCCAGTGTCTAAACAATGTGTGATCATTGTGTTTTTTAATAGTTTGTAGTTTTTTTTAACCGTGCAAAAATTTTAGTGTTTTTTGTTTGTGTGACTAATAGCTTCTAAAACAGTTACAAAGGTGTCTTCCCTTCCTAAATTGTGAGAGAATTCACTAGCCTTTTCTCCTAATTCATTGCATTTTAATTTTTTGTTTGTTTTGTTTTTGGCACAGGAATCAAACTCGGGACCTTGTGCTTGGGAGGCAGGCAGTGGCACCACTGAGCTAAATTCCTGGCCCTGCATTTTAATTTTTTGTACTCAATACAAAATGCATTTTCATAAATATAATACTCATGTACTTGTAGTACAGTTTTTACTTTGTGATTCGATAGATTCATATATATATAGTTGTTCAGAAAGCATACTGTTTTACTCTGTTTTTATACTGTTTTTCCAATTTCCTAACTAATGAGTCGCCTGAGCAAAACCAACTTGTATTTCTGGGCAAAAACATTCCCATGCTCTGATGATTACACAGATAATATGTTTCTTTTCCTATCAGTTATTAAATATAAATAATTGTAATACTTTAAGGTGGTTGTAGTGACACACCTGTAATTTTAGCACTTTGGGAGGCTGAGATGGGAGGATCTCAAATTTAAGGGCAGCCTGGGCAACTTAGCATCTTAGCATCTTAGTAAGACCCTACCTTAAAAATCAGAAAAGGCCTGGGGATTTAACTTCGTGCAGAGGAGGTTCAGCCCGCAGCACTTACAAGGTAATAATAACAATAATGTAAAAAGTGGCTAGACTGCAAGCAAAATTTTAATCCTAGTTAATTCTCCCATCTGATATTAATGAAGGTATTGAATAGAAAAATTGCTTCTATTAAAAGGCTGTAGTGTGCATCCATCAATACATACTACATAATAGGTTTAAAAGTTTCTGTGCACCATTTGAGAATAACTTGCATGTATTATCACTTTTACCACTCAGTACGTCAACAGTTAGTTTCTAAGAACAAACATAATCCTCTTACTTCCCCACATATGTAAAACACAGGAAATTTAGTGTGGCAGCCGAGTTCCAGCATGGTCAATTCTCATTGTCTTTTTTTTCCTGTTTTGTGAAGTACAGCCTAGTACCGTGTGTATTGCATGCTGGCTGTGTTATTTTATGGAACGCTCTGGGGTCATCTGACATTTTCACGTATTAGGGTCACGTTGTGCTCTCTTGGCTGGCAAGCTGCATCACGACGCTGTGTGCTTCTCTGAGGTCAGGTGCATGTACACACACACACACACACACACACACGCTACATTCCTCATCCTGCTGTACACACACACACACACACACACACACACACACACACACACACACACAACACACACACGTTACATTCTTCATCCTGATGCCCTTGACAGTTCACTGCTCAGCAAAGGTGTTACTCGGTTTCTCCATCTTGTGTTTCGCTTCTTCCATTTCCGTTGCAGGTTGTCTTTGCAAGTATCTAAAGGCTGAGACTTCCAGGCCTATCCCCAGGCCCTCCTGGGCACTTGGTCACGTACTTTCTCTGTCTCTTTCGGGCCTGGGATTTTGTTTCCCCTCTCTGATGTGACAGTCTTATTGGTAGCAGTTACTCACTCCAGGAGTGTATTTTGACTGAAAATTCATGAAATCAGCCGTTGTTGGGCTCCTCGGCAGTCACTACTCTCCTTGTATTTGTTTTTTGTTTTGTTTTGTTTGTGCAACATTTATTTACATAGTATTTTTTTCATAAAATAGGCAGTACCAAGAAGCAAGAGAAACTTATCTTGACTTGGATAATAAAGTAAGGACTTTAAAAAGGTTTATTAAATTACTAGAAGAAATAATGACCCACAGATATAAAACATACCAACAATTTAGAAGGTAAGTACATTTAAAATATTACTAAATATTATGTATTTTTGTTTTTGTTTTAACATCCTTTATAGATAATGCAATTAACTTAAAGGACCTTTACATGTTTCATTTATAACAGCCACTGTAGATTTATTTAGGATTCTGTAGTTAAGGAATTCTAATTTGAAGAACCTTTATAGCAAGCTTATCTACTCTTTCCATTCTGTTAGAGATCCTTTACAAGGTAACTCCTAGTAAGCTATTCATTCTTTAACTGGATCCTTTAGTGAGAACTCACTGGTTCTTAAGCAGCCTTGCACTACACATTCTTAAGGGATGCAGCAGTTGGAGAAATCTGTTGAGGCATTTATCTCGGGTAACTTACTGCCATCTCCTGGAATGGCACTGCTACATGAACACAGAAACTTGGTATTTATTGCTGTATCTCCAGTATGCCTGAAGTATGGTAGGCTCTTTATACACATTAGTTGGATTAATGATCACAGGATCAGGAAGGTTGGATATTAATTATCTACTCTGAGATGCACAGACTTTCAGAGATGGAACAGCCCCAAATTAGTATCATAAGAAATAGAAGTAAACCCAAGGGCAGTTGATGTGGAAGGAGAGCTGTCAATGTACATAGATCCGAGGCAGTCTTAGTCTTTCCACTTGCTTGTTTGCCACAGTTTCAATACCTCACTAACGTGCATTTGGAGTATCTTAAATATTGTCATGCCCACAATTCTACAGTCTTAAGACCACAGGAATAAAAATATACCTAATTATAGTGTACTTGATGAAATTTAGATAGAGCCATTGAGTGAAATATGTGTGACCGTACTCTTAACTAAATTATATGTTTTGAAATGTATGTTATCGTTGTTTTTAAATACATTTTTAATTTTTATTAGACACATCGTAGTTGTACATATTTTTGAAGCTCAGTGTGACATTTCAGTGCATATATACAATGTGTAACAGGTTGAGGTAATTGGTATATCCATAACTCCAGACTTTTATCATTTATTAGTGTTGGGAATGTTCTGAATGTTCAGTTTTATAGGTATATTATTAGAAATTGAGTGGGATTCGTTTTTGTCCCTTTGAGGCTGTTTTTATGCTTTGTTCGGTGGGACTGAAGCAGATTTAATCATGGTTAATTTTATCTTACCTCTGAGCCTGCACTCTGAGAACGCTGCCAGCACCTTGTGAATTGTGGCCTTTTCATCCTGGCCAGAGGGGACATGAACTGTCTTGGCTCATTGTGAGCTTCTGGGGTGCTTGTGCTTTTGGATGTCTTTCCCCAAGATTGAATAGTGTTTTCACATGTGCACTGATCAGTCTTAGCTCAAGATGGGCTCATGACCCTGACAGACCCTCCCGAGTTCCCCCTCGGTCCATTCTCTGCTCTCCTTGCTCTTCTAACTTGGGCTGTTCACAGGATTCATTTCACTCGATCTTGTCTTGGAGATCAACTTGACTGAAGTTGCCTGCTGATATCCACAGTCTAAAAACTCTTGTTTCACGTATTTTGCCCAATTTCTTTAGTTTTAAGTGGAAAAGGAAACTTCCCTATTACTACATATATATTTCTCAGATCTAGTAGTTTTTATATTGTTATCTAGAAACAGGCATTTAACTTTTATCATAAAAGTATTGCCCTTACGATTTACTACATTGATACAGTGTACCACCACTGACATGCTTGATATGTTCACCCAGTCTTAGAGGAGAATAAAATGACCAAGTCTTTAAAATGATTTCCTCTCTTCACTCTGGAGAGCTTTGCCATTTCATGACAGTAGACTGTTTCCATCTTCTGAATTTGAAAGAGATGAAGAAAACATTTTAGGAGTGCCTGCACTCCCCTCTGAGTGTATCCTTCTTACTGCTTGATAAGGCTGTTTATGTCTGGAAAAAAACCATGTTAGTACTGAAAGAAAGAACAATGAATAAGGTGGGAAATGGTTGTCATGGCAGCAAAAGAAAACTCATTATCAGTGTTTTCTAGTGTGGGAAGTTAATGAAATTTAGGGAGGAAAAAAATAGAAAAAAGAATATAACCATAGTTATTTTGAAGATGCAAGCCATGCACTCATTGAAGAATAATGATTTTAAATAGCTAGTTTCCTGTTGCTTGGACCTTATTTTCTGAATACTATTCCCCACCAAGAGGAGCCACAGTTCCCTGGAGAAGTGGCTGATTTTAGACATGGCAGACAAGGTACAGGAGAGCCTCTTAAAAGAGGGAAAGTAAGGAAGAAAGTGCTAAAAAAGAAGAGAAAGAGAAGAAGGTAGAGAGGAAAAAAGTGGGGGGACCAGCTCAGTGGGATGTTCATTGGCAAAATCTGGTGTAATTTTGAGGAATGAAAAGATGTATGTATATAAACAAAGTGGATACAGTGAATAAAATAAGAATCTCTGACCCTGTCCTTATAAATAGAAATGTAGGTAAGTATATAAAGAAGAGGAGAAAGCTCTTTCTTCTAGTACATCATCATCTAATATGTAGAGAAGGAATGATGGCATCGCATAGTGCCAAGCAGGTGCAGTACAAGGCATTATCAGTAGGTAATGTGAGATCGGTTAACCTCTTCACCACTGTTAATAGTTGAAGTTCGAAGGAAACAGGCAAATGAATAGGCATTTTGTCATCTCAATGACTCTGGAGCTTAATCCTTTCTAAGGGCAAGATTTATGTTTTATGTATTAGGGTAATAATGCTTTATATAAATTGAGTGCTTGATGCAGTCATATAGACTGATGGGTATATAGAGTATATTGAATTTGGTGATTACATCTTTGTTTATTTTATAGATAC
>NW_022900914.1:459047-460928 GCF_012274545.1 Fukomys damarensis | reverse complement strand
GGGGTGCAAATATAAAATGCAGAGGGAAAGCAGTCACTTACACTCACCTGTTAAGTGGACAACCAGTGTTCACATTTTAGCATTATCTGTGCTTAGTTCATGCTGAACATACAGTTCTGTATTTTTGTCCTATTTTTAATGTGCCCAATTTATTTCAAGGTGCCTGACTTTACGATGCAAATTGTACTTTGACAACTTGCTATCACAACGGGCCTACTGTGGAAAAATGAATTTTGACCATAAGAATGAAACTCTTGCTATATCAGTAAGTACATTAGCTCTTTGCATCTTATAATGATTTGTAAAATTAGTTGTTCCTTTTCTTTGTGATGAAACCTTGATAAGCTTTATCCCATGTCTTCGGAAAACAGAAGCATTTATTTCTAAGCTAATGATAGTCTTTGCTAATGTGTGGAAAATTAAGTTTATCCTACTGAATTCTTACTGAATAAAGTGCTCGCTTAGCTTCCGCCCCCACTTAAAGCGATAATTAGGAATTTTATTTTCAGTGGCAAGTGATTATCTTGTGCTTCTGTTCCTCTGGTTCCTTTTTACAACCTCACATAGTAGTTTGAATTATGTGAGGCATTATGGACAGTTCATAGTCTGTACTCACATGGTAGGAAACCAAGAAGGCTCTGCTCCACATAGTTGCCTTTGCACTGTTTGCTTCTGAAGTTATCATGAGCTCTGGCTTCTTTAATAAGCAAGGTTGCCACATTTAGCTTTGTGGTTTTGTGCCTGTCATTCATTCAGTCATATCACGAAAGCTAGAGTGTAAAGACACAGCTTTAAAAATTGCATAGTCGTTCACTTCAGTCTGGGGAGCTTTTGCAATTAATGGTTGCTTGTAGTGCCATAAGTTGTATCCTTTCATTTTAATACTTATAATAAAAGGTGTTTGTAGCATTTTTATTTGGAACTTTTGCATTTTAATCAAAGAAAGAAGTTAATTTTTACCTTCTTTTTGTTTAACTTTCTATCAGTTAATCATTAATAGCTTCTCATCCACATCTTCATTTTTTTAAGAGGCCAATCAATCATTAAAGATCAGATGTGAAAGTAATGAGAGGAGTTATGCTTGAGGGTAAGATGTTATTTTGTCCCAGTAGCCCATTGTTTTTGCTGCAGACTATGAGAAAGACATTGAGAATTCTGGGGGTGAGAGAATTGTCCAAAGTAAGCTAACAACTGGTGGGTATTTTCTTTCCTGGAGGCATTTATGGATTCTGGAATTTTGGTGATTGTAAAGGACTGGCAATACAGCAGAAACTTAGAAGAGCTAAGAATGTGACAAATATTTCAGTTAGTGGATTCTTAGGTTCTGGAGGCCCAAGGAACAGGGATGAAAGAAAGCCTAACTAAAATTGCAACTCCAACGCAGCGTTCTCCAGGATAGACTGTCAGCCTTACCATACCCCTGACCTGACAGAAGGAAAAATGTGCCCTTTAAGTGGAATATTATGAGCCTCATTTGTTCTTTTATGTAAAGTGTCTAACATAAGGTAAAAAAGACTGGATGTTCCATTTCTATTCAGCACTGGACTAGATGTTCTAGCCAAAGCAAAAAAGTCAAGAAGAACTAAAATGCATGCATTGGAGAGGAAGAAGCCAGATTCTCATTATTCACAGATAGCATGGTCATCTATGCCAAAAACTTGTGGAATCTTCAAAAAGAGCTACTAGAGCTAGTAAGTGCAAGTGGTAAGGTTGCAGATAAAAGCAGTGTGCAAAAAAATGAATTGCACTTGTATATACTAGCAACAAATCAGAAATTAAAATTCTAGCCAGGGATTTAGCTCAGCGGTTTGGTGGCCTGCCTTGCAAGTGCAAGGACCCGAGTTCAATCCCAGGTACAAAAAAAAAAAAAAAAAAAAAAAA
>NW_022900914.1:454565-458818 GCF_012274545.1 Fukomys damarensis | reverse complement strand
TATAACATAAATATAAAACAGAAAAATCTGACAAATGTGCGAGACCAATAAACTGAAACTGAAATGAAGTACTGAGGATTAAAGGTGATGTAAGTACATAGAAAGATACATGGTGTTAATGAATCAAAACATTTAGTATTTTATTAAGATTATATGTTTTCTTCAAATCGATTTGTAGATTTGACACAATTTCCATTAAAATACCAGCAGGCTTTTTTGTAAAAATTGACAAGTTGACTCTAAAATTTATGCGGAAATACAAAGGACCTAAAATAGCCAACACAGCTTTGAAATGGAAGAACAAAATTGGAGTACTCGTATTAACTGATTGGAAGAGTTTCTGCAAAGCCACAATAATAAGAAGGATGGAATATTGGTTTAAAGATAGCCAGATGGATGAATGGCACAGGATACTAGTTACAAAGGAGCATAAGGAAACTTGGAAATGATTAATGTAGTCTCCATTTTTTTTTTTTTTTTTTTTTTTAGGTACTGGGGATTGAACCCAGGACCTTGTGCTTGCAAGGCAGGTGGTGGCACCACAGACCTGAATCCCCAGCCCTATATTCTCCATTTTGAGTTATGGTTTCATAGAATACATATTTGCATTTAAATGTGTGCAGTTAATTGTATTTTATTTATTTTATCCTTCAAAGCTGTAAAAGTTACCAACAGAAGCATGGGAATGTGACAGGTAATAAAAAGAAAAAGCAAGAAAAAGAACCAAACTCATTGATGGTAGATACAAGAGATATCATACTATCTTAACCGTGGCTAACATGTTAAAGATGATGGAGTTAGCCATAAAAAAAAAAAAAGAAAAGAAAATGAATGAAAAGTATGCAGAGTTTAAACAAGAACAATAGTGGGTAGATATTCTGTAACTGAAAACTTTAGTACCTAAAAGTAAGAATTCAGTGAATGGTTAACAGCCAACTAACATATAAAACAAAAGATGCAATTAGCAGAATTCAAAGTAGGTCAAGAGGAAATATACAAAGCAAACATTATAGAAACAAGACAAAACACTGAACTGCATAAACATTACTTTCCACAGAGCAAAAATAAAAGGCAGTTTTTTAACAAATTAGAAGGTAATAGTGATTTGAAAGACTTTGAAATGCTAAAGGATTTAAAAATCTTGCCATCTAGAATTCCGTAATTAGCAAAATAATTTTTGAAAAACGAGGGTGAAACATCTTAGTTAATTTTCAGACAAAATCTGAAAAAATTAGTATAGTCAGTCCACAAAGAGTATTAAAAAAAAGTGTTTGAATGAAAGAAAAATGATCCTGGATAAAAACATGGAACTACTGAAAGAACAGAGACCACTGCAAAAGGTAAATATGTGGAAAATGCAAGATAGCTTTCGCTGTATAAAACCATACCGTGCTGGTGTATTTTGGGGTATATATGATGTAAAAGTGGAAGAGGCACAACAAAAGGATAAGAGCATCATGGGGAGCCAAACTTGTGAGGTTCTTGCACATTTCGGAGGCAATAGCAATACTAATTGAAGATAAACTAATTCATGAGCTATACATTGCAAGCCTCTAAAGCAGCCATTGGAATCATTTTAAAAAAGGGTAAAATAGAGACCAAATACAAGAAAAATTTTCCAAAGAAGGCACAAATAGCTGACAAAAGAAAGCGGGGTAGTAGTCAGCTTTCCCTTGGCTGGAACACGGTATTCAAAACTCACAACTTAAATGAAGAGAGATTTAAGTAAGCTCATGTTTTCAAGGGATTCACTCCATGGTTGGCTGGCTGCAAGGAAGGAGCATCGTGATGGAGGCCTGGCGTAGCAAAACTATTTTGTCCTTAGTATCTGGGAAACAGCAGGAAAGCAACACCAGAGATGAAAGAGTCATAGACCATACATAGCTAGTACCCAAGGTCACACCTCCCTGATGACCCACCCAGACACAGCCAGAAGTGTGCTCCAGATTAGTAACAAAGTTTACACAGGTAGCACACTTCTAGAAACCAAAAGTATCACTATTTTGTCGTGACAAGTTATTTCAAAAAATATTTAATCTGCATGTACCTAATAAGATAGTTCCAAAATACTTAAAGGTTGAGAGAATTAAAGGGCAAAGTAGAAGGATTGACAAATACAGTTGGAAATTTTAACTTTTCTTAGTAATTGATGGAACAAAAAGATTAAAAATCTAAATATATGTATTAGTGACAAAGGAAGGCCAAACATTTCATGATCTAAGTTTGAAAACTAAAAAAACAAAAGCCATTTATAAATTCAAGTAGAAAGTTGGGTATAATGAAGATTCAATAGAAGTTAGAACTAGAGCACATATACTGTAGCAGTGAAATAGAGATCCCTAGGCTGACCGTACAACAAATGTGGTTACCTAATTAAAGACTGACTCCTCTACAGCCTATAGGAAAGGGTGATTATCTCATGAGCAGTATTGGGTTCAAATTGTTAGGTATCCTTTTCTTCAAATATATAGCAAACCTTGACTCTATTTCTCATATTAAATACAGAGAGTGATTAAAAATTTATCATAGATCTACTTGTAAAATGTAAAACAGTATCTTCTTTCTCCACATTCTCATCTGTCTTTGTTATCTTTTTGATAAAAGCCTTGCAGATTGGGATGAGATGATATCTCATTGTCTTGTTTGATTTACAGTTCTCTGATGAAAAAAAAGGTTACTTTATCATTTACCTGCTGGCCATTTGTGTATCTACTTTTGAACATTTCCCCATTGGATTACTTGTGATGTGTTGTTGAGTCTTTTTTTTTTTAATTAATAAAATAACTTTACTGAACTAAAAACTTGCATACATTACAATCCACACGCTAAAATACAAGATTCAGTAGATTCCAGCACATTAACAGAGTTGTACAACTATAACCATAATCAACTCAGGTCATTTTTGTTATCCCCAATCAAAACTACCCACTAGCCCTCCTCTCCCAGTCCCACCCCCACCCCAAGTCTACAGAGTTACTCTTCATCACCATAGAGTTTCCCACTCTGGGAATTTATTTCCTTTTTATTTTTCCTCTTCAAATAGACCGTGCTTAAAACAACAACAAAGACTCCAACAACATATAAATCCTGCGAAGTGAGCTCTCACATCACATTAGAGTAAAACCAGAATACTTAGAATATAATTACTCTTTTTTTCTTTCTTTTTCCTCTTTCCTAGTAAATTTTTCATATAAGGGAAACCATATGATGTATAAGCTTATGTGTCTGATTTACTTAACATTATGGTCTCAAAGTGCATCCATTTTCCTACACATCTCAAATTTATCTTTCTTAGTGGCAGAGTAGTACCCCATTGTGTATAGGTACCACATTTTCTTGATCCATTCTTCTGTTGATGGGCATATAAGCTGATTCCAAGATTTAGCTATTATTGTACTATTTGCTGCTGTAAACATAGGTACACATACATCACTGTAGTATGCTGTTTTTAACTCTTGGGAAGATACCCAAAGGGGAAATAGCTGGGTCAATAGCTGGAATTTCTATTTTAGTTTTTTGAGGAATCTCCATATGATTTCCATAGTGGTTATATCAGTTTATGCTCATACCAACAATGAAGGAGGATTTCTTTCTCCCCACAGCCTTGCCAGTATTGTAATTGTTCAGTTTCTTGATGGTACCCATTTTTTCTGGGATGAGTATGAAGTTTCCTCAAAATAAAAATAGAACCATATGTGATCCGCCAATCCCACTTGTGAGTATATATCCAAAGGAAAGGAAATTAACATGTGAAAGAGATAGCCTGCATTTCCAGGGTTACTGGGATACTAGTCACATTATCCAGAGTCAGGAAATCCTCTGGGGTGCCCATCAAAGGATATGTAGGTAAAGAAATGTGTTATGTAGATGCCAAAATTGATGAAATTGGAGAACCTTATATTAAGTGAAATAAGCCAAACAAAAAATAGAGATACAGTGCCATGTTCTCTCAGGTGGATGTTCACAAAAGTTGGTCTGAATATGAAATTGTGATCACTGCAGGTTGGGACGGGAAGGGGGAGAAAAATTAGAAGGAGGTTTAATAATGGGACAACAGTGACTAGTTCACAATAACCTATTCTATGTTTTGTGAAGATGTAGAGGTGCTCAGAAGGCTCCAAACATAAAAGAAACAATAAGGACTCAGAAATGCTAATTGCTCTGACTTGATCAGTACATGCTATCTATGTGTTAATTGAAATGAAGCTCTTTATGCTTTTTTTTTTTTTTTTTTTTTTTTTTTTTTTTTTTTT
>NW_022900914.1:353295-454332 GCF_012274545.1 Fukomys damarensis | reverse complement strand
GTTTTTTTTTTTTTTTTTTTTTTTTTTTTTTTTTTTTTGGTGGTACCAGGGATCGAACTCAGGTCCTTGTGCTTGCGAGGCAGGCCACCGAACCGCTGAGCTAAATCCCCGGCCCTCTTTATGCTTTTTATGCAAATTTGTGAAGACACAAAAGCAGTAATCAAGATTGATGATTTGGACTTTATAAAGTAAAAAGTAGTTCTCTTCATCAGAGTAGGTTTAAGCTGGGCATGGTAGCACACACTTCTAATCCCAGCACTACCAGGTTGAGGCAGGAAATTGCAAGTCCTAACCCACCCTGGGCAATTTAGCACCCTATTATGCTTTTTATGCAAATTTGTGAAGACACAAAAGCAGTAATCAAGATTGATGATTTGGACTTTATAAAGTAAAAAGTAGTTCTCTTCATCAGAGTAGGTTTAAGCTGGGCATGGTAGCACACACTTCTAATCCCAGCACTACCAGGTTGAGGCAGGAAATTGCAAGTCCTAACCCACCCTGGGCAATTTAGCACCCTAATAAGACCATGCCTCAAGATAAAAAAAGGGATGGGTAGTTCAGTGCAAAGGCTGTGGGTTCAATTCCCAGTGTAGGCATGGGAGTGGGGAGAAGAGTTATAAGGGAAGGTAGAGCCTGGCAAAAGATACTTTCAATACATATGTCCATCAAAGGACTAATACCTGGAATTGTTAAAGAATAATACTAAGAAAAAGATTGACAACACATTTTTAAATGGCAGATGGCCTAAACAGGAATCTCTTTAAGGTATCCAAATGTTGAAAAAAGCACATGGAATAGGGCTCATAATTGTTAGTCATCAGAGAAGGACACAAATGTGTCCCTCAGTAAGTTACCAACACACTCCTGTTAGGTAACTAAAATGAGCGAGGCTAGAAGTGCTGTGCTGATAAAAGTATCGAATTAGGACTGGAGCAGGAATATAATTTTATAGAACTAATTTGAAAACCTGTTGGTTAGAGCAGTTTAGCTCTTCAGCAGAAACCCAGAGAAAATGATTGCTTATGTCCTCAAAAAGATACTATATTTCCTCAGGGCATTATGTTCTCAAAAAGAATCAAGTGTATATTTAAAATGGGAATTTTAAAACTCGCAGAATGTTAAAAATAAAGGACTATTTATTTGAAGACAAAGTAATTTTTAAGTAGTGAGTTGGAAAATGTTGGTAGCTGTGTCTTCTGTTGATAGAAAACTGGTTGGTACTGTTTTTTTTCACCTAGAATTCTGTCAAAATAAAATCTTAGGTTACTTTATATTATCAGAAGGTATACAAAAGAGATTGTTTTTAATGAGTGGCATTTTACTGTTCCCATGAACCCTTATTTGTTAAAGAGGGATGTTAAAAAGATTTTAAAATGTATTCCAGTCCATTTCTGCTTTTATTCTCTGGCCAGCATAACGTCATCAAGTTGGTCCTATGCTCCCACCCCCTCCAGGCATTGAACCCAGGGCCCTTGCAGTGAGCCACAACTCCAGCCACTTTTTTTTTTTTTTAAGATGAAGTATTGCTAAGTTGCTCAGGCTGTGCATCAACTTGGGCTCCTCCTGCCTCCAGCCTCCCATAGTGCTTTGCCACTGTGCCTAGCTCAGCACAGGCATTCCTTATTTAATGAGTAAGTTACATTTAACCTGCCGTTAGGTCACTAAATGAATTGGGCACTAAAATGAATTATAGTATATACATTACAGTATTGAGAACAAAGAACTGTTCAGAGGAAACTTCAGGGTGATGACTTTACTTTTTGCATAACTTACACGAAATAGTGTAATTTGTAACAGCATAAAACTATAGCACTATACTGTACAGTATAATCCACAAAAATTACAGTACTGTATAAACAGTGTACTATGCAAAAAAAAAGACATTGAGACTTTATGAGCAAGATGTACTGAACTGTTGAAAAAAAAAATACCCAGTTGTTCAAATAGTCATTAAAACAGTTCATTAAATGAGAAGTATGTGTAATTTTAAAGCTGTGTAACCGCTAGATGTCACTATAATTCAAGTAAGGAAAAACTATCCCAATACAGTACTTTTTTTTTGATACCAAGGATTGAACTTGGGCCTTTGTGCTTGCCAGGCAGGCAGCAGAACCACTAAGCTAAATACAGTAATTTTAATGTTTGAGACAGTAGGCAGCTTCAGGAGAACTAATTTAAATTCTTAATTTTGGTAAGTTATGGTTGGTTTACATTAGTACTATATTTTTGAACCTTTGGAATTTTGGAAATTAGGTTACTGTAAGAAAAGTGTCCTATTTGATTCTCTTGAAGTAAAATTAAAATTTTACCATTATATAGTTCACTGTTTTACTGTAAAGTATTTCAGATGGAATACTTTGACACCACTAATTTCTTTTTCACCCACCTGTTTTTGCTGTAGCCCCATTCCTTCTGATACTCTACACGCACACTTTTCTACCTTTGTTACACAGAATTTCATCTGAAATTTCCTATAATTTTCTCCCCTTATTGCCTCATTCTCTTCAAGGTTCAGCCTGGAGAGGGAAATAAAGCTGCCTTCAATGACATGCGAGCTTTGTCTGGTGGTGAACGCTCTTTCTCCACAGTGTGCTTCATTCTTTCCCTGTGGTCCATCGCTGAATCACCTTTCAGATGCCTGGATGAGTTTGATGTCTACATGGTATTGTGAAATTTTAAATGCTCACTTTTTAAAAATTTGAAATGCATTTTGAGAGGAGCAAAACTTTCTTTAGTTTTACCCATAACAGGAAAGATCCTGCCCTGGTACTTTATCTGTGGTGTTAGTGGTGGAGGAAGACCCTGGACTTCTAATTCTCCCCTTACTGCCATGCATTACCATCAGAGACCCACATCCTGAACCGTAGCCTTTCTCTCCCAGCATGGGCGTCCTGACTGTCCTTCCAACAGGCTGTCTCCTTCAACCTCTTCCCTGGCTTAATTCCCTCAATCCAGAAATGTTCAGGCTCTCACAGTGTAACAGCATTGCAACCAGCTCACCACCCTTACACCAAATCCAGTTGCTTTTGCTCTCCCTGCCTTCAACAGCTACACTTTCAAGGGCAGTGTAAGGGCATTTTACTCGGAGGTTAAAGCTGGGATTTGAGACGTATCTCTGCCACAGATTAGACAAGTACACATCCTTTTTGGTTCAGCTTCTTCATGTGAAAAATAAGACCTCACATCTCGTTCCTCACAAGCCATAGGCACAGCTCAAGTGAGCCGTGCATGTGATAACTTGCATGGTGCATCCACTTACTGAGTCTTCATATATAGCAGTTAACTCTTCTCAGTGCTTCGTCTCCTGCTCCAACAAAAGTTGTTTAATAAAGGTCGTAAGTGGTTTGTAATTTAATTATCATTAAAGTACTTGACTGTCATCTTAGTGGTTTCCACACTCCACTTCCTGGTTTTATCTGTTCACTCTTTTCAAGCTGTCTGGCTGCCTCCCCTAATTCTGATGCCTTTCAGTGTTTGAGATTTCCTTTGGTCTTTGCACATTTGTTGCTTTTACTGGACGCTGTACCGCCCTCCTATTCCTTGCACACACACACACAGTCCCTGAAGCTACTTCGTGCATAGGGAAACCTACCAGACTGAGGCCTGTTGTCCTGACATGCTCTTTAGACATTGCCAGCTTCTCAAACTCAAGACTACATGTGTCTCCCTTTCAAAGCCTTTTTCTTTTCTTAATTTCCCTACCTTGATTAGTAGCAAACTCATTACAGCCAAATCACCTAGCTTCAGATATGTGATTTGCCTGTGATTTTTTTTTTTCCCTCCTCTTACCGGTATACTGCACATGAGCTCCATCCGCTCCTCCTTTGAGGTCCCCCCAGTCTCTGTCTTCTTCCCCCTTTTTGCTGCTACTCTGCTGCTTCCCATTGTGCTACACACCTCCTGCCTGCTGTGATATCCTCCTGTTCACAAGCTCAGTCTTCCCTGCTGTCTTCTGCATTCTGTCCTCCACCTATTTGGCAGGCTTGTATTTCTAAAATAGATTGGGTTGGTGGCTAGTAGGATGAATGTTAATTCCTTTTTGGTAAATCTGAGGCCTTTTGTGGTTTAGTAGCTCATCTTCCAATCTTACTAAGCAGTTTGTCATTTTCTAAATGTGGCGCCTCTGCCGAGTGTGTGCTGTCTTTCAGTGTGCATTAGACAGCTTACCATTGAACGCTCAGTTATTTTCCCTGCATGGTTTTTGATATTATTTTACTACATATGAGTTTCTGGGCATCATAAATAAAATAGTGGGTAAAAATCCAGGGTTTTGTATCAGGCAGCTGAGTGCTACTTTTACTGAACTGTGATTGACATAAAAGCAGTACTAACTCTTGCCTTTGTTCTTCAGGATATGGTTAACAGGAGGATTGCCATGGACATGATTCTTAAAATGGCGGATTCTCAGCGTTTCAGACAGTTTATCTTGCTTACGCCACAAAGCATGAGGTAACTTCTTAAAACTTTCTGTGAATATATATAAAGTATATAAATGGGGGAATAAATCCGTTACAGATTTAGTTTTTAAATACAAATACATAAATGTCCAGTGGCAGGGGGATAATCTCTTTACTACCCTAGGGGATTTAGATCTTCTTTTCTAGATATTTAGTTTTGCTTGTTTTATCTCCCTTGTGTAACTTAGTCAAGTTGGCTGGAATATTATTGACTTGTTAAAATTTCTATTTCTAATTTGCTCCTTTGTGGTTAATCTTAACAACTGATATAAAATAATGCTAGTTATTCTGTGTAGGACAAAGAAGCAATGCAAGGTTTTCTAGGCTTGACTCTTTTGGTGACTTACAAATCAGTCTTTTTAAATAAAGAGCTCTACTCTTAATAGTACTTACTGAGTACCTACAGTGTGTTAGGCACTGGTACTGAGAGTTGATGTTCTGTCTAAAGTGGTCTGGTGTATTACAGCTATTTCACTTTGTGATTAGAGTATTCAGGTAACTCCATCCTGGTTAGACAAGAGCAGGAGTTAAAAATAGTTGAGATATAAGCCAGGCGTGGTGGCACACACCTGTAATCCTAGTACTCGCGAGGCTGAGGTAGGAGGTTTGCTGTGAGTTCAAAGCCAGCCTGGACTACATGGTGAGACCCTGTCTCAAACAAAACAAAACAAAAAATTGACATAAATCTCCTTTATTTTTCCTCCAAACTGAAAACATGGGTTTTAGCAAGAAGTTAATGTTTAAAATGAAAATAAAGTATTTCCTTATTGCACATCGTATTTCTTCTAGAACTCTTGGTGTTCGATGTATCCCACTGTTAGCAAACAACAGGCATTTAGACTTGTATTTTGATGAGGTGATGTTAGTTCTTTGATTTTGGTTTTTAGAGCTGGGTATTACACCCAGGCCTTGCACACACTAGCCCTGTATGTGCTCATCTGCTGAGCTAGTCCCAAAGCCCGGAGGATTATTTTTAATGGGTAAAACTTCCTTGGAAATTTTAGTCATTAATTCTGCTTTTTCTAGCTCACTTCCTTCCAGTAAGTTGATTAGAATTCTTCGGATGTCTGATCCTGAAAGAGGGCAGACTACGCTGCCTTTCCGACCTGTGACTCAGGAGGATGCGGATGAGCGGAGCTGATATGCGATTGAGCCTGGCTTGTCCTCAAGGTCTGTGAAGGGCCAGAGTGCTGCACTGTCCAGGAGAAAAACTGAGGCTGGGTCACTCTCAAAAGAGCCGTTCCATCAGGCCATGGTACCATGTGCGTAAGCCAGAAGACCAGGGACAGTCAGTAGGTTAAAACTGCTGTTGCTTTCCTTTGAGAAAAATCAGTTTCACAGTGCTGGTTTTAAGTCCGTTTGGTTTTGAAGATTCTGATTTTTCTTTTACCATCCACTTATATGGACACTTTAAGAAGTAGCATTTCGTACACATGTTGTGTACATATCTGCTTAGTTTGGGTTCGTTTCTGTAGTATTTTGTAAGAATTAAAATAAAACTTGAGTACCAGTTTATATTTAGTTTGCATTTCCAGAATATTACATTCTGTAGCTAAATGATCAAAAGCAGAAGGGAGGGATTTCTCATTACATAGGGTGGGGTACAAGGGTGGTTTTGGAGGAAAACTAGTTTACAGTGGACTTAGTGTCTGGTTTTCGTTCATTAATTAGGAGGGACTTACATAGCACGGTAAGTACACTGTAGTTCCTCCCTGTAGGTAATTTTTAACCCTGGGACTCAACAACAGATTTGGGCTATAACTTTTAATTGTATTTCATCAAATTAACATGCTATCTATTTATGAGACACTCTTGAAGTCTTGAGGCGCTGTTTGCTCTGACCCAGTATTTTCTCAGTCTGTTACTGTCCTCTGTCCAGATGACAGCCTGTAACTGGACACAGGACCAAACCATGTTGCAGTTGTCCACCCTGGCCTGTGGTACCTGACCAAGTTGAGAAGCCCTCAGTTTGGAGTCCAGGGCTCTGGTGAGGACACAGGCCAGAGGGACCATGCGGGCTGGGAGGAGAGCAGTGAGTAGCTGGCTGTGTGAACCAGAGGCCACCTGGATGGAGAGCTCATGAGATCAGCTGTAGACACATCCTGATTTTAGAGATGCTGAGAAGTGTGCTGCCAGAATGATCAGATATAGTTTATTCTTTAAAAAACAATGGAATTTATGAACTTTAAAAAAAAACATGAATAGGACTTATATATGCTTTGATACTAGCGTCAGTATAAAACTTTTTAAAATGTATTAAATACCAAAAAGTATTCCTTGTATTACTAGCAATAAATATTGGAATACATATTTATAAATTTGAAAAAAGTATTTCAAGACATACATTAAGAGAAGGGACACTTCTGTAGTTTTTGAGAAAAAACTGATTTTGCTTTTGGCTGGGGAGGGAGTCCAAATTGCGATCAATTGTCGGATGATACCAGAAACTTGTGTGCTTTCTAATGTAAGAATTTATAGCAAGAAGATGTATGCTGAATATTTTAAGTATTCTCCAGTAACCATACAGTGTCTGCTTTTAAGTTACACTTACAACTCATTTGTATCAAAACTATTTCCCATTCATGTGCTTTTTCAAATAAAAACTAGAGTTTACCATATGCATAAATTTTACTAGCTAAGAATTTTTAATGTATGGATTTTTGTGACCATTTTGAATGTCAGACTTCTTAATACAAATGAGAAGTATCCTCAGGTATCTGAGCATCTCCTGCTGAACTGAAAACTATTCACTGCTTCGGCAAAGTTTTGGTTTCATCTATCAGTGAAAAATATATTTGTCTAATGTGCCAATAGTAGTATTATTAGGTAAAGTAAAGGAATAAAAAGATTGTTAACTTTTAAAAATAAAAAAAAATTACGTGTATTAAAGTCATGGTTTTTGTGCGTTGAAATGTGACTAACTTAAGCCTTTTTATGAATAGTGACTCAGCCTGTAGAAACAAAAAGGAAATCTTCCTTGGATTTTTAAACCCTACCTTCTTCATTCTTGGCACTGGAAATGATTAAAATCTTTCTCAAAATAACAAGTGTGATGAGTTTGAATAAGCCAAGATGTAAATTACACAGCTACTAAAATTAATTATCACTAATGATCGAGGCATTGCCTCTGCCTCTGTTTTATTTATGAGGCAACTAGTGGGTCTGCGAAAGGAGTTGCTCTTGTAAATGCCCAGCGTCTGTGACACTGGTGGCTTCCCTGGCCTTTCGGGAAGGTCTCATCTTAAACGCCAGCTTCCCACCCCACTGCAGAGCCACTACTGTGTCCCAGCTCTCTCCCTTCTCTCCTTTCTGGGGTGTTGGGTGTGTAGTGATCTGTGATGACCTGTTAGGAATTACCCAGAGCCTTCCCTGAGGGTCTCATCCAGAAGCTCTGCCCAGTTCACCCACCCATCCACAAGTAGTGGAGGAAAGAGTATTGGGAGGTGGGAGACGCTAAACCTCCCTGGTCTCTACTTGCTGAGCTCACTATGCACAGGCGTCTGTACCTGTGGAACTGTCCTCTGAGGACAGATTCTGGGTCCTGTCACTGTCTCAGGTACAGAGTTTATAGTAAGGTTTGCCTGGTCACAGTTTGTTGTTGAATGTGTGAAAGGAGTCATTTTCCAGTCTTAATGATCCTAAAACAAAGGAAGAATATTTTGGAAAGTGTACTCAATAGAAAGTGCTTCATTGAAGAATATAGTGCCACACTGCCTGGTGCATTAGCCACTCATTCTACCTAGCAAATGAAATTTAATTAGAAATTTAAAGTGTAGTTCCTCAGTCATACCAGGCCATACTGAAAGTGCCTGGTAGCCTCTTAAAGTGCAGACAGAAGAAGTACAAATGGGCAGCACTGTGTAAAGAAACCAAGTCTCTCCAGCCCTATTCTAAACCTGCCAGCCTACTTTTAGAATTCCTGATGAATCTCAACCTGTTCTTAAGGTGAAAAGGTCAGCATTTGCCCCATTTTTATAAATCAAACTAGTATACTTATGAGTTAGATAGCGGATGTCTCCTAATAGCTTATCTTGGGGGACACCTCTCACCCCACTAAATGTACTTTCTACATAGTTACGTATAACACAGTATGTTGTGAGCACCAAAGTCACAGATAGTTTACTATCACAGCATTTTTTGGAATAAACAAGTCTTTTGTTTAATCATTATATGCCTTATTGTCCCTTTGGGAGGGGCTGGAAGAAAAATAGGGAAGTTGCTTTTCTTTTTGTTAATAGTTTTTTAAATTCTGAAGGCGTGTATTTAAGGGCAGATTTAGAAAGTTACCACTTGCTGACTTGACTGTTTTCTTGATGTTTCAAATTTAAAATGATAAAGTAAGAATTAGGGAGGAAAATCAAATGTTATAAATTTATTTGAGATATCTGTTGCCACCTTTTTGGAAGCCTTTGAAAACTCAAGCAGAAAACAATACATTTCCATCTTTTTTTACTTTTAATAAATAATATCTCTGAATATGTATATGTAGGTAGATATACTTAATGAATTAATCATTTAGCAGGATTTTTAAGTTTTATACTGCATTCATTAAAAACAGCTCTTTCCAGATCAGTAGGATGCACATGAGGTAAGAATTAAGGCAAACCCAAAAGGCATGCAAACAGCACATTTATACTTATAACACAAGAGCTTGTGTGGCCAAAGTGCGGGCCTGTGCAGTTCTACTGTACAGAAGGTGACAGCTCAGGGTTAGGGTACATCACTGTGGGGCTCAGTGGCACTAACATGTAACCAGGAGATGCGGTGTTAGCACACAGGTACAGAAATCATGTAACTTCGCAGCACATTTCTGCCAGGCTTTTGAGGATTATTTTTTATGAAATGATATGACACATATCACATTGTGGGAGGTTTTGTTGTATAATATATGCTTTTAAAATTCATTAGCAAATGACATTCTCATGCACACAGTGTTTCAAACACAAGAAGCAAGTCCATGTATAGGTAGTCCAAGCAACGTGTGTGTATGTGTGTATGCGTGCGTGTGTGTGTGTGTGTAGCTGCAGACTAAATGGAACATTGAGACTTGTGCAGTCCGTAGTATTGGTGTCAGCTCATTTCTGAATGTCGCACTGCAGGAGTAATACAATGGAAGGGTCGCTCTTTGCAGCTTCTTTGAACTCATCCAGTGTAATCTGGTCATCCTTGTTCTTATCCATCTTGCTGAAAATCTTGTCCACTCGCTGCTCGGGCGTGAGGCCATCCTCATTCATTTTCATCATGATCACAGTGCCCACCATTTTGTAGATCGCCTTGAGGGAAAGGACATTGTAGATGGTATTAACTAGAAACCCAGAAGGGCAGAAAGCTGTTCTTGTTGACCCTTCCCCTGACTGGACCCTACTCATCTTTCATTTCATCAGTCTGCACCACCTTTCCCAACCACATACATCTCACACTTTTATTACACTAAAGCCTTGTCTTCCCTTTCAGCACGGACATCTTCAGAAGCTAGGAATCATATTTTTCTTACTTTTGTAACTTCAGGGATTGGCACAATGCCTGGCATATAGTAGTTTTTTAATAACTTGATTGAATTTTTAAAATCCATTTAATTGCTAGAGCTTATCAGTAGGAGGAAGAATCAAATAAGGTGCTCTTGAAAGATGAAGCTAAGGAGAAGAAGCACAAAGCAGTAAAGTTTGACATAAGACAAGTCGCATATTTCGAAGGACTCCTTAAGGGGTTTTCAGTGGGCACGTGATGTCATCAGAGACGTGTGAGTCTTGTGCTGATTAGAAGCATTTTATGGTTCTGAGTGTTCTGGCAGAGGCAGTGGACAGAAAGTGTTCCGAAATGAGATCAAGAGTAGTGGATTAGGAACTGGTTCAGGGAGGAAAGTGAAGTGTTCAGTTTTAAATATTCTGAATTTGAGGTCCATATGACACTCACCAACACCAGCCTTGGAGATGTAGGAAAAGAATGTGATTGCAACCAATAAGGAATTTGCCATGTGTGAAACAGTCAAACCACGTGCACCACTCAAACTGAGCTCTGAAACAGATTAGTTCAGAAAGAATCTGGATTGGGGACTGTGAGTCAGAAGAACAGAATGAGAAGATTCTGATTCTTAGGTCATACTGAGAATTATTCAATCCATAACTCTCAATGTGAACATTTCCTAGGTGGAACTGAGCATCTACAGACAGGTGCGTGAGAATGTTCATTGCAGCATTATTAATGATGACCCAAATGCTTGTCCACTGGTAAACAGGTGAAGTATGTGTGGTATGCTAGCATGGACAAGGACGAGATTGTGATAGACGCTGCAGCAAGATAAGCCTCCAGGGAAAGAGGAGGAGATGCCATGGCTGCCTCTGCCAGATAGGAAAGCCATATGTGATGGGGCCAGGACCCAGAGACCAAGTAGACAAGTGGCTGCCTGAGTGTGGCCAGGGCATGAGGAATCTTACCGTGTAGCCTGAGTTGTGGATGAGGGAAAGGCAGACACTGCCTTTGTGCCTCGAGTTTAAAAAGAGGCAAGCCAGCTATATATAAGCTGTTCTTATTTTGTCCTTTTAAAAAATGGAAATTAAAAGGCCTTACCTGAGGCAAGGGATATGAAGACAGCCAGAAACTATGAATAAAGTCAAAGCATTAAGAATGAGAAATGTAAACACCAGAGTGCCAAACTGCACCTCAGCCAGCTGGAGATGGTCCCCTTACCTATTTCCAAGGTGACTGAGACTTGGACCATGAACATGACAGTCTGGAAAGGAGGTTCCCAGTGCAAAATCCTACACTTATCATGAACAGAGCTTGGGTGAGGCATTGGCCTTAGGATGAGGAAACAACAGCTCCGTGACTTATGGGCACGCATCCAGATGCATCATGATCTCTCAAACAGCAGGAGTCCTCACCCATGATTCTCAAGGGGGAGCACTCAGGTGTTCTCCCACTTGCTGGCACTTCGGGGCCATTTATCCTGTTCCCAAATGATTTCAAGTCAGACACTGCCCTCAGTGGCACTCCTGGCTCTGCATCCTCTTCCCACCACCGCTGCCATGTATCCACACCTGCCTCACTCTTCTCCTGGCTTCCTCCCTTCTCTGACCAACGCCACTGAAACTATTCCTGACTCCTTCACCAGTGCCCTCCAGATCGCCAAATCCAACTGTTAATAACTGCTGTTTTTAGTCCTATCGATAGCATTTGGCATAATTGTTCATTGCTTCCCCCTTGAAACATTTTCTGCATTCCCATCTAGGACTCCTGACCCTCTTTTTTTTTTTTTTTAGTCTCGCCTTATTTTCTGGAACGCTCTTTACTACTTGCATCTCTTGTAGAGTTATTTTATATGCCTTATTGAAACATCTGAGTAAGTTCCAGCGCACACAGAGCTGACTCCTACCAGCTAAACAGAAGGATGCCAATGAATACCTGAAATAGTCCACGGAGACCCCAGAATGGTCACACACTGCTGGTAGGAAAACTCTGAAGAAAGCCTGTTCTGACTCAGGCAAAGCTCCATAACAAGCCTGGAAGAGATCACCCTCATCTATGTGACTGTCACAGCAAACCCCAGTGCTTAAGACAACACAGATAATAGAACATTTAGGAGGAAAAATAATGTTACCCATAACTAGGTCTAAAAAAAAGCAGTCCACACAGCCTCACACGAAAATGACTGGAAGAGCTCGAAGTCCAAGGAAGAGATGAGGAAGAACTACGAGTACCCCTCCACGGTGAGAAAGAGCAGCTGCTGACAGGCCAGCCTGGTGCCCTCCGTCCGCCTGCCAGATCGGTCACAGCAGTGAGACAGACTGCTGAGGCAGGTGGGAGCTGGCCAGCTCCCGTTCTGGGAACACATCAGGGAGCAGGATCCTCCTCACAGGGTGAGGATGCGTGCCATCCTGTATTCTCTTACCCAGGTGAGTGGGGCAGCCATCTCATGTGCGAGGGAAAGCCTCAGCTGCACAGGCTGCAGGAAGGAAGGCCTTGTTGGGTAGTAGGGCGTGAGGGATCCCAGGGAGGCCCAAGCTGACCAAGTAAGATGGAAAATCCAGCAGGGCAGGGTAGCTGAAGGGAGTGGGGGCCATGCCTGGAGCTGCAGGAGGAGGAGCCCCAGGTGCTTGCAGATATAACTGCACTGCACAGAGAAGGCCCAAGAGAGGACGAGTTAGGAGGAGACCTCCCTGCTCCGCAGAGCAAAGCGGATCGGGGACCCAGACACTGATCCAGTGAGACCCCGTACCCCTGGGTCTTCTGCCAGCCCTCAGGGTGAGTGGGTAGCTGGTTAAAACGCACACTACCTTCAGCAGGAAGGGGGACCTCAGCCCTGGGAGCAGCGGGGCCCGCTCACCTCGATGATCTCCAGCATCTCCACCCGGGTGATCTTGCCGTCACCGTCCAGGTCATACATGTTGAAGGCCCAGTTGAGCTTCTGCTCAAAGCTGCCTCTGGAGGTGATGGACAAGGCGCAGATGAACTCTCGGAAGTCAATGGTGCCGTCGCCATTCTTGTCGAACGTGCGGAAGGCGTGCTGTGCAAACTTGGAGGCGTCTCCATAGGGGAAGAACTGCCGGGCAGAACACAGGCAGGAGCAGGTGAGAGCTGACAGTGCCCCCGTCCCCAGGGCTCCCTTGCCAGCCAGTGCTCTGGTGTGGTGCCGGCCTGACTGGCTCTGGGGTCCCAGGGGATGGGGGAACAGCTTCTGAGGGTCTGGATAGCGGTGTCTGGTCCCTGGCCCCTTCCTCTCGGGCTCCAATCCGCTGCTCTGCTATGAACTAAGTAGCTTTGCTCTACCAACCCTTCCATCCTGAAGTTCCTGCCTTAAAGTCCACTGACCATGGACTGATTCCCCTGAGCCTCAAGCCAAATCCAACCTCTCTTCCTTCACGTTGTGCATGTGACCTATTAAACACTAATCCAGCCCCACCTTTTCCTCTGGGCAAGGCTGGTGACCTATGGCTTGGGGGTCAGTGGGGCCTGCCGTCAGTCGTCAGGTACCAGCCTGCTGCGTCAGCCTGGTCTGCGGCTCATCTGGACCATCTCCCCAAGGGTGAGGACGGGCAGGTGGCAGGCCACTCGGATACAGTACAAACTCCCAGTTTCTCCAGGTGTGAAAATCCAGGTCCACCACCCCCTGGGGGTGGGGTGGTCATCCAGACCAGTTCCTTTCCCATCCACGCCCAGCCTGGCCCACACTCATCTGCCTGAGTTCTGCTTTCTGACTTCCTTTTACAGGGACTTTTTTCTTGCAGAACAGACAGTTAAAGCCCATTAAAAATAGAACATGATTGAGCTTATGTTCCGGAGACATAAAGAGGCTTCGTCACAGAGCCAGCAGTTGCCAAGGGTGTGTAGGTGGGAGAGTGGACTGAGGAGGAGGAGATGGCAGATATGGCAGGGAGGTCAGAACTTGCAGCTGGCCAGCGTGATCGTGGACAGGAGTCCAGGCCTAGCCCAAGTGCAGGCAGTCCTGAACACGAGTGAGCAGATGGGCCTCAAAGCCACCCAAATGAAAACAAATCACATGCTGTTTGAGACAGAGCAGGTAGGCACGCATTTCAGGAGGAGAAGTCAGCACCTGCAGCTACTTGCCATGTGCTTTTCTTCTCAAGTCTTGCTGCTGGCTGCCTCCACTTGGTGCCAGCTGAGTGCCTGTGCTGGGCCACCTCCCTTCATGCCATTGGCATCTTTCTCCCCACACATACTGCCCTGGGTCCTGTTCAGTTCACTGCCCACCTCTCCTACCCCAGGAAGCGCACTGGAAGGTGGAAACTCCTCCCAGAAATAAAACGCATCTTTCCACCTCAGATCAGGCCTGTGGCCCAGGAAGCAGAGAAACCTTCTAGACAGGGGCAGCAGGGGAGGGCTCCCCTTTCAGAAGCACTCACTTCTGGGCACTGAGGTCTGGTCCAGGTCCTGCTCCTGTGCTGAGATTCACCCTGACATCTAGTGGCTCAAAGCAACAGCCATCGTTTTATTGTCAGACAACAAAGATCGGAGAACCACGTCTCTCCTCCTGGACAGGGCACCCTCCTGTGGCGCTGAAGGGCCCGGATGTCTGTGTGGCTCCCCTCTCAAGCACATCTTCTGTTTTCAGCCAACATCAGTTCTCATGACCCATCCAAGGCACAGAGGCCCATTGCACGCAGGCCCTGTTCTAGGTGACAGGGATGCAGAGACCAGGAGCTCCAAGGCCCTGTGCTCCAGGAAACAGCTGGATACTCGGCTGCCCTCCTGTTACACCATACCGAAAGAGCTAGGGCACAGCAGGAGGCCAAGCCTTCCTAAAGCTCAGGAGGTGAGGGTGCCAGGAGGTTTGGTCAGGGACTCCAGAAGGAGAGGTTCTCCTTCCTATTTCCCTGCTTGGCAGAGTGCCACTCGGCCCTGTGCTGCCTGGGGGCTTGGATTGAGGGCAAGGGGCCGAGTGTAGAACTGAGCAATTCTGCACTTGGAAGATTCTGATTAGGCGGTTTGCCCTCCCTGGGCCTGCACACAAGCGGGCCCTGTCTCTTTTCAGGGGGGTGCAATTTGCTGATGCGCCCCTTAGCCGCAGGGTCAGTGCTCTGGGGAAAGCTGGAGCCCGAGCTCTGAGCCCAGGCAGACTCCCAGCACCCACCACTCGATTTGCCCGCCAGCCTCTGTACCCAGGGAGGTGAGGCTGGGACATTTTCCTTCGTTCCCTGGGGGCCGGCGATGTAATGTGTCCACTTTTTTTTTCACAACATGCTTTTACATTAAGGGATATTTGACAACTTTATCTAAAAATAGCTGGGCACCTTAAGTCAGTATATAAAAAATTAATTTCAGCCTGAAAATCCTTGAGAGAAAAATCAATCACAAATTTTGAGCTATAAAAGTTGCATGCAGGGCACAGATCTGTTTACTGACCTCTGCAGCCTGCCTGTTTACTTCGCAAGAATCCAAGTGGCCTTTCCCAGAAAGCCTACCCTGTTACCTCCTCAATGTTTTAAATCAGCCAATGCCCTCTTTTCTCTTTGGAGGAAGCAGCCCAAATCTGGACAGAACATCATGGAAAAATGAAGCCACTTCCTCCTTGGTCTCTAGGAATAAATCAGGATCTTGAATTCTATTCATTTCTCTTAGAAGACAACAGGGTCTGAGAAACAAGCATTTTTCATAAACTGTTGGTGAAATTTTATGTCCTTGAAATTTTATATATTTTTCTCCAACTCCTGTGTAGAGTGTTGACATGGAAGTAATGTTTGGTTTCAGTGCCAACGATAAATACCTTAAAATACTAGATGACAAGGATGTTCAGGTCGAGCAGTCGTGCCCACCCAAGTGTGTAAGAGATGAGCAGGCTCTAACCCGGCTAAGACCTGCCGTTGTAAACTGTCCTGTAGACCAGGGCCCTAAGGCCTGAAAGGTCAGGCTCCAGGCTGGCGGCATAGGCAGAGTGTGATTGCAGACCTGTTTGATCATTTCTGTACCTTGAGGTTTCTCTTAACCAAGTGTTCGCTAAGGAAGTAAACCCACATCCACACTGGCTGAAGCATTATGTAATTCTTGGCCTCCACAGCCTCTAAACTGGCAATTCTCTGCTGCCCATGGTCAGCTGGAAAGAAAGCCTTTGACAGACCTTTGGCAGCATCCTACACTGCAGGGAAATTGCCAACATGCTAAGTTTTTTTTTTCTAAATGACTCGTCTGTGTTCAACTCAACAAATATTTACTGAGCAGCTACTATGTGTCAGACACTGTGTTAGGTGTTGGTAATAAAAATAGAAAACAGTCATAGAGCAGTAAGAATACCGATGGAAATGGATGTTAATCAAACCACCACATGAATCAGTATTTTCATAGTATGAAATTGTCAGGGGCACACAAATCTTCATCACCTCCAACTGCTCCAACCCTTCTGTCTGAATGTAGCAAGTGACCAGCAGGCAGAAAAAGCAAACTCCAAGAAATGCTTGTGTGTTTTTTCTGCCCTGGCAGACAGTGGCCTTCACAGGATTAACCAGCTCTAATGCAGAAACTTCCTGCAGCAGTTGGGCACCCCTTGCATCTCTCTTCCAGTACTCTCAGATGTAGTCTGAGCTGTTTCCCCAGAAAGGTAGCAAGTGAGGACCAGACACCAACCTCAGCTTCTTTCCACCAGGGCCACCTTGCCCAGCACAGAGGCTGTGTGATGACAGAAAAGTGAGGTCTCAGCCCCAGGCTTCCACCTGAGGCTGACTTTGCCTGTGGCTGCCGGAATATTTCCCGGATACTAAATTCCTAGGGAACAGCAGTGTTCTCCTGAGAGTCTCCTTTGCTCTCGATACCCTGGGCATCCTGGAGCCTCACGTGACAGGGTGAATCACTCAGCCCAATCTGTGGGTGCCCCAGCCCCCATGACAGCTGATGCTCTGTGCCCCCCAAAGGCAGCAAGGCCACGCTGAGGTCAGTCACCCTCCATGCCTGGCTCCAGGCTGAGGCTCGGTGGCCCATGGTCAGCTGGAAAGAAAGCCTGTGACAGACTGACGAAGGGCTCCTTGAGCTGCTGCCCGCTCCATCTTGAAGAGCTCCATGTCCCATCCCTCACAGATGCCCTCACGCAGCCCACTCTGTTCTTTTTCTTCTCTAATGTTCCGAGGCCCATGAACATGGTACAGCTTGATTCCCCAAGGGCAGGGTCTTCTGTAGTGCGGGAGTCTGGTTGCGTGGACCACCTGGGCCGGGCTCACCCTGGCAGCAGGTGATGACTACCGCCTGTGGTCGTGGCTGTGTGAGTGACACTCGCTGACTCCTGGCTGGAGCTGAGGCCCTCTGGCTGGGAGCGGCCTGCCTCTGGGAGTCCTCCTGCATCCTGGGGAAGCACCAATGCTGCGTGCCTGAGAGGGCTCCCTGGGTACTGCATTTCAGCACCCAGCTCTTCACATCCATGAGCCCTGCCCCAGGTACGACCCAGATGCCTTGGCAGCCTTGTTGCCTCCTGGACACAATGCACTGTCCTCAGTCACTGTGCCTTTGCTCCTAGGCCCCTACCCAGCTGCTGCTGTTGTCCGAAATGTTTGTTTTCTGCCATCTGCCCAGTTAACCCCTGTTCATTCTCCGGACCTTAGCTCAATCTTCATTTTCTCAACAAACCCTTTTGGGAACTGAAGTCAAACCTGTTTGACATACCAGGTCCCCTCTTGACAGCACTGATTACAGTCCTGAAGGCGTGCACTCCCCAGGCTGCCGCCAACCTCCTTTGCTCCCCTGGCTGGCTACAGGCTATAGGGAGCAAGGGAACAGCTGAGCTTTGCTACAGCACACTCATTCCTAGAGCCCAGAGCAGGGCCAAGCAGCAGTAGGTGCTCAAGAAATGTTGGATGAGGAAGTGACTCAGCACAGCAGGTCATTTTCCAGACTGCGGAGCCAGTGGTGAGTGGCCAGGAGGCTGGAGAGAAGTCCTCTGAAGCCGCCCTGAGCGAACTGTGCTGAGGAAGGCTCACATTTGTTCACCCGCACTTTAGCTTGTGATTCATGGCAAGTGCATCACAGAGCACACATGCGAGTGGTCCTGTGGGTGGCGGGTGGAGAGACGGCACCCCTTGATTAGAAGTGGGGAGTCCTAAGACAGCTTCCTGTCAGCAGTTCATTCAGAGGTACTCACAGAAGCCCTGTCGCTCAGGCTAGGTTCTGGGAGCTCTGTGTGGACAGGGGGAGCCAGGGAGAAGCCAGGAGGGGCCAAGAGGGAGGACCCAGTCCTTGCCCTGGGCAAAGGCAGAGAACTAGGGCCACATGGAGCTCTTTCCACAGTGGCTGTGCAGGAGCTCAGGGACTCGCGTGCCCTCCTGGCCCTGGGCTGTTACCCAACCCTGCACAGCTTCTCCAGTCCAGTGTAACCGCTGCTCTTCAGCACTGCAGATCACTGCAGATCACTGCAAGGCGAAGAGTACCCGTGCTGCGCAGTCACACCTGCTATTTCCCAAGGAGGTCAGAGAACTTGGGGGAAGCGGGCCTTCTGTATCCTGGATGGGGTCTCGGCGTGCATGCACGGTACCACTCCCAGGAAGACATGAGCCCAGAGCTCACTGGCATCTTTAAAACAAAACAAGGCACTGGAGCAGAAGTCCAGACCCCTCAGCCATCTCTGGCTTTCCTGAACTTGAGAACTCTCACCGGGGAAAGTCCGCTAACCTTGATGTGAAGGGAAGTGTGAGCTTTGCTCATCCTTGCACCTCAGTATGGTGAGATCCAGTTTACTGTGGGTGCTTTATAAATGCTTATTGTGCTAAAATGGATTAAAAGATGCTCAGTCCAGTGACAGAGCATCTGGACGTGACTAAGGTGAAGCTGTTTTGGGACTTTATTTTCCTCCATCTGGCTGGCATAAGCTTCAAATTTTCTTTTAGCTATAGTAGTTTATTTAGTTTTTTCTCTGATTCTGGAAGTAGAATCTTTTTTTTAAAGGAGAAGTAAGAAAATAATGAATTTGACAAATGGATTGTAGTTTGCTTCTGGATCTGTCACAACCAAAGCTTCTGCTGCTACCTTGTGTGTTATGCTCCACTTTCAGGCCAGCCTGTGCATGTGTTACGGGCTGCACACGTCTCTGTGCCCTGTCTAGGTCTGTGTTTGCATGGGTAGCTGTGTCTCGCCATGTCTCTGTACCCCGAGTCTGTGTGTCTGTCTCTGTCTGTACCCTGTCATCTCCATCTCTACTGGAAGTGTTGCAGTCCCTGAAGGACACCCATCGGTTACAGAAATTTGAAATCAAATGATGTCCATCCAGTATGAACTTTGCACTACAGCTGGGTTAATTGCATCCTGATTTGGGCGGGGACTCATTGAGTACTTTCTTGTTCATTCATCTTGAGCACCAACTTGTTCCCATTTGTTACCCGAGCAGGAGGTCAGTAGTAAACCACACTCTGGAAACTGTCATGAGTTTCACATAGAGCCAGTCTGCTAGATTACAGAGCAGGCTGTTTTACTAATTTAGAGTGAACTGATTTTGAAACTAGGCAAGGGGTGAGGATATATGCAGGTGCCGGTGGAAGTGTAGATGCTGTGGAGAAAGCTTCAGCATCACCCTGCACATTGAGTTCTGTCTAACCACTTCTCCCAAGTGTGTGAAAAAGCAGATTTCACAACTGGTTCTGAAACTTTTTAAAAAATATCCCTGTCCCTCCAGAATAAAGCAATCTATTCCAGACCAATTCCTGTCTCACCCACTCCCAGATCATTCCACAGCATCCTGGTAGCAGCCGAGAAGGGCCATCCTGGAGGCATCTCGGGTAGAGCCTCTCTAGAATGCCCAGGCACAGGGATCCTGGGGAGACAGAGCTGCTGGCAGCATTGCTAGCCTGACGTTTGCTGCACGTCGAATGTGTGTGAAGAATGAACACACTCAGACACACCAAGGAAGGTCGCGGCCCTCCCACCAGCTCTGACGTGTTCCCAGGGCTATTACTGCCTGTCTTTAACTTTGTCCCAGTTGTATGAACCCCATGTAGTCCGATCTCTGCCACTAGAGACCAAGCAACAAACAAAACATGCCAGGTAGAGGAGTCAGTTTGTTGTCCCACACCAGAGGGTGTGTGCTTTGGGGCCCAAAGAGTCGGACTGGATATCAGCTCTGCAGTTAAGTGTGTGGCACTGGACAAAGAGTTTACAGTCTTCTCTACAGCTTGTTTCTGCATATGCACACAGGGTCAGGTGGAGGAGGATGGGCTGGTGAGTGAGGAGGACACTGGAATGGAATCAGAACACTTGGAATTGGGTTCTACCATCTCCATGGAAAAGAGATGGACAAGGTCCAATGGCTTCATCTTCTGGATGGACCTGGTGAAAATGTTGCAGAGTTGGGATGGCGTGGGCTTGCGTGGTGCTCAGAGCTTCATCTTCATTTTCAGAGAAGAGAGTGTGTGCTCCTTTGTCGGCGGAAGTTGGACTCTGCGTATGCACCAAATCTTCTTTTATGGACAAATTATGGATTTGCTCTGTGGTCAGTCAATAACTGTGATCTCACGCATGCCAAGATGTGCCAGGTGCTGCTCAGGTGCTGGAGTGGTATAGGAGAGCACAAACTCTGGTCCAGGATCTGGATGTGGCTAGGAAGTCAGACACAAAGGCTCAAGCAAGGTCAGCAGAAAGTGTGCATGGCCAGCCAGAGTCCAGCTGTGCTCAAAAGGAGTAATCCAGATGAGACCGAGAAAGGATGAGGGGTGAAAGGCCCTCCTTTCTCCCACAAGGCAGCTGAGGCGATACATCCCTCCACTCCTCAGCCGCCTCAGCAGAAGGACGGAAGCCCACACCCTCCCAGTGGACCGCACCCAAACTCCCAGCTTTCCATTTTCAGACCTTGCTGGATGCAGAGACGGATCCAGGAGGAAGTCTTGTGAAGTCCTGGGCCTGCCAGGGACCCAGGGCGGAATGGAAACCCACACCGAGGGTTACCGTGGTGGAGCTTCACAGCCCTGCCATCTCCTCAGCTCCCAGCTCCCCTCAGCAGCTCTCTCCTAAGCCCAGCCCCCGGGGAGCAACGTTGCACAATGTGGCCTGATTCTTGGCTTGTGGTCCAGATTGGCTGACTTGGAGATTGGATGGGGTGGGAGCTCTGGAGCATCTGCCAGGGGACCTCAGCTCAGCGCTGCCCTGGCTCTTGGGCAACATGGTGCTGCCGCCAGCAGCAGGTGTGCAGCTTCCTCTGGCTTCTCACCTGTCCTGCAGGGTGTGGCGACAGGAACCTGGCTGTCTGACGTAGGGGAGGAGCTGTGCACCTGCGCCTGTCTGCCTTTGTGCCAAAGGGCTTTCTCTCAGCTCAAGAGGCTCTACCAACTCCTATGGTTCCAAACCTGCAGTTCTTAATATTGTATTTGACAAAAGGCAATGATTTAGTTTTAAGCACTGTCTGTCAGGTACTGCTTAATTATGCAATTCCATGAGATGGGTGCCTCCAATATCCCCATTTCATGGAAGCATAAATCAAGGCACCAGGCTAATATGCAAGTAGCCTGTGATCACCTATGTAATGACCGGCAGAGCTGACATTCCATGCCTCTCATCTAACATACAAAGGTATCCAGACGAGGGAGTGCAGACCCTCAGTTCGACTGCAGTGAGGCACAGGCTGCTGAGAAACCCAGCCAGTGGCTCAGCAGTTCTTCCAAAGCTCAGGAGGGGCTGCTGCTCAGAGGTTCCTTGGGGGTTGAGGGCTGTGGCTAGCGGAAGGACTTAAGCTCATTGTGAGGGGTCACGGTGAGGGATCCCAGCCAGGGAAGAGCTGTGTCAGCCTCGGGACTCAAACCAGTCATGCTGCCTGTGCTTGAGAGTTTCAGTCCGAAGCCTCCCTGCCCCGTGGGAGTGGACATGCCAGACCTTCCCTGCTCTCTCCTCGGTGTGCGGACCACTGCTCACTCAGCAGGTTGGGGGACGTCCCAGTCGCTGCCCACAGCACAGCAGGAGCTGCCTCCTTTGACGGTGCTCCAAGGAGGCTCCGGAAGGAAGGAGGCGTCCCGGGCTGGCTGCAGAGGCCAGGACAGGTCCTGGAGGGGATGGACAGCTTCAAAGGCGGGTGGAGGCAGCTGCAGAAGGGGCTGCAAGCACAGCTTGGCCCAGGAGCAGTGCAGTGCTGCTCAGTGTGGCCACTGGTTCTGTCTGAGGGGAGCTGGAGGCTGGGGCTGAGGAGCCTCCTCTGGCGCCACCCCCTTCTTTTTTCATCAGAGGCAGGGGCTGCTGTGGTCCCCCAGTTCTGTAGCTATGCATTTCCCTGGTTCCATACATTCTGCAGTTGCACATCTATCTCTGTGTCTGTCTGCAGGGACAGTGGAGAGCAGCCTTGGTGCCCTCCCCGCCCATCTCAATAGAAGTTCTCAGTGGAGAATTCCCAGGCCGTCCTCGGAGGGAGGGAAGGGGGTGGGGGTGCAGAAGTGCTAAGGCAGAGCTGCCCGCCACTCCGGCCCCGGGATGGCACCTGGAGCATGCAAGTCCCTCCTCCTCGCACAGCCTCAGTTTCCCTGCTCCATTGGGAGATGAAACAAAAGGGCTGAGTCCTCATTCTACGTGTGGTTTTCTATCATCCCAGTAAAAGAAAGGCAAACTTGAGGCTGGGTTTGTAGCTCAGCCCAGGCCACATGCTTGAGGCGTGGGTCCAATCCCCAGGATTACAAAAGCAAAGCACAAGAAAACAACAAAGGCAAACATTTCTGATGGCTAACACAACCCCAAATCCAAGTCCTACTATGAATGTGTCTGAGAACAGCCCTATCCAAAAGATAATATTTTAAGGCACAAATTCAAGTCACACATGTAACTTGAAAATTTCTAATACCATATTAAGAAAGTAAAAAAAAATGCAAATGAAATTAGTTTTACTAATGTGTTTCATTTAATCCACGATATTCAAAACATCACAACAGCACCATTTCAGCATGGAATCAATATTACAATTATGAGATGTGCTTTTTGAGTCTGTGTGCGCATTGTACTTTCAGGGCATCTCCTTTCCTTCTACCATGCTAAGTGCTCAACGAAACCTGCAGGTCTTGACAGTGCTAACAGTGCCAAGAATGTGTCTTAATCACCCACCTTCTAGAAACACGACTGTTAGAGCATTGCGGGACTTCAAGAGCACACTCGTCATAGCAGCAGAGCCACAGCGGCAGGTTTCCGTGTGAAGCGGGACAGCTGTGAGCCTTGGAGCACAGGTGCAGCCCGCCCAGCAGAGGTCTGGGCCTCGTGCTTACGCGGAGCACTGGGTAGAATCCAGGCTCCCTCCAAGTCCGGTGCTTCATGCCTTTGTATGTGCTAACACCTTCCCTTTCCACTGGACTGACGACTGCTGGTGATCTCAGGTAACGACACTGGTGACATCACAGTCCGACCCCGGCAGACGCTGATCCTCTCCGGTGGAACGCACCGCCTCTAAGGGGCCTGGGCTGCTTCGAGGAGTGACGGCGATGCAGCGGGCCGTGGCCACTTCTGAGCCTGTTTCCATGGGCGTGAAAAGACCAAGCGGGTGCCCGGGAGGGTGATGCAATAGCTCACAGAAAGCCCTTCGTACAAAGCAAACCCACGGAAAACACTCACAAAGCAAGTGCCGGCGTCCCTTCTCCTGCCCACAGCATCGGGGCTCAGCGGTCCCTCACAGTTTGTGCCACCTCTGCCAACTGGGATCTTGGCTGTGGACACGCGCGACTCGCCACACTCGGGTGTCCGTGTGTCAGACATTGTTTCAAGTCCTTGTTCCCGTTTTAACTTAATTCTCATGAAGGAACTGTGAGGCAGGGCTCTGGGAGGGACCATGTGGCACCCTGAGGGGAAGCAGACGTCTCAGGATGACACAGTACATGGCACAGCCGCACGTAAACCTCGGAAGTGCACCTGTGAGCCCTGGTGCTGAGGCCTGCGGGGAAGGCAGCTTGGGATGGAATATTCCGAGGTGACCTGGCCATCAGTGCTTACCAAAGTGCGTCTCATCTGCAGGTGCTCACGAGCGTCTCCACTTCGCCGCCGCTCGCTGTCCTCCATCCCCGTGGCTCGCGGGCAACCAGGGCTTTCTGTAGGGTCCGTACCTCTGTGGCATCGATTCCAGCAGGCCTCTGAGATTGCTGGCACCTTCAGAGCCCTGAGAGTCTGTTCTCCACCATCTGAGGGTTTCTAGGGCCTTATGCGCCTGCCTGCCAGACAGCCCCGGAGGGACCTTTTCCTCCCCTGTGAGTACAGCAGCCGGGGAGGTATTTCATTCCCTGCTCTACCCAGCATCTCGTTGCTATGCAGCTGGTGCACACTGAGGTGTGTGGAAGGAAACCCTTCGGTGATAAAAACAAACCATGGTGTGCCCAGTGCCGTGTGTGTGCGCGTGTGTGTGTGCGCGCGCGTGTGTGCGTGTGTGTGTGTGTGTGCGCGTGTGCGCGCCCCTGCGCACGCGTAAAGGAGCTGGAGGCTGAGCTTCCTCCTGCTCAGACAAGGCTGCCAGCCAGAGTCCAACAGCCCAGGAGAATGGAGCGGAAGCAAACGGATCCTGTGGGAAGGGGAGGAGCGGTTGGCTGAGGAGTCCAGGAGGAGGCGCTGTAGGGCTGGGGTGCGAGGGTTGTGCCGGGCTGTGTGACGGCCGGTGAGGTGACCAGTTCTCCTAGTGCATGGTGTTCATGTTCTCAGCAAAACAAAGACAAAGGCACTTGACTTCCTGTTCTTCCCACTCCTCCCTGAGAATCTCCTTGCTATGCTCATCCCAGAGGAGGAAACGAGGGTGCCAGGGGAGATGGTGGCACAGTGAGTGTGTAGCTCGCCTCATGTTTGTCTGATGCATCTCTGCAATTCTCTGTCCTGGGTAGTGTCACACACTGCATGCTGCCTGTGGCTTCTTCCCTGGACAATGGTTGGGAAGATCTCTGAATAAACAGGCTAGGGTAAGGCGAGACAGAAGCTCCTACTGCCCCTGTCCCCGGGCCCCGGCAGAGCAAGGCAGCTTCTTGTCTTGCCTCATATGAAATAAAAATGTGGAGACTGTTTTTCTCAAGGTTATGAAGAATTTCAGGGTGGCAACAGCAGAGCTTTAACTCAAGTGTGGCCTTGGGCAACTGGCCCCTCCTTCAGCTGCTTGCATTGGCCCAAGAGCCAGGGCTGAGTCTCACTGCCCCGCCTCTGTACTGTGTCCTGGGCTTGAGCTATGGCACACACGGATGGACCCTTTGACTTCTCTCCTGCATGCTTGGGTGCCTGCCACCCGTGGCCTTAGTCACTTTCCTGTCACTCGGGCACAGTACCGATGTCTGCCACTTAGAGGTGGACAGCAGTAGATTGGATCACAGCATCAGAAGTCGCAGCCGTGTTCTCCAGGTCCTGCCCCCACCCCGGCCAGACCCCCTCCCAAGAGCAGGTCAGCTCTGTCCCCTCCAAAGGTCCCACCTGTGAGTGTCTTGAGGGACATTCTCTACCCACACCATTGCATCCATCTCGCCTTCCCACACCCCAGGACCATAGCCGCTCTCCTGGTTCGTTGACACAAGGCCTCCTGGGCTTGGGCCCTGCACACTTCCGCAGCTTCTTTCTTCTCGTCTCAGTCCCTCCAAGCCTGTGCTGGTCCATACGATGTCCTTCCAAGGAACCCTTCCCTGTCCCGCACTTCTTTCCCTGGCAGGAATCTCCTCTCTCCCTCACTCCTTCCAGCTGCCTGCCAGCCCTTCCTCACGTCTCCCTGGAGTGGCTGCCCTGTTGTGGTGTTTGTGCACTGCCCTGGGCTCTGTCAGGCAGTGCGGCTGTAGTGTCCGTAATCCTAGAACCCAGTGGCTGCCCCACAAACATTTCCTGATGAATGAACACGTGAAGGTGCCCTCCGGACCTGTCAGACACGGTTTCTTTTTTACTGTTTTTTTTGTGGTACCAGGGATTGAACTCAGGTCCTTGCACTTGCGAGGCAGGCCTCTGAACCGCTGAGCTAAATCCCTGGCCCCTTCTTTTTTACTTTTAACATTACATTAAACAAGTGCTATTTTAAAATACTGACTGCAGCATTTCATGTTTCTTAATTCTCCAATGAGTGGTCTATTCGATGGATGATTGAAGGAAATTAATTATTGATATTTTTTAAAAAGCACTTTAATGAAAATAGCATTTTCCCTGGCTCAAAGATAAAACATATTTATGAAGACAAAATTTAAAATACAGCAGTTGAAGAATAATTATACAAAATTCTCCCACTCCTAGAGAGCCATTACTGACAATGAACATCATTGTAAGGTTCATTCATTGACTCAGAAGTGAGCGAACACTGACAAAGTTTCCTGTGTAAGGAATACAGCAAGGTCCATACCGATGAAGCCTTACTTTCACACCATCTCTATGTATGATCCTGTGTGTAGCTCCTCAATTCACACACATGCACCACACACACACACACACACACACACACACACATGCACTTACAATTTCTGATTAAATTTATTCATTTAATGATATGTCATGAAAACTTTTTGTGTCACTGGCTTTACATATATGACACTCTTTTTAGTGATTTATTATTTCATTGTATACATGTTCCATAGCATATATATATATATTTTGTTTTGTTTTGTTTTGTTTTGTTTTGTTTTGTTTTTTTGGTACCGGGGATTGAACTCAGGTCCTTGCACTTGCAAGGTAGGCCACCAAACCACTGAGCTAAATCCCCAGCCCTGTGTTCCATATTATATTTAATGAAAAGATTTGTTGAAGTGCTGGGGATCAAACCCAAGGTCTCACAATACTAGGTGAATACTCTACCACAAAACTACACCTGCAGCCCTAATAGCCATATCTTAGCTCTAATATAGTGGTTGAAAACATCTTCACTGTAGCATTATCTTAGCAAATGTTTGTATTTATAAAACTGACTGTCTCCTAAGCATAGACTGCTTTTGAAGGGTGTATAAGTTGGGCTTCTCTCTAGTATTGCTGAAGGAGAAGCCAATAGCTAATCAGGGTGCTAATTGATACTGCATCCTTGACAGCACTGATATTAGTGTTCTTCCTAATCTTTCCTTCTTTAGAAAAAAAGTATTTTTTGTGTTTTTCTGCCTTCTAATGCTGTTGAATATCTTTCATATTTTCTTTGGGTAAATTATAAGAGAACTTGCTTTTTTCTTTTTTTTGGTACTAAAGTTTAGGTTTTTAAGTAGTCAAATGCATCAGGATTTTCCTACATCATATCTGGTTTTGCTATGCTACTTTTAAAGGCCTCCTCCATATTAAGATTCACAATTTTCTCCTAAAATTTCTTCTAATGTCCCCTCTTATTTACCTTTGAATAGTCACATTTACTTTGTGAATGTAATACTACCTAGATGATTCTGACATGCTTTAATAATTGTCCTTTTTTTAGCTAACTTGTCACTTTAATTCCTCATATACAGGCCTGTTTGAACTATTTCCCCCCCGGTTTAAAACTGTTAATCTACCTCTGTCAACATCATTTTGTCTTTATCACAAGCTGGTAACGTATGTTCTATGTGGAAGGTGTCTGCTTCCCTCGTCTTCTTTGGATTACTATTATGAAAAGCATATTCTCTAAAACTGCACAAAATAGGTCAACTGGCAAAGCATGTCAAACCAAGCAAACCCAGTGAGTTGCTGACTGGGATTGCTTTGAGCTGCTACATTTACTTAGGGGGAGCTGGCATCTTTGCAATACTGAGTCTTCTGTCCAACAATAAGAATCATCCATCTGCTGCCTATGTCTGTCCAGTGGATCAGGCTCTGATCAGTTTCTCACAGAGCTTGGAGCCTCAGAGCTCTGGACCAGTGGCATTGAGGCCTCAGAGAGCCCCAAGCAGGAAGGCTTGAGCAATACGACCTCAGGCAGATTGCCAAATCCTAGCAGCAGGTGCAGCCCACTGCCAGGTGACTCAAGTCTCCCAGACTCAGGAAGAGTACACCTAGAGGAGAGACTTAGAAAAGTATCTCTTTTCTAGAGAAATCATTATGGTGTAGAGGTCAGTCATGGTGGCTGAAAACCTTTCTTGACCAAAGAGAGCAGCTGCTGATCAGATGCACTTGCATGGACAGGTGCTCCGTGGAGGTCTAACCTGGCAGGTGCACCTGCAGGGCCAGGTGCTCTGTAGAGGTCCAACTTGGCAGATGCACCTGTGGGGACAGGTGCTCCCTGGAGGTCTCTCTGCATTTCCTCACCTGCCTTGCAAGGATGCTAGTGTTGTCTTGTCACAGGGAAGGGACTGAGAGTTCAGGGACCCATGGAGGTCGTGCAGCTCATGCTGTGGGACTGGATCCTGCTCTGCCCTCTTTTGAGCCTTTCTCATTCTGGGCACCAGAGAACCTAATTAGAGCCCTGAAAACTGAGTCTGGGAGTGGGTGGAGATGGAGGTCAAAGCTGCCTCACTGATGGAAGAGCCCAGAGTCCCAGGCTGGACTGGGAGGAGAGGCCAGGTAGAGAAGAGGCCCAAAGACAGTGCTGACAGGTGCTTTGGTAGACCCTGGTCTTTGGAAGTCACCTGGCTCTGAGCCCTATGTACAAGGCTGACATTCTCTCTGACCAGAATGAGAGGAGCGACAGAAAAGAGCAAAGAAAGGGCAGAGGCTCAGCGACCTTGGGGAGGCAGGCAGCGAGCTGGACAAGCAGAGTAGAGCTGAGAGTGCTCTGAAAGTTGTGCTCTGCAGGACCTGAAAGTGGACCACAGGGCAAGCTGGAGCCTGAGACAAGGCAGGAGGCTGAGCTGGACTGGCTGGCAGACTAACCTCTACCAGAAGCCTTAAGAGACAGTTGGACTTTCCTCACACAGGCACCTCAGAGGATGTGGTAAGGCTCTGAACCTCTGAGACACTGTGTTTTTGTTTATTTGGTTTTCATTTTTGATACAGCATTTTTTTTTTGTTCCGGGGACCAAACTCAGGACCTTGCCCTTGTGAAGCAGGTGGCAGAACCACTGAACTAAATCCCCGGCCCACACCATTTTAGGAAGAGGCCATGTATCCCAAGAAATGGAAACCCACATCATCAGTCCTCACAAATGTGCTTTCCTCCCGGAACAAAAACACATAAAACTGCCACTAAGGACCATCCAGGTCTCCCGAGGGGCACTTTTTAAACTCCAATTTCAAAATGTCACTCTTTTAACACCCTCCTGCCCCTCCTCACCTAGTGGAAACTGTTTACTCCTTCTCTCAGCCTCAGAGGACCCTCAGCCCTCCTCTGTACGTGGCACCCCAGACATATCGAATTATTTGTTTTTTGCAAATTCTCCAAGTGTCTGCCCCTCCTGCGCCAGGTTACCGAGTGGCTGTTGATACCCAGTCTGCACCAGACCCAGATAACACAGAGAGGGTGAGGGTGCAGTGCTGGCTTCGGAAACCCACTCTCACACTCAGCGAGGCCCTCATCTAGGACTTGCCCTTTGTGAACCTTTTATTTCTATTTCTCTGGGGTGCTTGTCCTTTCGTGTCTTATTTTATGGCCATGTGTCTGTGTCAACCTTGGTCGAGTGAGTATCCGTCTTATTTGTCTTTGTATCCGGCAAAGCACAAAGCAGGGCACAGACTTTTTGCTTGATTGAAAGAATGGATGGAAAGAGCGGGCCCAGGTGTGTCTGTGCCGGAGTCCTAGGTATGGTCCGTCCCGCTGGGCTTCGTGCTCTGTTCCTGACGCTCTTGGGATGCAGTGCTGAAATGAGGGAGGAGCTGCTGGGATGGCCCAGGACACCAGGCTCAGTATAAAATAGTGCTTGACTGCTTTTACGGCTACTAAACACAAGAAGCCCAAAGCTCAGCGCCTGCCCGACCTGGAGCCTGCAGCAGGGGTGTGGAACCCAGGGGCTGTGGAGAAGGCTGGGCAAGTAGAAAGTGGGGCTGGCTCTGATTCCTGGCTTTCTTCATTATGTGAATGAATGCAGGCCTCTTCCTGGTGCCTTTTCTGAGGCTCCTAGTAAGCTGTTTAGCCAGGGACGGGGAGATTTTTTCCCCTCTGTCTGGAGTTGTGAAGTGCCAGGAACTGAGGACAAAAGGTGCTAAGCATCCCTCATTATAACTTCAGAGAGCTGCAGGCCCTGGGGGATGTGCCTCACATGGGTCTCAGGCCATCTCCTGACCAGCTCAGAGCACGGGCTTTCTCCTCCTGTGCTGGCCAGGCAGCAGGTTGACAGGGACGGGTAGAGGCTTCCCCAGTTGCTCCAAGCAAGGCTGGGCCGTTACCGCACAAAGGAAGGCCTGGCCTTTGGTTTCTGCTTTGATGTTGCTTAGTTACATAGTGGTCTTCCTGCTTCCTGAAGAGCTCCGGTGCCAGTCACTCCTTCTCGCTCCCAGCTCTGAAAAGGACTGGACAATGCACTGTGCAGGTGTCTGCCAGCCTGAGAGGTGGGCTGGGCAGTCCATGACGGGGAGGACACGGCCCCTGGTCTGAGTGAGGCGGGAATTCCCACCGGGTTGCGGTGGGCGGAGGGGCACTGCATCTGCAGAAGCCGCACTCTTATTGGTGACACAGCCAGTCTGTGGGAGCCCAGAGCCAGGGCTGGGGGGACCTTCCACAGAGAGGCCTGGCCTGGCCGGATGACACAGATTTTCCTCTGTTTCCTCCTGCCCTGAGCTCACAGGAATGCAGGAGCTCCTTAGCAGAAGGGAAGAGTCTACTCAAGGGTGGGCTCACCCTAGCTCTGCCTCCTGACTGTGGGCCTGTGCTAGGGAGAACTCTGAATTGAGTTAGGGATGGATTTTTTAAATGAGTTTTAGACACCTGAAAACCAATAACTGAGAGTGACTGCGAATGTAGAGAATCTTGCCAGGCTGCTGTCAAAACAGCTGTGACACAGGACAGAAGAGTTCATTGCAGCACAGCTGCTGTGAGGAATTAGAACAAAGAAAATCATTTCACATCTGTCCGAGGGGAAGTGGAGCCTTTGGGAAATCTGGCTCTTGGGACGTGTCCCAGCGCCGCGGCTGCTGTGCGTAGCCAGGGTGCTTCCGAGGTACCGCCTTCGTGGTATTTCCCAGTTACGCATTTGACCACTATTCAATGTGTTAGTTTCTAATTCCTGCTGAAACCTCAGATCCACACGAATGTATCGTGTTCTGTGATGCGGGTCTCTGGGCTCTGTCTCGGTGCTGCCGGCTGGCTTTTGTGTGAGGTTCTGGGAAAGAACTCGGGCTCTGGCTTCTGTTACTTCATATTTCTAGGACCCGCCAGCCTACCTTCCCTTGACCTCCAAAGCCACAGGTGCAGGCCTCGCCCTGAGTCACCCTCTTGTCTTCTACCTCCGTGCAGCTCCCTGGGCTCCCCTCCAGTCATCCAGGGTCACCTCGCTAGGGTAAAGGGAGCTGCTTAGCAACTCTGGCTCTATCTCAAGCTCCTCGCCACCACCCAGGGATGGGAACTTGGAGCGAGGGTGTGCCGGTGCACTGTTCAGCCCCCACCCTTGTTAATTCCTGCATGTTACTCACGAGGCAAAAGGCACCTCTAGAGAGGGAAGTGCTTGGTCCGAATTTACCCGATGAGCAAGCTGCAGACCCGGAGATGGTTGTTTTCTCCCTAAAATGTCAGTGTGACATCAGTCAGCCACAGCCAAACTGGCTTTTCACCCAGAGACAAGTGTGGGAGACGTGTAGTCTCTGTGAGTCTTTGGGACAGTTTATGCCAGGTTCCAGAATGTTTGCTCTCTTAGCTGGTTTTTACTGCACGGCATTTTGGCCGTGTGCTCTCTTTAATTTGTACGTAATCGCACTATGGATCTAACGCATGCTCCGCACCACTGCTGTCTCAGGTTTTGGCCTCATCCAAGTCATTCGCAATCCTATTTAATTTCCAATTTACTGTTTAATTTCAGCCGCAACTCTTCACCTAGAACTTGTTTGGCTCTTGGTAGAAGGAAAGAATCTGCATTTATTTTTCACTCTCTAAACAAAACTTAAACCAGATGTCCCAGCAGTCTGCGTGGGGAGGGCGTTTATCCCTTTTGTGTTCATATACAGGTGAGAGCTCCTCCTGACCAGGTCCTTGCTGTTCTGTTTTAATTACAGGAGTCACAGACATGCTTTGAAGCATTCAGAATAAGTTTCCTACTTACTTAAAAGCTGACTGACCTCAAGTTTATCCTTCTGAATGGACTTTGGATAATTTTAAATTTACATTTGATTATCTCTAAAGTTAACTAGAGAACACATCAGTATTTGATTTTTATATCTAGGGCCATTGTATCTCTCTCCATTTATGGAGACATAAGTCTTCCTTATGTCTCTAAATGACTTTCTTTATATGTCTCATTCTTTTTTTCTAAAGGCTGCTTCTAGATATTTTACTTTATTATATATATGGTATTTTCTTTCTTTTTTTTTCTGTGGTACCGGGGATCGAACTCAGGTCCTTGCGCTATCGAGGCAGGCCACCGAACCGCTGAGCTAAATCCCTGGCCCTATATATGGTATTTTCTAAGAGATTTTTTTTGAGACAGAATCTTGAACTCACTAGTAGCCTAGACTGGCCTCCAACTTGTGGCAATCCTCCTGCCTCAGCCTCCAAATACTAGGATTATAGGTGTGTGCCACCATGCCCAGCTCTAATTGTTTTCTGGTAATTAATGGTATAAAGGTAAGGTTATGATATTGATATTATTTTAAATAACTATAGTCATTTAAGATGAACCATATTAATCTATTTTTTCTATTATTTCTTGTGAAGTGTAAGTGTGCAGGACTGTGTGTGTGTGTGTGTGTGTGTTTCAGGGGATTGAATCCAAGACCTTTGCAACGAACTGCATTCCCAACCCTTTTTTATTTTTTACTTTGAGACAGGGTCTCATGAAAGTAGCTAAATTGTACAGGCTGGGTTTGAACTTGTGATCTCCTGCCTCAGTCTTTCAGAGTGCTGGGATTACAGGTGTGCATCATGGTTTTGAGTGGTACATGTTCTATGCATAGATGATAGATGTAGCTCTGACTTTCTGATACTTGTGTTGGGGTCCTGTCTTACTACATGGGAAATAATTTCCATACAAAGTTAAATAGCAGTGATAAAAAAATCAAGAGTGTTCTGTCCTAGTTAGTTATGGTTGCACAGGCCTATAATCCCAGCACTCTGAAGGAAGCAGAGGCAGGAGGATCACAAGTTCTAGCTCAGCCTAGGCAATTTAGTGACTTACTGAGACTCTGTCTCAAAATAGAAGTAAAAAATAAGATGGTGAGATCCTGAGATCAATCCCTAGTAATGAAAAAAAAAGTCCTTTCCTTAGTCTTGATTTTAACAAGTGCTAAGGATAACGATTTTAATAGTTTAAGATAGCAAACCCTCCTGAGATGACTTCAGTTTTTAAAATGTTCTTTTCTCTTTGTTTTCATGTGCATCTACCAAAGTAGCTTTTTCTTGATATATTGATATAATTATATTGTAAAGTATTTATAGGTTTTCTACTGGGGATCTGTCTTTGGACTTGACTGTGGTGAATGACCATTCAGTGCTCGAAGACCTAGAGCCGCTAAGCCGGGGAAGCTGACTGCTTCAGGAGGTCTCTGGCTTGATGTCTGTGATGAGCAGGGTCCGGGACCCGAAGGATGAGGACGATGAATGCGGCTGCGAGGAAAACCCCTCGGCTCACTGTGGCTCCTCATCATCTTCAAAGCTAGCAGAGGAATCGAACCTGGAAAGCCAGGATCTCTCTAGAAACTAATTTCACAGCAATGCTTGTTTTGTGAGATTCCTGACGAATAAGAGATGTTTGACAGTATTGCAACATAGCTTCTAACCTTTGTCAGTTCGTTCTTGTGACGAAAAATGACCAGACTGCACACGACTCACCGTTATGTAACATGAGTCCATCATGCTTTTCCTATTAGTTTATTCTACTCATTAGAATTTAATTACAAATATTCTGCTAAAGTTTTATTATGCTTGGGTATGAGAGGATTAAAACCTTACTCCTTTGAAACAATGTAACATTCAAAGCAGCCTTCCGCAAGGACTTTAAATTGAGAGGTTTCTTTTAAAAGATTTATCAAGAGATACTTTCTATATATTTGCTTTTTTTTTCACAAACAAATGAAGATTTTTTTGATGTTTGTTTTTAAAAAAAATTATATGCTCACTTTAATCTCTGAGGCTTAGAATCTATTTGTAAGTTACGGGATAGCAGACAATAGTGGGTGTGAAATTCTTTTTCTCAAAAGATAATATCAAGAACAGCTTATTGCTCACCTACCACCCACTTGCCCAGGGGGAGAGGCGACTACATTCCTCTGTCTGCAGGGCCCCTTGGTTTAATTAGGGCGGGATCCCAGGTGAGAGCCAGCGAGGACCTTTGAGAGCCTTCCACCCTGGGAGACCACCAGAGCTACTGTTCCTCTCCTCCTTTGCTGTCTGCTTGTCCTCCTGCCTATCACCTGTACTCTCTGGTGGCCAATCCATCATCCACACTGCTGCCAGCTCAACTACTTCAAAAGGAAAATTCCACAAGCTATCTTACTAAAAGCCCTGCACTGTTTTGCTTGTTTGTCTTGTATTTGTCAGTATCTAGAGAGTCACACTTTCTTTAGAGGCCCTGCTCATGGGTCTGGGGTAAACGCCATTTACACAGCGGTGCCCACCTGCCTGGTGATGCTTATGCTGCAGTTCATGGGCAAAGCCCCCCAGGGTAACTCTCTCACCTCCTCTGGTCCTGTGGTATTGCGGAAAGCCTCTTTTGCTGGTGCTTTCTAGCACCCTGAAAATTTCCTACTTGTCCTCTAAGAGTCAGAACAGAGAAAGCTGGAACTAGAAGCCAAGTTTAGTGCCCTTCCCTCTGCCCTCCTAATAGCCTGTTAGGATCGTCTATAATATTCCTGGCTTCTTCAAGAGTAGGGACTGGATCTCTGATTCTTTCTGTTCTTTCTTTCTTTCTTTCTTTCTTTCTTTCTTTCTTTCTTTCTTTCTTTCTTTCTTTCTTTCTCTCTTTCTTTCCTTTTTCAGTCTGAAAGTAGCCAGGCTTGGTGGTGCATATTGCAATCCCAGCACTTTGGAGACTGAGGCCGAAGGATTGTCATTTTGAGGCTGCTGGCTGTATAGTAAGTTCAAGACTGGCATGGACTACATTGTGGGACCCTCCTCCCCGCAAAAAGCCTGAAATGAATTCATCTTTGACTCCCGGTGTCTAGAAGACCCTGACCAGGTAGGTGCCAGTGAACTTCATTCAGGGCCAATGTCTTCCTGTTATGTCCAGGTGGAGAAGCCCTGGCTGTGGAGTCAGGGCCATGTGCTCCTGCATCTGGGGCCTGCTTGCTCTACTTCCTCAGGAAGATAGGTCCGGTGGAGCCCCTTGAGGTCTCTGCCCCAAATTTCCAAGTACTCTTGGTACCTCAGCAGGCCAAGGGGCACTGAGTTCGAAGTTTCACATTTTAATTAACATTCAAGTGAAATTTGTGTTATATTTCCTAAAATGTCTCTTCTTAAAACCTGAAATGTGTTTACAACATGTACCAGTCAACTAACACACTCAACCCGCCTGTGGTTACGCTCTCCGGTGCTACTACATAGGAAACTCAGAAAAAAAAGAGAAGAGGTCAGTTTCAGAAACAGAAAAGATGGTGTCTGGTGCCAGTTTGCCCACAGCAGACCCTGGTTCAGTCAGCTCTGCTTTCTCAGGTATCAGTTACCACAGCCTGAAAATATTAAAAGGAAAATTCCACAAATAAACAGTTCAAAGTTTCAAATAACTCTGAATTTCAAATAGAACTAAGCATCCTGTTTTATTACTAGTTGTTACTTCTTATGGTTTATAAGCCAAGCCTTAGCCCTGCTGTACCTGTAAGGAAAAGCACTGCAGTTTGAGACTGAGTGCCTTCCAGCAAGTGTGATGCCCTGGGGGTTGGGGGGACCACTGGGCTGCCTGACTGTGTTGCTTTCAGCCAGCGCCTAAGAGCTTTGGGCCTGATGTGAAACTGGGCGATGGCACCCAGGTCTGTGTCAGTGAAGCAGCCCCAAAGTGTGATACACAGTGGGGACTCAGGATCAGTCCCTTCACTTCTGCTCTGCAGTCTCTGCATGAACCCCGGTCACTCTGCAAGGCAGGGTGGGGATGGCAGGAGGCACTGGGCAGGGCTGGGCCCGGAGTGAGGTGAGGGAAAGCACGACAGACACTCAGAGCCTTCCTGCCTCTGCCTGATGCACCCCACTGAATTCCCGGGGCCAATTCACTCACCGGTTCATGCCCGTGTTCCTCAGGTGTAGATGAAGGTCATTATAGCCTCTGTATGGAGCTGAAGGCTAATTCTGCTAATATGTGTGAAAGTCTGCGAGAGTGCTCATCACACACTGGACACTCAGCATGTGGGAAATGTGATAAGGGACCATTTCCAGGGTAGGAGGCAGAATAACACTCCCCAAAAGAGGTCTATTTCCTAATCTCTAAAGTCTATGAACATGTTCCACTACATGCCAAAGACACTGTGTGATTGAGAGGAAATCAGAAAATTATGTCTGGACTGTCCAGGTGGATACTGTGTTACCACAGAGTTCTTCACACACTCAGACAATTTATGCAAAAACAGTCAGAGATTTGAGGGTGCCACGCTTCTGGGTTTGAAGATGGAGGGGTAGAGGGTTCGCCCGGGAATGAGAAAGAAGGCGGAAAGGTCAGGGAGTGGATTTCCCCCTCCAACTGGCAGAAGGAACGAAAGCTGTCAACACCTGGATTTTAGTCAGTGCCAGACCTATGAGGTGGTAAATTTGTGTTGTTTTAAGCCACTGACCCGTGATAATCTGTTATAGAGGAGGCAGGAAATTGGTAGTCAGGGGACTGCATCCTTGAGCACAGACAGCACTGAGACCACCTGACCCCTCCTCTAGCACCAGGTACCAGGCCCATCGCCGGTCGCCTCACATTCTCATCCCCTTTTCGTATCCCTTCCGCAGCCCAGTGATGCTTTCTAGAGCTGGGAAGGTGCTGCTATGCCTGAAATGTGCCCCTGAGAGCCACACTTATTTTTTCCTGAACGAAGATGTAGTTGTGCGTGTGTGTGTGTGTGTGTGTGTGTGGCCATAAAGACATCTCAAAACTGAAAATACCGTGTGATGTGGGATAATAATTCAACTTCAGAATGCCCAAACTGGAAAGCTGAAGATAAATGTGGCTGCCATGGCAACAGCATCCTTGCTCCTGCATGCTGTCTGCTCAGCACAGCTCACAACAGTGCATTTGCTTAAGTCCCACCCGGCACAGAGCTGCACTGCACCACGGCGGGGTTCCGCACAAAGAGGCTGGAGCACTGCTGATGCTCTCCTCTTCCTCAATTAACTGCGTGGATGCTTGAAACCAGCAAACACATTTGAGAACAGGGCGGGAGGACACAAGGTTCAGTGGAGAAAGCCCTGAGCTCAGGACCTTTTGTTAAAGTCCTTTCTGTTCTCTTTTGCAGATGCACAGCTGTGAGGTTACATTCATGGGAGTGCTTTAATTTGGACCAAGGGGCAGACTGGCATTAGAGTATGGTCTGTTGGTGGCTATTTCTTGGTATTCCTGAAAGCCAGTCCTCTCACTGTACCATCAAGCAAGTCCAGTAGGCAGCTGGTCTCAAAGGTGGCTGCTCATTCTGTTCATGGTCCCTGTCTTTCCTAGAAGATTGTCGCTCTGAAGTGAATGACTGGGGGAACGGATGACAGCCCCCAGCTGCCAGTCACAGAGCTCGCTGCTACCCAGCACGCTTCCCCTTCCCAGGACTGCATCGCTGGCGGGAGAGACTCTGGGGCCCAGCGGGCACAAAACAGAAGATAATCCTCAAGCTGATTGCATGAACTTTCCTGAGAGTACTGATGTAGCTCCTGACCCGCAGAAGCTTGAGTCGAGGAGGGACACTGAGTCACACACTCAGGTGCAGTAACTGCAACTGTCCGGCTGAGCTTGGCTGTGTACCAGCTCCGATCACCACCACTGCTTGCCAGTGCCTGGGGCTGCTGGGGAAAGGGCCTCCCTGAAGAGTGTGTCCTGGGGAGCCTCCACCACAATAAAGGACGTCCCTGACTGGAGTCCAGCAGCTACACATGCCAGCCCTGCAGGGCCACCCAGCTCCGGGAAGCAGCGTGCTGCTTGCTGGGCTCCACATCTGTGCGATGTTCACAGCATGTGCACACCTTGTTCCCTCTCTCTTGCCACCTAGGAGAGAATGTCAGAGTCCAGAGAGCAGCTTGCGCTCAGGGCTGGAGGTGCGACGTTAAAGAGCATGGCCACAAACAGCTGCTGGTGGGTGCCCAGGCCTCCAGGGAGAGAAATTTTCAGGCCCTGTGGGAGCTAGTCCGAGTCAACCTCTGCTTCCTCAGTTCTATCTTGCTCAAGTATCTGTGCTTTCGCTTGGGGTGATAGTGTGCCCTGCTCTTGGGAACAAGTGTGGCTGCACTAACCCTAACCGTGACAATCCTGTTCCTGGAATCAAAAATAAATTATTGCCCCAAGTGACATAGTTTAGGCCAGAGAGACAAGAACAGCAAGTCTGCTGGACGGGAGGAGTGCAGGAGGCAGTTGGTGGATATCTTGAGTTTCTGATAAAAAGGGACCCTGCGTGGCTGCCTGCTCTTTCTTGACTTAATGGTGATGGTGTCTGAACTGCAACTGTGATCTCGTCTCTGTGTCAGGGAGGCTGAGAGAGTCTCAGAGACATCGAGAAGGCGTGACTCAGTGCCAGCGTTCATCTCCAGCTTCCTTTTAGGGAGGAAAATAGACTTCCGCCTGTTGAAGACATTGTTGGATGTTCACTTACTAGGACCCAAATAGCAGAGACAGGTAACAGCGCAAGGAAGAGAAAGTGATGCTTTCTCCATCTGGCAAAGGTTTCTGTTATTGTTCAGGACTGTTTGGAAAGAGGTGCTATGTGTATCTTGTGAAAATTTCAAGGCAAAGAAATACGCAAAATGAGGTGTGAAGGCCCTTGCTTTTGCTAACCCCTCATATGAAGAAAGAGGAGGCAGTGGGACGTGACTGCTTATTTTTCAAAAATAAGCTTGTCCTACCTATCTCTTCCTGGTATATTTTGTAATTGGCTTTTCCTCCCTAATGACCTGGATTCAAGAGTTGTTTGAAGCGAGTGGCATTAAGGAAGATGAAGTTGGCGTTCTGCAATCTACAAACAGGCAAGGACCTAAGAAGAAGGATCCTCTCCTTACACCGAAAAGAAAAAAGGTAAAACTGTGAGGCACTGGGAGCTTCCCAAGTGCAGGCGCTGTGCTAGGCATTTTCATTCCATTCCAACTCTCTGTATGATTTTCTCATTTTACAGATAAGGAAGTGGAGCCCACTTGGAATTGTGGCCCAGTTCACTGTGCCACATAGCTTCTGGCCTGTTGCCCACAGAAGCAGGCTTGCTCTCCTCGTAGGGCAGCCCATCACAACTGCAGAATCTTCGAGGCTAGATGCAGACCCTTGAATTCTCTTAGGCAAGGCCTTGTACAAAATGTCCGTGAGAGTCTTCCCGCTGAGGATAAAAAGGCTCTGGACTTGACCACAAAGGGCCAATCTCCCATGTGGGGCTGGCCCAAGGTGAGTCGGGAGAGAGGGACAAATTGGCCTGGGTTTAGAGGGACAGGGAAGGACACAGAGCAGACAGGGTGCCATGTGGAGCCAGCCCATCACACTGGCTACCCTGCCCACCACCAAGCAAAAGCAGAGGCATCTGCAGGGAAAATGACACCTGGCAAAATGCGCACCAGGACGGATTATGCTATAAGGGGCACACACTGGGGCTGAGAGCCGGAAGATCTGTGAGCAGATCATGAACGTGCAGCTTGCTGAGTGTTGTTGAGCCAGTGTCTGCTCAGCCAGGGTGTCTGCAAGGGGACATTGATCCAAATGCCCAACTTCTGCTCCCAAACCCACTGCACTTTAGGGTCAAAATCAATCACAAGTCCCTTAGGAGGATGCACACATTAAACCCAGTTAGTAGCTGATACGTTAGTAGAAATTACTTGACTAGAAGAAATTAGGGGAGCAGGTTTGCTGAGGGCAAGACAGGAGCTAGGAAGTGGAGAATTATAGAGCAGAGCAAAAGACTGAAAAACTGTCCTCTGCACAGAGCTCAGGAACTGACCCTAGTCCAGGGAGGGCTTGGAATATTCCTATCCTGGAAGAGCCTATTTTTGGCCAAGTTCAAACCCCACTTCCCTCACAAAGCCCACCCCAAGCGGCTACACTTGAACACACTTCCCCGTGTCTATGTTTACGGTGGGATCACCTCCAACGTGTCCCTGTCTGTGCAGGCAGAAATCCTGACAAGAGCACTGTGGCCCTCTCTGAAGGCCGCCCGTGTACAGCTCAGCCATCCTCTAGCTGGGTAGCCTTGGACAAGTTGTTATTTCTCTGTAAGCTGGAGATAGCTGTGGTACCCAGTGCAGAAGCTGTGGTGCCACTCGAATGATTAACAGACAGCACAGGCGTAGGGTAATCAGTGCCTGGTCAATCGTAAGTGCTTCACAAGTGTTTGCTAGGAGTATTGTTCTTGTTTTTATTAAGTACTGCTTCCAGAACAGTTTTTTGTTTTTGATTTTTTCTTGGGACCTGTGCTCACAAGGCAGGCAATGGAACCACTCAGCTAAATCCCCAGCCCGTGCTTCCAGAACATTTCATCTTGTTTCTCTTATACCATCTACTTGACACATATGGCAGGTCAGTGAATATTACCTCCTTTCCCTTTCTCTTTCCTTTGTCTTCTGTCCTTCTTTGCTTCCTTGTGATACCGGGAACTGAACTCAGGGCCTTCACAGTGAACAACATTCCCAGCCCTTTTTATTTTGAGACAGGATCTTACTGAGTTGCTGAGTTGCTCAGGCTGGACTCAAACTTATGATTCTCCTACTTCAGCCTCCTGGAGTACTAGGATTACTCCTTTGTCTTTCTGAAAACCACCATTGGACAGGGACAAAAACTGTGCCACAGTGGCTTGTTTTATCCAACAAAGCTTCTCTTCTGACTGGGGAGAGGAGCCAACTCTGGCAGTCTGGGATCAAAGCAAGCAGGGTTCAGGGACTCAAAGAGTGGCCCTTGCTTGGCAGGAGTTCAGAGGAAAGTCCTTTGGAAACACGCAGTGGAGATGCAGGCCCACACGCCTGTCATCTGCATGCTTCCCGTCCCATGTCACTGACACGTTACAATCCAACATCATGTTCCCTGTCTCCGACCAGGCGGTGCTGATAAAGGGCTGACTAATGGCAAGAAGGGCGATGTCCTGCCAGCGTGTCTGTTTCCATTAGATTATGGATGTATTTTTAGAGAGCCTGAGAAATATCTAGGATCTTGCCTTGCAAGATGATTTTGTGGACTGGGACTAGAAAGAAATAAGTCTTAGCAAGGGGAAAAAGGAGGCAAATTGCAAACGCTTCCTGCTGCCGAGTTTCTTCTTTTCATTACCACCTGCTTCACTGTGTTAGGATGGGGCTGAAACATTACCTGCTCTACGAGTCCTTCTAGAGCTCTCCTGTGCACTCCCGTTTCTTCACTGCATGGTGGGCAGTGCTGATCCCACTGTGTTGATGTTGACAGGTTAGGGGGTGGTCTCTCATTAACCTGGCTCCTTTCAGAGTCTTCAACTCTTAATTTGGGGCTTTTTGTGGTACTATGTGATGAATCAGTGGATAGATATAGGGATGGAGGTGGATGGATGGGATTTAAAGACCATGTGGTCCTTCTGAACCAGTCGTCTTACTATGTTCGTGTCTACAGCTCCATGCTCTGAGTCCTATCTTGCTCACCCACTGCAAGTCCCTGGTCCCTCGTCCCATGCTGCATGACCTGGTCCCCCAGGTCCACTCTGAATGTGACATTTGAGCTGGGAAGTGGCTCCGTGGTTGGGCCTTGGCCTAGCATGTACAAGACCCTGGGTTTAATGCCCAGAACCACACACAAAAGGTAATACCCTGCTCTGATATTAAATTCACATGGTAAACGAAGCCCTCTGCGGCTGGGCAGACACAGGAGAGGAGAGCCCTGGTAACAGTCTACCTGTTGGTGCACAACTTTGCAAGCACCCAGGTGAGGCCCGAGGGTGGGAGGCACGGGGGAAAAGCAATCTTCACTCGTATTTTAGCCACACTCAGTTGAATCCGATCCTGACTGTGGCACCCGCATAAATGGGTTGAATGTGTGCGTGTGAGGGGTAGGTACACGTGTGAACTCACACGCACACAGAAGTCAGTGGATTTATCGAAGAACCTCTGTGACAGAGCAAAAACTTTGTGGGAGTCATTCACCCATGTGGATGATAAACACATGTTGACACATTCCTGACACAGAATAATGGGGAATCTGCTGTATCTTTGAAATCTTAAAAATAAATGATGAGATGGATGCTTGGGGAAATGCCCATCTTTGCCTCATGCATATCATTAAAATCATCAGCCAGATCCTCAGCTGTCCAGAGCCTCTTCGTCACTGTGGCCACAGAGACTTTTGCTCTGAGAGGGCTGAGCAGGTGTTGGGCGCTATCCCTGCTACATGTCACCCCCGTGTCCTCATTCTGGAAACTGAGTGGACAGCAGCCCAGCGCCTTCCACCCCCAGGACATCCCTGGCTCTCCCAGTTGGTCTCATCTTATGTAATCTCTCCAAGCCCAGCTAAAGGCTCATCTAGTAAGTTTCCCTGGCAACCCGACTGTGTCTCTTGAAAGATGTCTGGGGCAGCAGTTTCATAGTCTGCAAGGGACTCAAGTGGGGTGGAATTGAGAAGCCATAGCACGTTAGCCGTGACCCAGTGTCAGCACTGATCATGCTACTCAGAGACAGGTCACAGCTTTTAACAGAGCATGAATAAAAACGTCCTACTCTGATCATGCAGGGATGTTTACCTAGAAAGCAGACAAAGCTATCTATTTTCAGAGATCAGCTATGTCCTTTATGGTATTGTATTTTTTCTAAAAGAAAAGCTTTTCAGTTGTTACAGTTTTCTCTGAAAATCTCATTACAAACTCAAACACAAGGAGACTAATTTTCAAGTCATTAGCTCGTACTTTAATATTGGTTACCTCGTGTTTTACACATGACATCCTTTTATTTCCTCTTGGGAAAAGAGTACTTAAGGAAGCACATTCACTACTCTCTTGCCAGCAATTGTCTCATGGATTCACAAGAAAATTAGGCAGTCACTTAACTGAGAATGGAGATTATGTTATTTTGTTATATTGCACTGCATTTGACTTCAGCATTCTATATTGAACACAGCACTTCAAAATGTTTCATTCCTTTCATTTATTCTTCCAATGGAAATTGAATTCATTCGTAAGACAGTCCTTTATTTATTTATTCTATCAACTAACTAATTTTCATCATTAGATACTGGAGATACAGAGATGAGTAAGACACAGCCGTGGTCCTTGTGGGGTGGACATAAAATGGCCATGAAGCCAGGTGACCTGCACTGCAGGAATAAGTGTGTCTTACAGAGGTCTGGTGACAAGACCACAAGGTTCCTGGAAACTTGCCACCAAAGAAACCTGAGAGGTTATGTGGTTCAGCCTCTCACTCTACAAAGGAAGAAGCGAAGCCCACTCCTCCTCTGCCACTCATCTCTGACCCTTCCTCCCAAGGCCCCTCTTCTCAGTCACAGTAAATGTCTTTCTGTCCCTTGAGAGAAAGACGGTGTTTAACTTCCATCTCTGCCACTGAATCACATTTTACCATTTCTATATTTCCAGAAAAATGTTGGAAGCAGAGATTTAAAAAATGTTTAATGGATCTCACTAGAATTCTTGACAGAAAGGCAGGGGTTTTTTTCAACCCCTCTCAATAAACTAAAACCCTATAACCTCCAGAAGTGTGTAACTGGCTCAGATACCTGGTGAGTCTTAACCAACAGAGCCCTAGCTAGGTCTCAGCCTCCTGGGAGGCTCCATTCTCCTTTGTACTAAGTTAGGTGCTTTCCCTTCAAGGAACAGAAAGGGTGACCCTGACTACAAAGGGTTAATTACCCCACAACATGTGGTTTCAGTCCTGTCCAGGACTAATTCTGCAGCTCAAGTTCACCGATAAGGCCCAGGTTCTGTCTTTCCAGTCTGCCACGGCAGCTTGGAAGCTACCTCGGCCCTCACAGTTGAGTCAGCTGGGGAAGTCGTAGGCATTAATGCTAACAGCACAAAATCCAGGATGCTTCTGTTTGTGTGAAGGAGGAAAACCTTTTCCAGATCCCTTCCCTCCCCTGGCAGGCCTTTCCTCAGCTGCACAGGGCCTTGGTGGAGGGGAGATTGCTTTCTCCGAGCTTACTGCCTCCCTGGCAGTTGAATCAATGGCAACCTTTTCACCCCTCTCCCACTGTTTCCACACAGTAACAGTGGTGACTGGGCCAGCCCGGTAGGGTGCTGGGAAGACAGCCTCCTACCACCAAGGAGGGGGGCAGTCTCCTGGAGCAGGTAGAACCTGGGTCTGCACAGAGAGGAGCAGACCCAGCGGGGCTGGAGCTGCACAAGCACATGGTGAGGACAGCGTCCTCAAGCGCCTACTCTATTACCAGGGCTAGAGATGAGGAGAGGGGCTGTCACCGCCAAGCCCTGAGCATCCGCGTGGCAGGTGCTTAGAAGATGGGTGTGAGGAGCCACCAGACAGCTACCCAATCTGAAAATTAGGGAAATAAAAGACCCGCTGAGAGCTCTCTGAGCAGAGCTTGGGTTCATCTGGTGTGTCTCAATCCAGGGCTGCTCATTCCAACTGTGGCCTAACATGGATCCTGGACCGCCGTCCATCTCTCATGAAGACTCAAGCTCAGGGTGGTGATATGCACAACTTCACCTGGCATTTCTGTGCCATTTCATAAAAAAATTATGCACATGGGTAAAAATGCCAAGCACAAGACAGCACTCATCTTGCAGCATCCCTGAAGACCCAGCTTTCTAGTAGACTGGGGGTGTAGCTCAGTGGGCTGAGAGCAGCTCAATGGCCGAGTACTTGCCCAGCATGGGCGAGGCCCAGGTTCCATCTCCAGCACTGCAAAAATGAAGTAAAACAAAACAATCTGAAGTGTGTTGAGTTTCCATCTTCCTTCCAGAAAAGGGAGACAGTGCTGGGGTCTGAGGCACAGATGCAGACAGATGGCCTTGCCAGGGACACCTCGTTACGTTTTTTACTCTAAAATTGATGAACCTGTGTCTTTCTTAGCAAGTTATCATCACTCCTCTCCAGAGTACAGCAGAAGCAAGACCCAGGCAAGGCTGCACTCTGAGCAAGCAGTGGCTCAGGCAGACAGCTCTGGCTGGGAATTGAACCTGGATGCCCCGCAGCCATGCGGTTGGGGGAGCGCCTTGCTCCAGGGAGGATGGACAGACTCTACGTGTGCAGGGAAAGGCCACCTGTCCCGAGGAATGTCCCAACTCTTCTGAGGTGAAAGCCTGGCCTAGCTCCTTCTGCTCACCACCTGTCTGCTCAGGGCCCAGCTCCAGTTCAGTGCTGCAGATAGTGAGTGCTTGAAGAACAAGTGAGTCAGTCGTCAGCCTGAGGGCACAGAGCAAGCTCCTAGGGCTTTGTTCACTGACTCACTGAGAACTGGAGGGGAAAATGAGCAGTGACTTCTCATGTCTGGGACTTTCTGCTCTGTTGTTCTTAGAAGGATGTAATGGAAGGCCACGTGAGTTCCCTAAATGGTCGTCTAACATGTCCTGGCAAAACGTGCGTGTGACCCTAGAAAGCCACCTGGTTGCCACTATGCAGGACGTCAGGACACCTGGCTGCTGGTGTGAACTGGTCCCACTCATCTTGTCTCCAGCCCATTTTCGCCTGGACTCTCCTTGGTTACCTGCCATTTCAGCCAACAGCTCTGCTTGCTGCTCCCTACCGCAAGCCCCTGTCTTCCTGCGTGCTCTGATCTCATTGCCCACCCTTAATCGGCTGAAATCCTACTTTCCATGGTGATGGGAGTAGGAGGTGAGTCTAGAGAAGCTGACTAGTTTATGAGGGTGATGCCTTCATGAACAGGACTTGTGCTCTTATTAAAAAGGCCTGAGAGGGGCTGCTGGCCCCTCCTATCATGTGAAGACACAGACACAGCACCATTTATGAAACACAAAATGGCCCTCAGCTGGCACTGAACTTACTAGTCTGAACATTTCTGTTTTTATGAGCTATTCAGCTATGGCATTTTGTTACAGCAGTGCCAATGGACTAAAACATTGCCCTCGTGGCCTTCTTCAGGTTGTACCTTCCTGCTGGAAATGTCATCCTTGCAGTTACAAATCCTACTTAAATTTCAAGGTACCTCGAAACCTTTAGTGAAGATATTTATACAGAAATTTCCCAGAAAATCTGTACCCATCTTGGGGAAAATATCACTTCTTATCCCACTTTTAGCTATTTATGCAGAATTTTACATTTTGTCTTGGGCCAGAAGCCCTAGAAGAGTGCAGGGGTCTGACTCCAGCTCCACAGGCCCCCCAGCTCTGGCTGCCAGCTTCTGTGGACAGCTCTGGCAGTCACCTGTTGAAAGTGAATGACCATCAATAGCTCCTCGGCATGACTGTCATCAAAGGAATTTCCCTACAACAGAGCTACTGAGGTTCTTGGATATTTTGGGTAGACAGATTTAGGCCTATTTTATGACCAATTTCTCCCGTCTCTCCCTAGTGTTAACAGGCCTGGGTTTCATTCATCCATGCACAGAAAAGGTGACTTGGAGGTAAGTATAGGATCTGACTCAAAGCAATGTCAGAGCAGTCTTAGAATGGGGACACAAGCTCCATGATAACCCCCTAAAGAAAATGGTCCAAGAGCTGTTCCAAGTGTGGACCAGGGAAAAAACCACCAAAGAGACAAAGCACTTCCTTCCAGCAGATGCTCAGCAGGCTGCTGGAGGAGGGAGCTGCTTCCCACGCAGCTGAGTCCACCAGCCCCATGGACAGACCCAAGCTGGGCCAGTGCTGCCAGATCCTAGTCCTTCAGGGGCAGAAAAATCCTATAATGTCAAACAACTTTATGTTGCGAGATCCATACAGGATTTCTGTGTTAAAGTCTAACCGTGCAACAGAAGTGGGTTGTTTCTTTCTTTTTTTTTTTTCAAGAGTATCCTTGAACAGTCAGCTGGAGAGATAACCAGAGAGAAGATCTTTCTGGCTTTAATACCCCATTATTAGGTTGCAGTTGAGTCACATACATTTGGATATTAACTGGCACATTTAGGAAGTGGATCAACCCTGGATTCCTCTCTTTGATTCAAGGGCTTTGGTTTCCTAATTTGTAAAATGGAGAAGAGGATGGGCTGAGAAATGTCTCTTTTCAACCTCATTCTGAAGGCAGAAAAGTTGAGGTGTCCTCTAAAAGAACTGCTGCTGTATCTCATAGGAGCAATGATCACTGATATTTCTCTGACAACGTGCCTGAAAGCAAGATTCCAAGGTGTGGATGTCTCCAAAGTATTTTCACACCCTCAAGGCAGGGAAGGTTATCACTTGGGTCCCTCTGAGGTAAGTGCTGTCTTTAATGCAAACTCAAATGCAAACCGAGCTGGTAAGAGCTGGTAATCAGTGGCTGAGTTATTCTGGGGCAGTCTCCCTGTGGTAAGATGCCTTTGGAGCCTCTTGAGGGACCTTGATTTCCCAGACTTTATCTTTATTGTTATCTCTTCCTTGAATTTCAGATCCCAGCTCTTGTTTTTCACATTAATTGAAGCTGAAGTGCAGCTTCAATCATTTCGGTAAACATTCCAAATGGAAATGAATTCCCAGGTTCTCACCAAAAATTCCAACACCTCAATCTGGATAACATTGTGTGTCTTATGTAACCTCTATTTCTCTACGGTATTAAGAGGCTTCTGTGTATAGCAGTGTCCAAAAAATAAATTTAATAAGCTCTACTCCCAGTTACCTCTTATTAACAAGCAGAGTTTGAATCTCTGAAAACTGATCATCTAAACATCTTTTTGAGCTAAGTATTTTATTTTCAAAATTGATTAGAGTCAAATATTGAGAAGAGGTAACAGTCATCTTTGTTATAGTTTCTTTTGATAAACTATGTATGGAAGAGCAAGTTATTGATCCTGAAGCCCAAGAAAGTGGAGTTTTGGCATCTGAGTGTCTTCCCATGCCCAGGTACCTGAGCTGCCTCACCTGGGGAAAGGTGATTCACTGTGTACAGGGCACTTTCACTGCCACCATCCTAGTTCAACAAGTCTTGGAAACAAGCAAGGCTTTGAGTATTCTCCCATTTGACAGATGAGAAAGCTGAGTAGAGAATTTTATTGATTTGTATGACCAAACTTCAAGCATGGAGGACTTTTCCAAATTCACACAGCCAGTGTATGGTTTGGCCTTCTGATTAAACCACATCATCTGCCTATTTTCAGGCAAAATATCTGCAGCAGGTCTAATCTCTGGGCTCTACATAGTGAGCAGCTGAAAAAGCTGGGAGAACTGTGTTGCAAAAACAGAAAGACTTTGCTAAAAGTTGAAGTGGGTACAAACCAAAGTCGTGGGAACATATGGAGGTCCAGCTTTGGTGTGGAGGAGGCCAAGGAAGGAGCTCCCCTCCAGGAGAAGGCTTGACCTGGCTGGGGGCGGATGGCTGGGATGGAGAAACAAGAGAGCACCTGATGCATTCTGCTTCACCACAAAGCAGATCAGAGAAGCATGCTACCTGTCCTGAAAGTGACCCGGAGGACACAGGAAGCACAGAAAGGTGATGTGAAGCCAGACGGTAAGGTGGCCAGGCATTTGTCACTGCTTACCAGTCTGCAAACGCAGCCTCAGGCAAGTCCCCTGCTGTTCTACCCCCATGACACAAAATGAGGGAGTGCCACCAGAAGGTCTGTGTCACGGCCGTGGAGGCAGCACACGGGGGCCTGTGAGGAGGGGTAAAGCAAAGGACAGAGAAGAGAAGGCAGAGCCCAGGGCGAGGCCTATGGAACTACTGATAGGGACCGGCTTTGTCCACTCTGCTACATCTTGTTTCCTAGATCACCTCAGCAGGACTAGCAGAAAGTTTTACATCTGTTGGTTGTTTTCTATATTTTGTTTCAAACTCATGTGCTTCATACAGTGGATGTCCTGCGAACTCCATGCCCAGCAGTTCTGAAACACAACAGTCACTTTTAATTCATTTTGGGTTTCTGAACAATGAGGCTTTTGTGTTTCTAAGCAGGCTGATAACTTCTTCTGCCCAAATCGATTCTTCCTTTGAGAATCAGCTTCATTATCACCTTCTTAACCAGCTATCACCCTGTGTCTAGAGGATCCCCAAGCCTCATGTGGTCCTAGGTGGGGCTTTTCAGAAGTGGCTGAATCTGGAGTGTGTGATGCTGGGATCAAGGGTTCGTGATTATTAAATTAGTCCACTGACTGGTTTGGCACAGTTCTGGCTGTGGATAATGGGAAGGCCCACCCTGGGTGTGAGTGCTGCCTGCCCTCAGGGTCTGCAGCCCGGATAGAATACAAGGGATAGGAAGAAGGCTGCTGGTGTTGCTGGCTGCTTCACTACATTGCAGTCTTGCTGCCTTGCTGCCTTCTGCTCACCATGAACTCTTTCTCTTCTGCGAAGCCCTTCTGCCATGCCACCCTGCCACGAACTGACACCTCTACAGACTGTAAGCTACAGTAAACTTTTCTTCCTTTAACTGTGGGTGTCAGACATCTTGTCTCAGCAATGAGAAAAGTAACCAAGACACCAGCCTTCTTTAAGGCCTAGGCCCTTTCTTGTCCTTCCCATCCTGATTACGCAGACTCAGTACGATACCATACCTCTTCACCCACATTTCACCCTTTCACTCAATTACAAGCTTCTCAATGTCCCTGGACCACAGTCACCTGGGCCAGGACTTATGATACTGTCCTCTGTAGGCTGGGTACTACAATCTCTGGCATAGGGGATGGCATTTTATACTACTGGGGCCTGCCATTTACAATAGCATGGTGCTTTCAAGAAAATGAAGCTCACATAATAGTCCTGAATGAAGCTGGAGCAATGCTACTCACATATCAAAGACAAATTTGACAAAGTACAGATTAGAAATCTTTGTTTTTAGAATTACATCAGTGAAATTTACTTAAAAATCTAGTTTACAAAGGAATTTCTTGTTTCATTGTCAATTATGATTCAATAATTATTGTCACAGAACCTAGAATGCTAGGTATATCAATAGTCAGAAACATCTTTTGCTATTCTTAACCTTTCTTGGGCCTACAGAACTCTGTCTGAATCTGGCCAGAGCTATGCTAAGGGAGATGTGTGTGACATTTTGCATACAACTTCAGTGTGTGTGGAATTCACAAGGCCCACCCATGGACATTCCAGGGTTAATATCCATGCAAGTTATCAAAATATCATTGTGGAACTTTCCCCATGAGAACCATCTGGGCAATCAGCAACCCCAAGGGTCCCAGTAACCCACTAATGGGCAGCCAGTTTCAGTGATTTCTGATGAATGCCACTGGCATAGACAGACTTTTTCATTTGCACAGACACGGAAGCTTAGGACAAGACCAGCAAAGGCACCTGTCCAAATTACCAGCAAGCAGGGCAGACCTCAAGGTACAGGCTTTATTCCATGTTCTAAATGACAAAGTTTATATGCCTACCACCCTATATTTATTAGATGTTTGCATACAGCTTTCAGGAGGAAGACCTTTCACTCCTATGATAATAGACTTTAAAAAATGTTATTAGTACCTGTTTTCAGTATTCCTGTGTGGAGTTGGACATGTACATAAAACATCTTATTTCCTTTTAAATATAAAACACAATTTAAAAGAATTCTAAAACCATGCCAAGAATTATAAACTATTTTTGCAATACTTTAATAACTAGAAATTTTTAATTTTATTAAAATAACTATTATAAATATTCAGGTATTTCTGATTCTATGGTATCATTTATTTGTATTTTGTTTTAATATATGTTTTTGGTAGCTGTGTCAATGGAATTTTGGTGGGTAGACTTATTTTCCAATGTTTATGGCCTATAAAACTTTGTATTGAACTCCACCAATATAACGTGCTACAAAATAAAGACGGTTTATAGAGTGAAAGAGGATGATGTGTCAGCCCCTCCAGGCTCCACGCCTACTGAGGGCATAGCAGTGCGGAGGTCTTGAATGAATGAACCAGCAAATGAACCTACAGCTATGTAGAGAAGTTAGATGTGAATTTTCTAGCACCAAATCACAGAGTCTCTAATGATTACTGAGAGGTGCCTGGAATGGCTTGGCAGGAACTCTTTTGTTCTATGGGAATACATGTTATTAAAATTTAAACTGTTGAATAGTGATGATCAAAATGGCCTCTAGGGCTCTCCCACCTGTGTCAGATGTACCTGCCAGCTGTCTTGCTAATACCTAACAGTCTTCTGAGAACAAAGTTTGATGCAAAAAATAAGCTCAGGAGAGTTGGGCTGGAGCCCTGCAGGTCAGCTTTTTGCTATTTAATGATCTCTGAGAACCAAATTCTGTCCTCATCTGCACAATGTAAGCAGTAGGAATTGAACATAGGAGCCTCATTTCTGGAGGAGGTATATATAAAGGTCAGGAAACCAAGTGATCCGTGGTGGTGTATTAAAAAGGCCTTAAATGTCACATTGCATCCTGTCTGGCAGCTGGGAGTTGGGGGAGGGCTTTGTGCTCTGGAGGATACAATGTCTAGGAATCTGTGATGGGGTTGATGATGGTGCAACTGCATGCTGTCTCCTGTCATGCTGCTGTCCCCCCATAGAATGCATAGTGGACAGAACTATTTGGTGAGGGCATATTTTTCTATTGAGTTTTCAGGGAGCCTCACATTCTCCTCTGTATGCCATTCCATGCTGCGCTGAGCTAGCACCTGAAATAAACCCTGCATCCTCTTGGCTCTATGAGAGGGCAAACACAATTCATAATGGGATTTAATCATTTTTACTTCCCTTCTTTTCTTTGGGACTTCAGAGACCTAGGTGACAGGACAAGCCTTATTATTTCTACCTTGTAGATAAGGAACCTGAGGCTCAAGGAGGCAGGCATTTGGTAGGCACAGCACGGTGAGGGTTGAACCCCACATCTGTCAGATTCCAAATCCCGTGATAGTTTAAAACTAAGCCTGTGACTATCTTTTCAACTCATCCAGAGCCAACACAATGGCACCTGATGAAAATCACCTTGGAAGTCAAACCGAACATATACCAACATCCATTTAGGGCTGTTTTCAGGACTCTGCTAGATTAGTTTATTTGTTTCTTTGGCTTTGAAGTCACAGTAGGTAAGCAAACAAGGAATGGCATTGGCCCTCTTTCAAGGAAGAGGCCACTCCAAGGAATAGTGCACTGGGACAGGTACACTTCCTCCCTCACGCAGCGCCTGCTCTCCTCCAGACTTGGCTTCTCTTTTAAAACTGGCTGCTTCTCCAAAACTTTCTATTTTAAATTGTGATCTTGACTGTGCAATCAAAATTGTTGTTACAGACAGAAAATTCTCATGGAGAGAAAAATCAGGTACTTGGTTCATGTTGACAAAAATGTAGAAGTTCTTCTCAGCTTTTCCTCACCAGTGCTGTGGTGAGGATAACAGAGCATGTGCTGCAACTTCTGTGACCAGAGATACAGAACCCCTCTGTGCAGGGTGCCAGATACTCCTGACAGAAGACACCCTTTCCATCAGATGCAGAAGGCCCAGCGCTGGCACATGCCGACTAAGCAGGAGTGAAGATTATACTCGGGTTCTAGGGCTGCCTTAGCAGACCTGGTGGCTTAAACAACAGAAATGTATTTCTTTTTTAAGGTTCTGGAGGCTGGGGTCCCCAGACATTGTGTCAGTAACGTTGCTTTCTTCTGAGGTCTCTTTGCTTGACTTGTAGATGGTTGTCTTCTCCCTGGTCTACACTTGGCCTTCCCTACAATGCCTCCATGTGCAAATGTCCTCTTCTTAACGGACACCAGTCACACTGGACTAGAGCCCACTCCAGTGGCCTCACCACAATTTAACCCCATCTTTTAAGACCCTGTCTCTCCATTCTAAGTAAGATACTGGGGCTTAGAGCTTCCACACAAGAATCTATGTGATACACAGGCTGATAACAGCTACCAACCCCAGACAACTTAAAATCATTACCAGAGAATGTTTTGTTTTTTTTACAATTAAGAGCAAAGATTCACTGCGTTAATTCATTTCTTGTGTCAATATTCTGTTTTTAAATTAACCTCTCTGTTTTCCACTCTTGTCTCGGGCGGAAGCACTCGTGTCACGCCTCCTTGAAGTGTGGCTGTGCCTTCCTGATCACCCCAGGAGATCCTGGAGGCCGGACAGCACTGTGCTTTACTCATTTCTGCACGTCTTCATCGCAAGGCTTCCTTGACAAGGGACACAAAGCGAGCCACCAACGCTTGCTGATGCTGCAGTGAAGGTAGGCTCTGCACTAGCCATGGGGCTTATGTTGACGGAAATGTGGTGACCGTTGTCTGCACGACTAAAGCATATGACCTGCTTTGCAGCAGGAAGCACCACACCCAGATCTGTTGTACAAAGGTCACTCTAGCAGCCTCACAGCTGTGGGTCAGGGACTGATGCAGGGCTGCCTTGGGAGTCCACTGGGGAAGCTAAGATGCGGACTGCCCGCATCCTGTCTCTAATTCCATCCTGCCACCACTCTGTGGTGTCAAATTGCTTCCTATTGCCAAACCTCTGCTTTATTTTCTGTACAGCAGATCTAGTGTAGAGGATGTTCTTTCACACGTGGGTCTCCAAGGCTTCCGAAGCTGGGGCTTGTGACTCCTGGTCTTGCAGCTGTGTATCTGCCACTCTCCTGTTCCTGCCCAGTTCCCATCAGAACTGTTTTAGCTTGGCCAAGGTGAGACATTTGGAATCTGAAATGCTCAGGTCAGTAACAGCAATCAGGCCAGGGGGCTTCAGGGCCAGGAAGCAAGACCTCACTCAGTAGGCTCTGCTCCCTGTGGGGATTCCAGGAGGGATCTGCACCAAGTAGAGAAGGTGATGGTGCCCATTTTCCTGGGTGATGACTGTCTTGTTGAATACTTGCATTTTTCAGGAGCATTAAAGGACATTTTCCTCATCAGTCTTTCTCTTGGGCCTATTACATAAGCCACATCTCTTCCTCTCCCTTCTAGCTAGAACCACCTTTTCCTTTCTGTGTATGTGACACATTTCTTCTGTGATTCTTCCTTTATTTCTGCCCTTGAACTACTCTGGCAGGATTAAAAGACTTTTCTTGTTTTCTGTCCTCCGACAAAGGACATGGGCTTGTTTTAAATCTTGTTATTAAGAGGCTGAAATAAGGAGCTGCCAAGACTATTAACTATCAGGTCAGAAAATTATTCCTCTTTAAAGAGAAAGCTCACTCAGGCTCTGTGGGGAGGTGTGGATGGTTTTGGCCCAATGATATCAGCTGTCCTGCGGGACACAGGGCAGTGCTGATGTGCACATAAAGCCCCCAGTTTGAGGTGGGGGCTTTCTCAGCACTGAATCCTTCAGTGCATGAATGAAATACCTCACTTCCTGCAATTTAATCATTTCTTCGAAGGCAAGACCTCTGTAACTGTAAACAGATGGTGAGGACTAAGGTGCACAGTGTTCTAACACTTGCGTGATCTTCAATGATATGAAAGTGACTTGACACATTTCACTTTTCTGTACTTTCCTTGGGGATGAAGGTGAAGATGGCTCTGAACTCCATATGAGAAAATGGCAGAGGATGTGACCAAAAGCTATGCAGAGTGTTGGAACAGTCTAGGAAACGCATCGAACTCACTTCACTGCAAAAGCAGCTGCAGTCAGTTAAATAATAGACGTTTCTCATCATTTCTATATGAAATACCTCTACAGGAAATAACCACTCAGTTCTTAGGACAGTCACAGTGATCTTATACCATTCTACACATATTTGGGGATATAATTTTATAGATTCCTGTGGGGACCCTGGCTTAATCATAAGCCTGGGCTCTTGACACTCATCAGTGGCTGATCATTTGCTTTTGTTGGTCAGTGAGCTTTTAATGCAGTGAGGTGCCCACACACCCACCACTAAAGACAACCACCGTGACTCTGACACAGTCTTCGTCTAGCCACACAGGTAACCCCTGTTTCCTTCCCTTGTTTCTCTCCACTAGAAGCCACCATCAGTCTGCATCAGTCCTGTATCCATCACTCCTTTCCTGTCCTTTTTATGCCATTTCATTGCATTTACTTGTGATTCTGTGAAAGCATATTTTTATTTTATTTCTGTTTGATTTAAAATCTTTAAAACTCACTTCTGCACTTAGTGTCTTAGCATTTCTGGAGTCCAACCATTTTGATGGCTGTGTAACATTCTATCCTGTGAATATACCACAATTTATTTTCCGCCTTCCACTTGGTGGGCAATTGGGTTGCTTCCCAGTTTTGTACCTGTGAGCAACGTGATGGTAAGCATTCTTACACATGCCCTGCATGTTTGCGTGCAAGAGTCATACTGCTGAGGGCCGGGGATTTAGCTCAGCGGTTCGGTGGCCTGCCTTGCAAGCGCAAGGACCTGAGTTCAATCCACAGTACCAAAAAAAAAAAAAAAGTCATACTGCTGAATAACAGGCTACGGAAAGTGTTCTGCTTAAGAGAGGATGATAACATTTAAAATTCTACACGAATATCCCATATACGTGTATATGTAATTTAGATAGTTCATATTACTCAAACTGACATTTGCCACAATTAAAGGATTAAAGCAATATTTTCTATTTGGTATTTTAGTCAGAAAAAAATTTAAAAATGCAGTTTCTTCCATAATTATAACATTATATAAGCATACACAAACCAGAATGACTTATATTGTGCCAGAACTAGAACCAATAAAATTAATACACTTAGGCATGTCAAAATAATACTGCTGCAGTAGAAATTATACTTTTATGGGAAAGTTCTATCTAATATTCGGGGAAAGGTCAGCTTCCAAACAGTGTCAGATGTTGAGTCAGTGGAGTTGATATTGATGTCCCAATCTTACTGCACCCTTTTCACCTAAATGGGCTGTAGTGAGAATCTGGATTCTTATCTGCATATGGGGAAACGTTTGTTGATGAAAAAGCTCTCCCAGATATTTTATCTTTAATTATGACACACACACACACACACACACACACATGTTTTCACAAAGTCAAACAATGTTTCATTATCAGCTTGTCAATACTCATCAGCAAACATAATGATCTGAGGTTTTTACTGTTCTTTCACTGATGCTGGTCCTCTAAACCCTATTCAGTGGACGGATGCAACAGTTACTCTTCTTGTTCAGGTTGTTTGACTATATCTGGAACTATATATACACATGAAGTGAGACTGGAAAATACAGTGTGTGTTTAAATGGAAAGAGTTTGTTATAGTAGAAGACGCATTTCCATTAATCTCCCTCAACAGCCTCCCCTTGCTTTGAACACCCTTACCTCGTCATTCTTGCCAGTCTTTGAAACAGTTGAAGACCTCTTTGTTTAGTGTCTCAGTTACACTGATGTCTTGAATCAGTTCAGAATGTTTACCTTTCATGAAGAGCCAGAAGTGACTCGATGCCAGATCAAGTGAATAAGGTGGATGAGGACATGCTGTTCTGCTTATAAGCCTGCCTTTCCACTGGCTGGCATCTAGAAGCAGCACTGTCTGTTTGATCACACCTCACAAAGATGCTCATAAAGGAGGACTCCAGAACTGCTCGGAAAGTGCAAGAGTGGGGGGAGAAATGTGCTCCAAGTTAGGGGGAGCACTTTGAGGGAGATTAATCGCAATGTGTCTTTTACTGTCATCGTTTAAAACAATATTTAATATTCACTGTATAGTTTGAGCACCACACACACACACACACACACACACACACACACATTTTCTTTTTACAGTACTGGGGATGGAACCCGGGGCCTTGTATGTGTGGGCAAGTGTGCCAGTAGGAAGCTACATTCCCTACTTTTAAAAGTCTGAATCTGAGGTAGGGTCTGGCCCAGGCTGGCCTAGAACTTTTGATTCTCTTCCCTCAGCCTCCTGATACCTGGGATTATAGGTACATTTCCACTTCTTAAAGAATGCGTATTTTTCTTTTGGATAGAAAATCGGGATCGGAACAAACTGGCTACTATTAATCCCATGTGAAGCTTGTCTGTTTCCGGCCCAGGGAAGACAGAAGCCGCAGAAGTGCTCACCTTCACGTAGAGCTGCTGGAACTCCTCCAGGTTCAGCCTCCCGCTCGGGCAGTCCTTGAGGAAGCCCTTGTACCACTGCTTGAGCTCGTGCTCGTTGAACTCCGTGCTCTTCACCAGATCCTCCATGACCTCGGGGGCCAGTTTGCTGTTCTGCTTTCCCATTCTGCCTGGAGAAGAGCAAACCAAGGTGGTCAGCCTCGGCGAGAGCGGTCACCTGGGGTTCCGCGCGGCCCCGTCTAGGATCGCTGCGGCCATCTGCTCAGTCCCCCAGGTCCACCTCCTTCTTGGAGTGACAGAAAAGACAGGAACAAAACAGACTGCGAGACAGATTGAAGGGCTGTGAGGTCACTGCCTCCGCAGCAACGTCATCGTCCCAGGGCCCCGGAGCGGAAGCCCGCGGCCATCCCCCTTAGGCTGCTCTGATCAGGTAGGGGACGCTCTTCTGCTTCTCCTTTTATTAATTACAGTCCATTAGCACTTTCTACCGGGTGCCTGATGTTTTCATGGCACTGAGTGGATGGGTGGGTAAGCAGCACTTGAACCCAAGACCGCGTACATGCACTCTACTACTGGGCTTCATCCCTGGCCCTTTTTATTTTTATTCGGAGACAAGGTCTTACTAAATTACCCAGGTTGCCCTTAAACTTGTGATCCTCCTGCCTCAGCCTCCCACGTGGCTGGGCTTGCAGACTTACAACCCAAACCCTGCCCCAGTGTCAGATTCTACATTTAGATCCTGAGGCTATTAAAAGGGATTGTTGACAAGAATAAAAAGATTCGTAATCAATTATCAGAAAGTAGCTTTAAACACTTGAAGAGCAATCATACAGCATCTTAGTTGTCCCAGTTCTAAAATTTTAGCTTTTTAAAAGTGAAAGTAACTCATTTTCATTAGTCACTTTCATTCTCTACTCCCCTCTTTATACATTTTCTACAGTGTTGTCTTCAGAGTTAAGAAACTCTTGTTGCTTTCTAGGGATTGGTTGGTGAATTCCAATTATTGCTAGGATTGGAAGTACAAATTATAAGGCATAAAATAACATTACCTGTACCAACTGTGCACCTAATCTGTTACAGTGCAAGCAATGAGGTATATTTGGAGTCTTTCCTGATTGAGCTACTTCCTATACGTGTTACTTAAAGTAATAAAGCAGATATTAATAAAGGCGTCATTAATAAAGCAGGTACTATAAAACTCTTTCAGTAATGACTACTTAAGAAATAACCTGGCTAGCAAAGACCCAGAAGAATATTTTGTCATTAAAATAGTTTCAGATACCTCTTCTACATCCCTTTGAGTGTATACTTCTTTAATTTTGCCTAGCAAATCTTTCTACATCTCTTGAAACAAATAAATAAAATAGTTGCTGCATTAGTGCTACAAAATTAAGGATGTTTAAAGTCCTTTCCCTTTAATCTGTTGCTTTATAATAATGAAAAGATTTCAAACAACAAATTAACCATAGATTGATTTTAAAAGTCAAAGTAATCTTGAAAATCTGAAGGGCCACCAGAATAATAAAACTACAAGTCCATCTTTAAAGTATACTTCGAGTAGAGTGAGACAGGTTTTGAAGGATTCATCTGGTTCTTCAATGTCCATGAAATGAATCTTCTCCTGGGCTCTTAGCAGGGTCTACGGCTTGTAAGAGCTCAGCAGGGCTAAGTTGATCATGTACTTTATTGTCATTATTTTAAAAAATCTTCTCCTAAAACAAGATCCACACCCATTGTCAGGAACATGTCCTAACACTGAATAATTCTTTCACTGTAATGAAAGCAAATTATGCTACTCCCAGGGAAGGCTTCCAGTTGGTGCCGGCCAACGGCTGGCAGCAGCCAGGTGGTAATGGTAGGATGGCCAGGTGTTCCTAAGCTCTTCAGTTTGGGAAGAGTACTCAGGATCAGCAAAAATGCCCTTTGTGGTGGAGCTCCTCTATGTTTGCTTTTAGTTTCAAGTCTCTTATTAGCAACTGTTTCTTAATTATAAGTTACTGTGGGATTCCACAGCTGGATATGGAAATCAAGTGGGTACTCTGATGTCAGGTTTAATTAATTTGGGTAAGAAAACTGTAATTCATGTTTATTCTGATCATTCAAAGATGTATCACCAAGCCTTTCAATGCTGCACTTTGCTCTTCTCAGTACAGAGGCACAAACTTCCGTTACAGTAGCAGCTACCGAAGGTGAAGTGCTGGCTGTGGAGAGAGGGGGAATCAATGGCGAGGGCAGCTCTCTGAGCCTCAGAACCCTGGGCCAACTGGTACAGAGTCACAGGAAGGGCACAACAAGGCTGGGATTGGAACTTGGATCTACAGGGCTCCAGTATGTAATCCTAGAGAGACAAGAGGACGAAAGGTATTTCGGGTAAAGGAACAGAAGGAAAAAAAAAGCAAGGTCAAATCTAAGATGAACGGAGAGAGGATCTGTCACTTTGGCAGCCTTGATGCTTTTTTTGGAAGAGATAGATTTACTAAAACTACAAGCTTAGAAGTGACTTTGTATTAATGATGGGAAAATGGATTAAAGGTATTAAAAACCACCTTCCCCAAGAATCTTTAGAAGTTCAACAGTTAGGATTGTCCATGGGTCACTTGTAATGCCTTAACTGTCCCTGCCAGCTGGGAGAGGGTGGTCCCCTGCACACAGGGTGCATTGTCGGGACCGTGAGTCACACTTTTGGAGACTCATGCGCATAACTGCATGCCTCAGGCAGCAGGTCTCGCTCTGCATGTGGGTGGGTCCCGTGGAAAGTCAAGTTCTGGCCTGGCTCAGAGCGGTGTCGCCCCTGCCCTCATCAGCCCGTCAGGTCTTGCCCAGACTGACGATTGGCCTCCTCACTGAGCGCCCTGGCTCCACCTACCCTGCACAGGACTGAGTGAATTTCTGTAATACAAACCTTGTAATCTGTTCCCCAAACCCTCAACATTTTCCATCTCCAAGACAAAGCCCCACACCCTTTCGTGACAAAGTCCTGCCTGCTCACATCCTCACATTCTGCCTGCCTTTCGCTTCACATACTAACAGTCATCACCTGTTACCATTCCACAAGTTCACATTCCACACATCCACAGCTCTGCACCTGCTCTTTTCCTAGAAGGTGTCCCTGTTGTCTGCTCACCAGACCCTCCCGTTCTCTAAGCAGGCTCAGCTCACGAACCAGCTGCTCTTAAACCTTTAGGCAGACATGGACACCATTTCTCCTATCTCCCTGGCTGTATAAACCTTCCAAGATCATTATTTTTCTATTAGATAGTTAGTTTCTTGGGAGAGGACTATCCTTTGTTTACCTCCGAGTCTCCGGTAATGTGTACTAGGTGGTTAACAAATGTCTTTTTTTGAGAGAATGAATAAATGAGGGAGACTGAAGTGTTTGATATAAATCTCTGTGGAGAGATCGGTCTCGTCATCTGTGTATGAGGACAGTGGGTGCAGTCCTTACATATGACATGCGGTTCACAGATGGGATGAGTGCTGTATTTAATGGCACGGAAAATGGAAAAGAGCCTTTTGTCTAGGGGATGGGTGCTGGTCTGTTCTCATCACTTCATTTTTAACACCTTCAAGGTAGGCCCTGAATCCTTTATCTCAGTGTCCTCAGCTATTGGAGCAAAGCTGATACTTAGTAACGTCTGATAAAGGAGAAGGTGCAGATGGACTGGGGCTGCAGACCCAGGCTTGTTTCGTTCTGGGCTGCAGCAATGCGAGCTGTTATGGTTTAGGTCTAGATGTCCCCAAAGCCTCATGGGCTCATAGGTAAGGCTTGTGGGAGGTGAGTGGATCACAGTGCACCTAACGGGGGCTGGTGTGCTGAGGGTTTATAGTGACTTTCTGTTAGGAGGTGGGATCTGGTCAGAGGAGCTAGGTCACTGGGGACATGGCAGGAAAGGGTCTGTCCCCTCCCCACGGATCTCTCTGCCTCCTGTGTGCCAGGCCATGAACTCTTTCCCCTCTGTGATCCACCCCCTGCTATGCTGCCCTCTTGGAGCCAGCTGACTGTGGACCGAATCCCCTATACACCTTTCCTCCTTAGAGTTGTGGGTGTGTACTCTTTTGTCTCTTAGTGACAAAAAAAACTAAGATGTGAGACAAGTAGTAACTTTCATTATGGGAACAGGATAACAGAAAGGGTAAACATGACAAGCAAGTCTCTTAATGTCCCCAATAAAGCGGTGCCATGCCAGCATGTGAGGGAAGCACAGCAACTCTGTTCTAACTTACTCTGTGATCTTTGGTGAGATCCTTTCCTTCCTTCATAGTTTCCCGTTTAAAATATGAGCAAGTTGGACCAGATGACCTTCAAGGCTATTCTCATTCTACTATTTACCATTTTGCTGCACAAAGTTCTATAACTGTGAAAGTATGAGTCACAGATTTCAGAGAGACCTCTCAGCAATGTTTTCTTTATGGATTTGTACCTGAGAACCTGTCAGCACTTGAGCACTTTGCTACCCAAAAAAGGAGGGAACAGAAACCAGCATGTATTACTTCTAAGCTGGAGTTCCAGGCAATAATGTAAAATCCATCCTAGTCCCAAACCAAGTATTCTCACCACTTGAGTTGCAAGCGAGAGAATTTCAGTGTGGGGCACAAAAAGCAACTGGCAAAAGGTCTCAGTGGGCAAGAGAATTCTGTGAGCACAGAGTGCAGGGAGGAGAAGCCCAGCACTGCTTGTCACAAACAATACCATGAATAGCTGGCACTTTTTCTCACAACTCTAGTGTACAAAAGGCTTTTGTGCAACAACATTAAGTCATATGATGAGATTGTAAGAAAGAAGTAATCATGACTCCCTTTTTACTGATGAGCACTCTGAAGGTCAGAGTGAGAGCGAGAAGTTGTGTGACTTGCCCTAGTACAATCAGTTAATGAAAGCTTAGTAAGGGATGAGCACAGTTCTATCATACTACCTTGCTTTTTGATACTGGTTTCCAGTTCTTTTACCTGTATTCTGCAGTCACTGAGCTGGTCTTCCTGCCCTGAGGGTTACTGCCCTCCCTCCAGGCTCTTTTCATCCTTAGTGTGGCCAGGAGAACTTGCTGGAGAAGCAGGGGATTGAGAAGCACCCTCATGTACTTCCCCCCACAGCTCCATGTGAGAGAGTGTGTGTGTGTGTGTGTGTGTGTGTGTGTGTGTGTGTGTGTACTTGTGAGCCCTACAGAGAGGGAACTGGTGCTTCCCTCTGCCTGGCATGCCCTTTTCCTCCCATTACCTGTCTGGGCTTATCCCTTACCCAGCTTCCCAGAACACCGCAGAGCCTGCTGAGTACCAGCAGCACAGAGCAGTGCACAGCCAGCTCACCTCAGTAATCTGGCAACTGGCATGGCTAATTTTAGTGAGATTCATCTAAAGATGGGCGTCTGGGACAGAGCAGCCTGCCTACCTGAGCATTTACACAGCTGCATAAGCACATCAGTGGGGAAGCAGGCTTGGAAAGAGACCCAGAACAGCAGAAGAAAGGGCCTTCTGGGCCCAGGTTGCAGCCCTCCGGAATGCGTGCAGTTCTAGCAACAAAGGGAGCTTGCTGGAAGTCCCGTGTCAGATTGCTCAGGTCAGTTCTCTTGGGCTCCAGGCTCCTCACCTGCAGAGAGGGAACTGGCGCTTCCCTCTGCCTGGCATGCCCTTTCCCTCCCATTGCCTGTCTAAATCTTACTGCTGTCAGACTCAGTCCAGACCTGCCTTTTCCACGTTCTTCTCTACCACATCGCCATGCTTTCCTGCTTGGATATGACATTGTGGTTTTGAGCTAGTAATGGCTCAGTGGAATGCTTAAACCAACCAAAGCAGGTAGAAAAGCTGGCTGGAAAGCCCTAGGAGCAACTTGGTTTGGCAGATGTTCCCAGGTGCCTTCTGTGGGAAAGGCCCATGCCTGGCATGTTGGACATTTGGACGATGGTCCCAGCCTTGCGGGGCTCAGAGACATGCACAACCTTGGGAGACAAAGCCACATGAAATAAGTGCTCATAGCCGTGAGAGGCAGGCATAGTCTCGCTGGGCAGACAGCCTCACCTGTGAGCAGTCCCTGGGGAAACTTTTAAGCAGCGTTTCTCAAACTTTCTGGCTACCTCCTTAACACAGCTTCCAGGAACCCGCCTGAAGAGGGAAATCTGTATAGTTCCTGGCAGCCCAGGCGACACGGTCATAGCTCAGCATGGGCCATACTGCTGTGAAGGATGCAGGCAGGGTAGAGTGAGTGGACTGAACAGAAAACACCCAAAGCAGCATAGACTGAGCCAAGGTCTCCTCACTCTTCCTGCCTGGCAGCCTGGTTGAGGTGTCAAGATTCTTGTGTTGGAGAATTAAGCATTAAAGAAGTCAAACATCAAAGGACAGGAAGCCAAAACCTGAAGATTTATCTGTGGGCTCTTCGGGGTCAAGCTTTCTGGTTTTAGGTTGAAGAGTCTGTGGCTCAGGAAGGGGATGAATTTTCTCACATCACAGGGGTAGCTGATAGCAGGGTTGGGAGGAAGGTGATCTGCTGACCCACCCGGGTGTCCTTGATCCCGTCCCCAGGGCAGGCGACCTGCAGGCCGAGCTCTCGAGGCCTGGAAGTTACCAGGCCTGCTTATCTGTTGGAGAATACTGAGACTGCCCCCTTAGGGTCATATATACAAATTGTATTTCCAGAGACTGTTAAAATAATCATGCCACGAGGCAGCCAGTATGTATTGTGTAGGGTTTTATTTTCTTTTTTCTTTTTGGTACCATGAATTGAACTCAGTTTCTTGTGCTTGCGAGGCAGGTGGCGGAACCACTGAGCTAAATCCCAGTCCTTAATTTTCTAATAAAGACAAATATCTGGCTCTTTCTGCTCTTCTCTTTTTCATCCTCCACAAGCCAAGCACTCCCAGGGCCCCACAGCACTCCCAGGGGACGGGAGCAATGTTGGCCACAGCCTGGCTGTTCATGCTGCACCTGGAACCACAGTGGCTTTAGGAGAGAGGTGCCCTCTCCCACAGCACTTTCTGACAGCACTGCCTCAACTGGGACCTTGTGGGATTTCAGCTGAGGCTTAGCCCTCAAGCATGAAATAGACTGAGGGGCACAGGCTGCATCTTTGGGGACTTAAGATAAAATGTCGAAGCACATATCTGATCTGTAATAAATGAGGAAGATACTTTAGTGGCGGTGGCGGTGGCACTGTTAGGGCAAGTGACAAGAGGCAGCTTCAAGAAAGCATGAAAAGTGCATGAAGACAAAGCAGGAGTGGGCCTGGGATCACCCATCTAACCCAACCCCTTGTTTTTGGGAAGAGGCCAGGGCATTGTACCAGGGAGCTGGATGAGCTGGTAACAGAGCCCTGCAGTGACCTTGGCAGAGAACAGACGACCTTGGACACTGACTTGGGCTGAAAGCCAACACCCTGCAGTGCTGGCAGAGCCACACTGTGACCAGGTGTGAGGCGGGATCTCCCTTCTCAGACCTGCTCCAGCTGCCCCCAGCTGAGCTGTCCCTTCCTAAGGAAGGGGTTGAGAGCCTGAAGTGACCCTGGGTCCTGGCTAGATGGCAGAGCCCTGGCTCCAGGCCGGCAGCAGACATCAACCTTTATCTCTCACCAGGAGGTCCTGAGCTAAAACCAGTCTGGTAACTTGGGGACCAGCTGATCTGAGACTGCTGGCCAAGAGGTCCCAGTGGCCAGCTTGGCCCTGAGGCCCTTGAGGGTCAGATAGCTCCATCTTCTTCCCACTCACCAAGACAGGATGAGCATTTCCCAAGCACCCGAGAAGCTAGACCCAGAGCAGCACCACACTCGGTAGCTGAATTGGCCAGATTTCCCACTAGAAGGACACAACACGACTTAGGGGACAGAGGTTTGTTTGGGTCACAGTTTCAGTAGGCTCAGGGGGCTGGCAGAAAATGCCTGATGCATGGCAGGGTAGGAACACACCTTTCAGGGCCACCCCCAGTGACCTACCTCTTCTGACAGCACAGCCACGTTCTGGCTCACCACTGGATGGGCTCAATGAGACTACAGCACCTCCAAATCTGGTAACTTCCACTCACGCGAGACTTGGGGGACATTTCAGATCTGAACTGTAGCTGCCCCTCAGTGCTAATCTATGACTCTGGCAAAGTTTCTACTCAGTTTTTCTTGTGCCCTGTTTTGCTGGTTCCCTTTCCATTCTATAGGGCTCAATATCTCTTATTTTCACTTGGACTGAGTTTAATGAGGAGAAGAGTATGTGCTGGAGCCAGACTAGGTAGCAAACGATATTGTTGCTAAATCCGAGTAAAGAACTTGATAAGCTCCTCAGCCCAGTGGACCTTATGTCTGTTTGTCGCATGGAATTGGTATTATTTGCTCATGGCATTGTTTGAGAATAAATGAGGGAGCACACTGAACTCTTTGCAATAGTGTTTTGTCCAGTGGGAAGCACGCATCCAACTGCAGCAGTTATTACCGTCCTCAGCCTGGAATCCAGCAGGCCCAGCTGCTCCAGCAGAGGGGCAGATGACACTGCAACTTTGGACAGAGATGTGCAGGATACCCTACCTAACACCTGGTATCAGACCCAGTGTGTGTGGACAGGAGTAACAGAAGTACTCCTTCTGTGGTGTAGGGAAGTCCATGACAGCCCTGTGGATCCCTCTCAAGCAAAGGTGTTTCCTGTCTGGCCTGGCAGAGGAAGCCACCTGAGGATCCCACAGCCCAGAGTGAGTTTCAGAGGTGAGGCAGTGAGGTTTCCACTCAGCTCCCAGCTTGCCCATGGCAGAAGTGTGACATGATCGCTAAACGGGTACTCTTCACTGGGGACTATTTCCTGAATCTTATGTTTATTTCCCAATCCTTGTACTTTTGTGTGTGGGTGGTAATGGGGATTGAATCTAGGACCTTTGGATATATATCCAAACTGATGCACACCCTAACCCTTTTTACTTTTGTTTTGAGGTAGCGTCTTGCTAAGTTGTTAGTTGCTCAGGCTGGGCTGGAACTTGCAATCATCCTGCTTCAGCCTCCTAGAGTGCTGGGTTACAGGCTCCATTCTATGTATTTCTGAGAACTGGTTTCTATGAAAGGAAATGGGCCATCCTTGGCAGTGTCAGAACCTCACTTAGCTCTGTGAGGTACCGGAGGAAATGCTTTCATTAATAATCACAGCCTTCTGTCCGACAGATTGTGTTCTAGGTTGTGCTGCCAAGTCCCAGCGAGAGCGGGTGCGATGGTCCTTATCTCAGAGCAGCAGGGAGCTGCTGAGAGAGGAGAGCAGACGGGAGTGTGCCCCATCTCTGTGCAATGCCTGTCACACAGCTGGACCTTCCTGTGCTCTCAGAGTGAGCCATGCACACTCGGGAGGGGAGCGAGCAGCGTGTCACAGGTCTCCATGGAACTGAGTCACCCAGGAACAACCTCCCTTCTTCTGCCTCTCCAGCCACTACTCTTTCCCCTGTGAGAGGCGCTTGCCCTCCCTGCAGTAATTCTACAGAGATACTTCAGCTCCTGTGGGTGTGTTTGAAATGCAGACAACTTGGAATTCTCCTACAGAGACAGCTTTGGTGAGTTAAATATTCTACTCGAAGGGAGAAAGATGCTGAAATTAACCAGTTCATTTCTTTATCCCACAAACTTTAACTCAGTATCGTCATGTGGTTCTCAAATCTAGCTCCAGGCAGGTCTTTCCTGAACCCTAGATAACATATCTAGCTGCCTGCAGACATTTCCCCCTTAGTCCCCTCAACCGCATCAAACCCAATGGAGCATCCAAACGTGCCTGCCTCATGCTTATCAGCCAGCTCCTGACCGCCTTCTTCGTTTGCTGCTCTCTGGGTGAATAGCCTGCGGCCTGCCTGGGCTCACTGACTGGCTCTGCCACCCCTGATGTCTCTGTGCCCACCGGCTGTCAAGGTGAGTAGTTTGTGGATTTTGCCTCCTAACTCTCACCTCCATCTACTTCTGCGTTGCTAGGGCCTTGCTTCAGGCCATTCTGAGGAGCACAGTAGCTCCTAAACTGCCTTCCCATCCAGTCCCACCCTCTTGACATTCACTCTGCATTGTGCCTGACGATCTTTGGAAAACACAAGATGTGGTCAAGTCACTGCTCTGTTTAAACCCTCCAGTGGCCTCTCGCATCCGTGCCCTGAACTTGAGCCCTAGGGACTTCGAAGGCCGGCCCAGCTGTGCCCTTCTCCTTCCTGCCCCGCTCAGCATCTCTGTGACCTCCTGTCTCCCCGTGACCCCGCTCTATGCTCCCAATTCTGTTTTCTTTCGTGTGTGTGTGTGGGTGGTGGTGGTAGTGGCAGTGGCGATTCTCATTAGCTCCATCTTGTTCTTCTAGTAAATTACAGTGTTTTTGTTTGTTTGTTTTGGTACCAGGGATCGAACTCTGCTCCTTGTGCTTGCGAGGCAGGTGGTGGAACCACTGAGCTAAATCCCCGGCCCCACTAAAGTATGTTTCAGGATATGGATGAGGCATCATCGATGACTTCATTGGCTTCCCTTTTTGTGCCTTGACTGCAATTTGTAAAGCCACTGTCCACACATGCCCTGCCACAACAGTGTCTGCCATAAAAGTTGCCTCTCTCACCAGCCTAGGACTCCTCAGGCCAGAGTGCTCACCTGGCTCACCCAACACTGCTCACAGCTCAGCACCCTGGTTTGTTGTTGGATCCGTTAGCAGATATGTGATCCCTGCCCTCAGGGGCTTCCGCTTCTCCGTGCAGAGACTAGAACTGCGAAATGTGGATCAGAGATGTTTGTGTCAAGTGCCCAGAGTGGAGGCAAGGTGAGGGGCTGGGGCACACCTGCACACTCTTGTTAGGGACGTGGGGAAAAAGCTTCTGAAGCTAAAAGGTGGAGTGAAGAATATTTTTTGAAGTGGTCCCTCTAAATGAGCTCACGGAAATAATCACACAAGTCTGCAGTGACATATAGGTAAAAGCATTTACCCCAGCATGGCTTAAAATGATTTTAGGAAAGCCTCTTAAAAAATGAGCTATGCTCAGCATAGAAAACCGTTTAAGTAAATTTTGGTAGAGCTACACAGAGGAGGTTATGAAGCCACTGAAAATGATGCAATAGACTTGCTTTGACATGGGTTGGTGCTGATTCAGTGTCACTTATTTAAATCAAGCACAAATACACAAGCAAATGACATAATTTCAAGGATAAACACTTATCTGAAGACACACATTAAATACCATAAGCTGGAGGAAGAGGATAGAAGACAAAAAAGAAAATTAAAAATGCATAAAAGCTCCCACAAGATAGCTGGGCAGGTCCTAGCCCTCTGGGAGGCTGAGGCCAGAGAAGCAAGCACAAGTTCGAGCCTGTCCTGGGTAAATCAGTGACTTAGCAAGATCTTGTTTCAGTAAAAAAGGGGATGTAGCTCAATGAGAAGCACTAGGTTCAATCCAAGTCCAGAAAAACAACAACAACACAAGGAAGTCTTTATAGAGACAACCATGACAGTATGCTCTGAACTGAGTAACGTGATTAATATAAGAATGTGTTTGAGGCCCCCAAAAGAAAGACAAAAGAAGAGAAAATATTGTAGTAAACTTTTAAGTAGGAAAATAATAGGTCACACAAAGGAGTGAGGCACACATAGCATCACCTTGCTTCTGCTTTATGCATATACTCAAGCTGTGTGCACAGGAAGTTCAGCCAGTTTGCAATTTACATCAAAATCCTAAGAGTGGTTGTAACTGCTGTCAGTGTAATGCTAACATTTCCCTCTCTCCTCCAATGTCTTTCTGACCTTTTCTAGCGAGCACATGTAACATTCATAATCAGAAAATACATACACAGACAATTTCTATTCTAACAAACAAGCAGCATGTCTGTCGTTCACACCACAGGCTCAGGAAACCCGGAAGGAAAATTGCTGAGGTGCTATTCTATTAGAGCTGCTTTCTCTCCAAACCCGATAGCACTCTTTTAGGAGCCACTTGTAGGCCAAAGGCCTTTGGTACTGTGGGTCCGTTCTTTAGGACTGAACGAAGTGATAATTACAGAGACACTCAGGAGAATACCAGGCTGAAATCACAGCACTCTGTGCAAGCCCTGATGTGGAGACACAGTGCTGGAGTCAGACCCCTGGGTCGGAATCTGCTGTCAGAAAACTCTCTGCTGCCCGTTTTGGCACTGATGAGGTTGATGATAACAGTGCCAATGCCACCCTTTATCACAAGGCTTAAACAAGACAGAAGAGAGGAAAGAACTTCCTAAATGCTGAAGCACAATATTTGATGTTCATTATAATGATTAAGATTGAAATTCAAATGTGGAAAATTCCAAGATAGAAAAAGATGATGACTCAACAGGTCGTCACTTCTTCTCAGGGCTGGGTCCAATGAAACTGGGAAGGGAACTGCCCAAAGGACAAAGGCAAGATCCAAGAAAGCTTGGGAAACAGTAGCATTTCTGGGACAACTTTACCTGCCTGTTTTCCAGGAAATAAGAAAATGAAAGCCCACCATTTAAGGACCTCATCCCTGGAAATGGTATCCACAAAACCAGTTGATCCCCTTTGAAAGTTTCCTAGGGCTCTCCCAAAGGCCTGTGTGGGTTTTCTGGGCTTTCATAGCATCATGGCCCCATATCTTTCCTTAAATCTCCAGAGCCAGGTTTCAAACCAACCCTGCCAATGTTTTCCTGTGACCTTGGCAGAAGAAATTTGTGTCCTAGTGAACTTCAGTTGTCTGCATACAAGTTCTATGAAACTTTTTGCCTCACCCAGTTGGCCAAGTTCATTGTAAGAAATGAATGATAGAGGCAGCTTGTAGATTGTTGTGCTCTTAATCTGGTGCATTTCCCATGAAATGACAGGAAAGAAAACAACACACAGGACCGGGGATTTAGCTCAGTGGTTCTTTCACCTGCCTAGCAAGCACAAGGTCCAGAGTTCGATCCCCCCATACCGAACAAACAAACAAACAAAAAAAACCACACAAACAGAAAAGAGTGGGCTTTGTTGGGGAAGAATAAAAGGCAGGAATAGGTTTCAATTCCTGATGGCAAGGATGACTGGCCCACTGGAGGTCACAAGAGAACCTGAGGAGGGGAGTTATGTGGAAAGAGAGGCAAAGCCAAGTGCCCCTTCTCGGGCTCCTGAGGGTGGTGGCAGAGGGTAGCTACTGCCAGGTGCCAGGGGGTGCAGACCCTCTCTGGTGAGGTTCTTGTCTTTGATGTGTATCCAGCTCTGAATCAGGTTTGCTCTGTCCTTGCTGGGCCTTTGTGAAGCATCCAGCAAGGCTGGAACAAAGCACTTTTTTGTGGCACATGAAAAATATCTTGGCCGAAAGGGACAACGCCAAGGCTGGGTGGACTAAAATTAGACCTTCCGGTCGTGTCTAACTCAGCAGCCTTGTGTGAGGCCATGAATGCCTGGGCTGAGCCTTCCTGAGAGCACAGGTAACAGGTGCTGAGGAGGAGGATGTGCGGCTTCCTCTGGCACTCTGTGGGGATGACAAATTCTTCTGGGCCTGTGTCACTGCCACTTGGAGCAGTATGTCAAGGAGAACTTGGTTTGACAGGATATGTTTTGACACAGCTAATTTGCAGATTAAGATGAAACCATATTGCTTCTTCCCATTACTCTAAAGCCCTTCCTTGGTGACACCAAAGGAAAAGTCAAGACACCAGTATCCCGAGTTTGAACACTATAAATATTTACCTTTCTCCAAGAGCTTACAGTTTTGCTTGCACATAACCACTGCAGAATGCAAGGACCCACCTATCTGTGCTGTGGGTAGTGTCACCTCTGGGAGGGCTCAGTGCTGAACTGATCAGGTGAGATGCCCCCTCCAGCTCTTCTGCTAGCTGGTGCCTCTGGGAAACTTGCTGACCCTGTCTTGTCTGGTTCATTCGACATGAAATTGTTGTGTATTAATAACAAACCCCAAATATTAAATGAAATAATGGATCTATATGGCTTATATTTTAGCAGCAGTAGTAACAGTGTATATAATCAATTCCTACATTTGTACTGTCTCATTTCATCTTGCAGCGATCTCATGAAGTAGATACCTTTATGTCTTTATTTTACAGTTGAGATAAAATAGATAATTTAAGAAACTTGCTCAAGATCACACAGAAGAAAAGAGTGGGGCTGAAGTCTGAACCCCTGTGCCAATGTTGGACTTCTGCACTCTGCTACCTTGCCTGGACCCTGCCCTTTTCTGCACACTTCTTTCTCGAGGTGAGGCCACTTCATGGTGCTCTGAGGTCAGTCGTCATCTCACAAGTGCCTGCTTCTAGCTCAGGGCGAGGGCAAGGGGGCTCAACACAAGAGCAGCAACTGAGAGAACAGGAAATGTTTAGCCTGCAGAAGCAAAGACTCAAGAGAGGAAATCTGAGCTTTCCTCAAATAAATGCAAGATTTACTGGAACAAAAATAGACATATAGATCAGCATAACCGAATGAATCTCAGAATAGATCCAGCTCTACATAATCACTTAATATATGATCAAGGAAGTTTTTCAGAACAAGGGGGAAAGGAAATATAATTTTGTAGGTGATATCATCAGTTCTTGATAGCAATTTGATAAAAAGAATAAGTTAGAACCATACTATGTACACATTTTTAGGAAAAAATTATATTTGGAATAAAGATAAATATTGAGACAGGTGATAATATTAAATTTCCATATGAAAATTAAGTCAAACTCTACTATTAGAAGCTGAAAATATGTTAGAAAAAATGTTAAGCGCTCTGTGTATGCATATATTTATATGTAAATTAAATGTTAATTTTAAGGAAATCTGCAGAATCAGAAGAGATGAATGATCAAAGGGCATAAATAGGTAATTTATACCAGAGAAAACATAAATAGAAAACAAACCAAGAGAGAAACCTGCTTAACAAATTTACTAAGGTCAAAATGGAATTTCTAAACATAAAAGGAAAGGTAGGGTAGAAACTACAACAGATAAAACTGAGACACATAGGCAGGTAAAGATTTAAAATTGAGGATATCTAAATAACCAGGAAAAATACAAATAATGACATGGAAACATATCCATAGCATATTTATGTCTTTTAAGTAATAAAGGCACTTAAAAATAAAGGAGAAGAGGATTTTGATAACAGGGTGGGCAAAGGACATGAACAGATGACAATGGCCAAATGATATATGGAACAACCTAGTAAAAATGTCAGAAATCAAGAAGCATCAGACATCAGCACTTTGGGTTCTAGGAGATGGTTATCTTATCTACACAGGTAAATATTTATCACAGCTTCATTTAATAGTAACAACTGTAGAACTACGGCCATTCGAGAAATGGGTTTGTAAATTATGGAAAATAACTCACTAAAATAAAATATATGACTATAATGTTGAAGCTTGGCAAATTACTTATGATATACTAGTGGAAAAAGCATAAATACAAGGTTAAAGTACTCTATGATTGTATTTATTGCAAAAATAAAGTCAATTGCTTTCCTTGCTTCCTCCTTATGAATGCATAATGTGCGGACTCTGCAAAAACCACACTATGTATCAGGACATGGAAAGGAAAAAGAAAGTGCTTATTTCCTGTGCAAACCAGTGGCCCAATGACAGAGACAAATAATGCGCAAAGAAATTAATTACAAGTTACAAAATGGAATGATGAACACATTCTACAACGTACTGGACTCTGGAGTAACAAATGGATGTCAGTGATGAGAACTCTCCTGTAGAATGCCCTAAAAAAACTTGGAAGGATCTTTGTAAAATAGAATTCACCTTTTCTGTTACCAACCTGTGAAGGTGAGGCACAGTGAAGAGTAAACAGTCTAAGTTCCAGGGTTGGCTGTTCCTTGATAACGAACCAGGTTTCCTAAGTACTGACTTCATGCTCTTTCCATTGTTTTCTAGATTTTCTTAGCAAGCTGACCTTCAAATTACCCAGCGGTAAGTAGCCTTTTATAGTTCTCTTATGATGGATGCCCTCTTGTTTTTTTTTTTCTTCTCATGACTTTAGGAACTTGAATTCCTGGAGATGACCAGCAACCAGCCTGCATTCCTTCCTCCACGCAGCCATCAGTCTTTGGTCTTCAGCACTCTCCTTCAAAAGTTGACTAGTGACATTTATCGAAATAGCAAAATCTTTCAAAAGTGACAAGGATCTTTCTTTTTCCACGTCTAACTAAAAGATCAACTGTCACAGCACAAGAAATGAATGTGATGAGGAAAAGCAAACAAATGAAAATGCCAAGTCATTCCAATTGGGTCAGTAATTGGTAAGAGACCACAGGAAATGTATCTGGTTCTACCTAATTAATATCTTCATGGCACTATGGTCACGTGCCACATAATGAAGTTTGGGTTATAACTGACTACGTATGTAATGATGACCCCATCTGATTATAATGAGACTGAAAAATTCTTTTATCTAGTGACATTCCAGCTGTCCCTAACATCACAGTGTAGCAAAAACATTACTCACGTGTGTGATGATGGCTACTGTGTGGCCAGTAAAGTAAAAAGGTAGCACATATAATAATGTCTATTATATAATGGCTAACAGTTCTAATATGCAACGATGTTACTGCTTTATGTATTTACTACACTGTATTTTCAGTTGATATTTTAGACTGCAAAACAGCCTGCTCTGTTGGGTCAGCAGCAGCCTCATGGATCTTGCTTTTACCATGTCTCTTGTGGCACCAAGTGGTCAAGTGTGGTGGCTCAACTGCACACCTATGTTTGTGTAAGTACAGCCTAGGATGCTGAACCAAGAAGGTGCCAACAGATCCTATTCAGGGCACGTATGTCTTTTTCCAGTGAGAAACAGGCTTAGAGAAGAACCAAGCTTTATCTAAGAGTTTAGAAAACATCTGTGACAGATGCTAAGTCCCCGGGCTCATCTTCCAACTCCAAATGTAGCATTCTCTTGAAATGCAGCTTCCACGCAGAGTGGATCAGCAAAAGCATGAGGATGTTGGAAGGAATGAGCTGACTCCTCTTGTGGAGAAGGACAGGCAAAGGGGGATACGGTGGGCAGGACCTCCTCTCTGTCTAGGAGACTTGGGGAAGAGTCAGGACTTTGCCTGACATTTAGGAGTCAGCACAGGCTCCTCCATACCTGTCCCTCAGTTCTAATTAGTTATGGATTCTGTCATTTCTAACCATGAATTCATCTGCCTTTTGTTTTTTGACTGCACCTCACTTCAGACGTTCCTTCTTCTGCAACACTACTGAATTAGTCTTCCTGCCCGCAGTAGATATAGTCTCGATATTACCAGCACATTGACCTTACTAGAATGAATATCTGACCACTTCAGGATTTTGATGCACCCCAGTTCCTTTGTGAGACTTTCCCCGGTTACTTTCGAGCACTTTCGGCCCATTGAGCTAACCTCTCCCCACACATTCAGTGACTACTGATCTCATGACCTTGCTTTCTGTTCTTTGTAAGCCAATGTGCATTCACTGTTTATTTTTGAATGAATGTAAACTCCAGGAGGGCAGGACTTTCATCTGTTCTGTTCTCCACTCTGTATCTGGAGCTACCCTGGTGCCAAGTAAGTCCTTAATAAATATTTGCTAAATGAATTTCTTCAAAGTATAAAAAATTTAAAGAGCAACCCCTCCACCTCCCCTTAACCAGGCTACATCATATAAAGGTACAAATCCCCAATGATGAATGTCATCATATTATATAGCTAAAATGTACTAATAAATTTAATAAATAAAAAAGGAAGAAAAATTTAAAGATTTAGAACAAAAATAAAAGATAGACAATAGGAAACAAGGAGATGAAATTTTTGCAAGTAAAAGGATCTTAGAGATGGATCGAGGCGGAGGGAGGGGAAATAATAAAGAGAATTAGGATGTGTTATGTGTAAATACTGAATAGTTTCTCCAGTGTGAGAAACTGAAAGTGTAAATAAGGACTAAAAGGTATAATAGATAATGTGAAATAGGAGGAAAACGTTCAAAGGGGAAGGGGAAGTATGAAGGGTAGGGGAAAAGAAAGAGGGGAATGGAATTAATATGAGAAGAAGAAAAAATGAAAACAAAGTCTCTGTAGATAGGGAGGGGTGGAGAGGTTGAAGGGAGGGCAGGGGATGGGGAAAAACGAGAACCAAGATGGACTATGCAAAGGTGCACATTTCCAATGATGAATGTGATATGGTACACCTTACATGTACCAATACAATTAATTATTTTTAAAAAGATGTGTTATGCACCTGTACCAACACCCCATGATGAGCATAATAATCATTATTACTGCAAACATGGACTGATAAAGATTTAAATTAAAAAGTTGGAGCTGGGGATTTAGCTCAGTGGTGCTGCTGCCTGCCTCGCAAGCACAAGGTCCTGAGTTCAATCCCTGGTACCAAAAATTAAATAAAATTAATTAATTAATTAATTAAATAGAATTAACTTTCTATCCTTTTAAAATATATGCTTCCTACCTTGATAGTGACGTTTTATAGTTACTAAATGAGTGTTCTCAATGCAAAGAATATGTCTCTGTCAAACTGATTAAAAGAAATATCAGCTTTAAATTTATGTAGTTCCACATGGTGGTGCACACCTATAATCCCAGCACTCTGGAGACTGAGGCAGGAGGATCATTGTGAGTTTAAGACCAGCCTGGGCTACATAGTGAGTTCCAGATCAGTCTGAATTACATAAGTGAGACCCTGTCTCAAACAAACAAACAAAAACATTTCTGTAGTTTCCTTGCCCAGCCATGCCCTCAAACGGGGTATGCAAGAGTCAGAAGGGTTCTCAACTATTATCAAGTTCAAGGAAGACCTGGAGTAGTTTTAAATTATATTTTAAGTTATTATATTGTTTAGATAATTATTACTCATTGTCTTAGGTTTAAGCAAGACAGTATCTACTACCTGGAGGAAAGTATAGTTCAGGTTACAAAGACCCAATGCATTGCTGAAGCACAGGCTGTGGTATTCTGGATATTTTTAGATTATAAATTAATTATTTCTCTGCTATTTCAAGTTCTTTGTTTGCTCTTTCAGAATGCTTTTGGAATTTTTAAAACAATCAACCAAGTTTGATAATGAAGAAAATTACCAGTTCGTTTTGAATAAATTACCATGCCATTTTGGACCATTAATTAGCTTTTCTAAGGCTCAACTTCATTATCTATAAAATTTGGATAATATCACCTCAGAGATGTTTTGTAAAAATAGGGGTCACATAAGTAAAAACCTAGTACAGTGGCCTTGGTAACCAATGCTCAACAAATAGCAAAGCAAGCTGACAGAAAGAGACCTGGGGAGAATGGACCACGAGCCCTCTGAACAGCTGTGGCTGGATGTGTGTTCTATTTTCTAGGTTCCTGTTTCATTCTCCTAATCTAGCAGGAGGCTCCCAACAGTAACCTAAACAATTGGTTCCAGGACAACATAGTGTGCGTAGAAAATGCTGAGGATGAGCAGGGCCCTGCGTGAAGGTGAGAAGATTTCTCAAGAGTGACACTGGCTCTTGAGGAGGGGAGTGAGGAAGGTCCAGCAAAGAGAGGTCCGCAGAGAGGACAGGCAGCCAGGGAAAAGCCCAGCGAAAGAGGGAGTTGGGAAGATTCAGGGACAGACAGCAGCTAAGGCAAGGGCTCTGGAGGCTCAGCAAGCAAAGGCCTCCTTGGATTGGTGGAGACCCTTGCTCAGGAATAAGATGTTAGTACCTCTCTGCAGAAGGTCTTCGTTCTTTTTGTGCTGGTAATTTTAGTTCAGTGAAGCCATTTTTTGGGGAATAAAAACCCCAGACAAGAAGTCTCTGAGGCACCCTACTCTGAGGTATCCCTCCTGGGCTCACTACTGGGGGGCTTTCTGCTTTTACTCTACAATAAACACTTTTGCTCAGTCCCCCTGACTTTCTGCCTTATAATTCTTTCTGGGTGGAGAGAAAACCCACACAACAGATGGTGACAAATAGTATCTACTTTACAATTTTATCAGATTGTAGTGATGTATTGAAGAAGAGTTTAAAATGACTACCAAGTCATATACACTGGTTTAAAAGTCCTGATGCCAGATACAGCAAACCTGTTCATGGATTTGACATTTGAGCTTTCTGTGAGGGTCTAAAGTCCATTAAATCAACTGACTTACATGCTCCCTGGAAAATGTGTTTGAGACAGGCATGGTGCAGTAATCCTACATAGGAATAAGTCATTCAGATAATGAATGATTTTCTGAAGCGTTTGCAATTCAGTACAGCTGTGTAAATCTCTATTCCTCATCACGCATGTAAAAATCTCTAAGCAGTGGGTAAAAAGCAAAACAAAACCCTGAAAATTTGTTCCTTCTTTAAAGAACACTCCTCCCTCTCCTGATCTGGGAAGTGGAGAGAGGGCAGAGGCCAATCTACGAAGAATGTTACCTGTTCCACACTCACACCAGGAACCCACCAAGGTGCGGGATCCCTCCTCACAGTATGCTGTGTACCTGGGACTGTCCGAAAGAGATCCTCCTCAAACATTTCAAGAGAAGTTAATAGTAACAAATTGGGGCCCTAAATTGGAACGTCTGCTTGGTTACAGTCTAAATCTGGTTTCCCACCCAATGAGAGAGAGAAACAGCAAATTAGAAGATTGTTCTCATGAAATTATCTAGGCTGGAACACAGTACAATAAAAGATGGAAAGCTTAGAAGAGAAATGAAGACACAAGTAGGCTAGAACGAGAAGCTCCAATGCACATCTATTAAAAGCTCCAAAAGGAGAGAAGAAAGAACAGAAGAGAAAGTGAGCCTCAGAGACTTTTCAGATTTGAAACATTCAGGATAAAAATTTTCACTATTCAGGGCTGGGGATGTAGCTAGTGGCACAGTGCCTGCCTGCCTGGCACACGTGAGGTCCTGAGTTCAATCCCCAGTACCAAGAAAAAAAAAATTTTTTTTCATATTTCAAGAGTAGGAGAAAGAAAAGAAAATAAACCCACCCTTGGACTCATGGCGATGAAATGGAAGAACAGCGAAGTTGAAGATGACTGTCTTAAAACCTACAAGAAAGAAGACACAGTATCTCAAAGGAATATCAACTTGTTTCCATCCAGTCTTCTCGGAGGGCACAAGTGATTTCTGGGCAACATCAAAAAGCTAAGAGAAACACTGCCGCTCAGGATTGTATACCCAGTGAAAACTTTTCAAAACAAGAGTGAGATAAAGACACGCCAGAAACACAAAAATCAGAGATAACACTCTTTGTGGAGCCACCTTTAATGACTGTTTAAAGGTATACTTCAGGAGGAAAAGAGCTGAAAACTGGGGAGAACAGTGGAAGAAGCAAGGAGGAGCCGAGAAACTCATCAGACAAGTTTGCAAATCACGGCAATGGGTGCTTTGGTATTACTTTACAAATAAGGCACAATAATCACTGAGGAAAAACTACGTGACAGATAGGAGGGGACATTTTGGAATTAAAAGATTCAAGATCCTTTACTTGTTTAGGACACAAATAAAGATGTTAATTAACCCTAAAATTGGTTAAGTATACATATTAAAAAATAAAACTATTACAATAATAAAAATAAAATTTATAACTTCCTGGTAAGTAGAGGAAAACAAATAAATACACTTTAATCCAAAAGGAAGGAAAAGGCTTAAAACAGCCTACTAGGAAGTATAAAATAAGAATATAGACATAATTCTAAATATATCAGTCATCACTATAAAATCCAGCTTTGTGCCATTTATAAGGAATTTTCTTAAGAAAAGCATAGGCTAATTTTACTTGAAAAGAACAGAAAGCATCAAAAATTATCAGATGGAAATTAGTACTGTATTTAAAATATCACTATCATGTAGGGGTTATCTTTGGAATGTAAAGATGATAAACAGTCACTATGTTATTGGTATTGATCTCATTACAAGAAAAAAGGAGGGAAAATTTTTTTAAAATGTCACTAGAAAAACATTTAATTAAACCAACACTAATCATTATAAAAGAAGAAGGAAACCTTCTTTTGTTAGAAAATTAAAATCAGAAGAAATATTAACCCGACAAGCCATTTATATCAAAACAAAGACCTGCCTGGCAAGTGCAAGGTCTGGTGTTTGATCCCCAGTACCAAAAACAAACAAACAAAAACCCCACAAAACAACAACAAACAAACAAAAAACCAAAGATGACAAAAACTAACAAGATGACAATAAAATGCAAGACATTTATATTGGGAAACAAACATGTATGTTCTTAGGAATAAATCGCATAAAACCATGCCAAAATGTTGTAAGGAAAACTAGAATTTCACTGAAAAAAAATTGAGTAAGTAGGATGTTAAATCATCTTAACACATCTATTTTCTTCTCCTTAATGTAAACACTCAATTTAACTCTAATAAAAATCCCTATGTATTTTTCATGAAGCTGGTTTTACTCTTGTGGTTTAGATCTAAAATGTCCCCCTAAAAGTCTCCCGAAGCCATTGATATGTTTGTCCACTGAAGGTGCTGTTAGCCAGGGGATTTAGCTCAGTGGTTCTGCCTCCTACCTCTCAAGCACAAGGTCCAGAATTTGATCCCTGGTACAAAAAAAAAAAAAAAAAAAAAAAGAGGGAGGGGCCCATTTGGAAGAGGCAGGCTATCAGGGTGTGAGGGAAATGCGTCTGTCCCTGGTCTTCCTCTTTCTCTCTGCTTCTGGGCCTCCATGGCTAGCTACCCCTCCTCTCCCACTGCTGGCTTCAAACTGACCCCCTGGAAACCATGAGCCAGACGAACTTCTCTTAATTTGTGGGTGTTTTGGCCCAGTGACAGGAAAGCTGACTAGTAAAACTATTTTAAAGTTCAAATGCAAAAAAAAAAGCCAGAGGTCAAGAAAATTTATGCCAAGTTTGAAGAACAAGGAAAGGGTTCTATTTCACCAAATATCTAAACTTATTGAAAAGCATGCTTTTTAAGATCATGTGGTACTGGTATAAGAATAGGAAAAAAATCAATAGAAAGAAAGCGAATATTTAGGAACTTTATGTGAGAGTGGTACCTCTAAGGAATATCTATTCAATAAAACTGTGTTAGCATAACTGATCACATTTCAACCTCATGCCAATCACTAAAATATATTTTAGATAGATTAAAACCCAAACTAAATCCTGTATGAACAAATAATGGTAATAATTGATAAAAATTTTGTTTTAAGACAAAAGTAACCATGAACAAAGTTAAACAAATGATAGGCAAAGAGAAGGTATAGACAATGTACATACCAAAACCTTGCATTTGTAATATATAAGTAATTCCAAATAATGGATAAGAAAAACACAAACAATCCTACTGAACAACAGAGAATGCCTATGAACAGATCATTTCAAAGAATAGCCATAAAAGTAAGAAAATAGAAAACTAAACCAGGCATGGTGGCCCACACCTGTAATCCCAGCACTTGGGAGGCGGAGGCAGGAGGATCGCCATGGAGGCTGGCCTGGGCTACATAGTGAGTTCAAGACCAGCCTGAATAACGCAACGAGCCCCTATCTCAAAAAACAAAAACAAACATACAACAAAAAACTATTTTATACAATTAGTTTGGTAAAAAATTTAGAAACAGCATGCTGATACTAGCTGTTTGCAAAGATATAAAGAAACATGAATATTTTTTTTCTAAAAAACTGCTGATGGAACATAAGCCAGTGTTATCTCTTCTGGAGAACAATTTGACAATACAGATGATTCCCAATATACATTGGTTTGACATCGATTTTTCATCTTTATGTGGTATGAGAACAATATGCATTCAATGGAAACCATAACTGGAATGTTGATCTTTTGCAGCATCTCTCAAGACGCTGGGAGTGGAAGTGCACTGCAGCCTCCAGCTCCCAGGTGATCATGGGGTACATAAAACGGCACAGGACACTGTGCTGCTAGCATGCTTTGGAGACAGATACTCAGTAAATTATGATAGTCAACACTTTACTATAAAGCAGGCTTTATGTTAGATGCCTAACATAAATTTATGTTAATTGGCTACATTAAGTGTTCTAAGCACCTCTGAGGTAGGCCAGATTAACCAAGGTATTTAGAGGTGCAGTACCTTAAGTACATTTTCAATTTACAATCTCTTCGTCTTATGAAGGGCCTATGGGGACATAATCCCATCATAAATTGACATGTCTAAGGCAATAGAAGGGCATATAAAATATGATTCAGCAATCCCTTTGCAATGTATATATTTCATATATGTACAGAAGGGGGCATATGAAAGAAAGGATACTACAACTTTGAAATAACAAAATAAGCACATAACCTCAATGTCTTTCAGTTAGGGACTGACTGGAGATACAGACACGTGATGAAACACTGATCGTAGTTATCATAATGGAAAATATATGAATAAAAAGTGATCTAAAAGAGCTTTGAGGGAAACAAGTTGGAGAATGATACATATTGTATGATGTCATCTACATAAACATCAAAAATAGTAAAAAGATGCTATATAGATATGCATATTTAGTAAAAATAAAGATATTCATGAAGAAATGCATACCAAATTCAATAGAATGATTCTTTCTGAGGAAGAGAGATAAGTAGGACTGAAAATGAAATGAAAGCAATTTTAGAATATGAAACAGCCTTAATATTTATCATTTCTGGTAGTATGTCTGTGGATGCTTACATTATTCTCTGAATCTTTCTGCATATGTGGAATTTTTAATAATAAAGGGTAGATCCTAATGAGATAATTGACCATGTGAAATAGGAAGAAAAGGGCTAAAGGTGTAGGGAAAGTGGGAAGGGTAGGGGAAAGGTAACAAGGGAAAAGAAAAAAAATGAGAAAAAATGGAAATAAAGTGTTTGTAAATGGGGAGGGGAGGAGGGGGTGAAGGGAGGGCAGGGACAAGGGGAAAAAATGAGAACCAAGACCTGTCATGTAGAGATACAAGGTCCCAATAATAAATGTAATTGTACTGTATACCTAAAATGTATCAATAAACTCAATGAAAAATAATAAAGGGCATATTTTCTTTTACAGTATTTTGTAATTCAGACCTCTCAATTTAGACTTTTTCCTATGCATTTCACAATGTTGAAGATTGACTAATCGGATGTCTTTTGATTTTGGATAATTATGTTTTCCTATAACTTTTATCATAGACTGTAACATGTTCATTTCAAAGGAAACACGTAGTAGAATATTAAAGAGAAAACTGTGCTATAAGTCTTAAGAGGTTTATTGACTTAAAACACGTCTGTTTTAATTTTAGGAAATGCTGCTTTTTTTCCTGATACTCCATTGGTAATTCTCAAGTGATTTCACTTTCATGTCTATATTTGGTATCACAAACTAAAATGGAAATCCAGGTTAGTTTCGATAGTCTTACAGCTGCCTTGCTGCTACTACAATTGTATTTGCAGTTAATACTTTCAAGCTAGCTTTTCACATTGCAAATACCTGTTTACTCAATTCACTCTGCTAAACTCTTGAACCTCTTTGAAGTGAGTCATGCTCTTCAGAGCCTACCAGGGCATTCAGTAAGTGTAACAATAATGTATTAAATTTCTATTCTCGTATTTGAATATGCTATATTGCATATAGCAGCCTAACCAAGTATTTGTAAGACATTGTTATGGTTTATATCTGTTCATTCTTGAAAAGCCTCATGTACTCACAGGTGGGACTTGGTGGGGGGTGGGCTATTAGAGCACGGGGCCATGGAGTCCTCAAGGAGTGGGTCTACGGATGTGTCTAGAGATGACTTTCTGCTAGGGCATGAGATCTGGACAGAAGAGGTGCATGGCCTTCATTGCCTGGAAAGGTTCAGCTCTTCCTCTTTCCTTCTCTTTCTGCCTCATGTCCACTGTGCCATCCTGAGCAGCCCTCCTCTCCATGCTATCCTGCCTCTGCAGACTGTGGGACAAAATAAACCTTTCTTCCCTTAATTTGTGGGTGTCAGGTATTACGTCCCAGCAATGATTAAAGTAACTAAGGCAGTCAGCCTAAGAAATGGTGTTTTAAAGTTGTGAGAGAGAAAACACCAACAAAGTTGGAAGGAGTAGCTCCTTGAGTCCCTGGTTTCCTGCCATTGTTCTAAGCACAAGAAACGAATATGTGATCATTTGTGGTTGTTGTTCTTGTTTTCAGAAAGCCCTAAGCATAAGAGTTGGAATAATTTCTTAAAGACTGCTGTGAACAAGCTCCCCAGCTGGGGTAGTGAAGATCCATTTAATCATTCCTAAGTGCCTCATTGCCAAATGGAGCACAGTCTTTGGCCAGCTATCGAGGCATTAGCTTCTATCATCTGTGGCTGTGAAAGTGCCTTTCAGGTTCGAAGGATTCAAGGAAGGCAGAAAGAAGGTGGCTGGGTACACAGAGGAAATTTCTGTTTCTCAATCTGTCATGTGGGCTAGAGCAAAACTGAAGTCTTGTTTCCTTTTTTTCTTGAAACTTTTCTAACCCGTACTTTCTGTTCTTTCATAGTATCTTATACATTTTATAAACCTCCTTGAAATTCTTTCTGAAGCAAAAAGTAGAAGACAAAGAAGACTGACGTGAAAAAAATGCAATTAAAGCAATTGCTTTTAGCAGGAAATATATAACAGAACATAAATTAGATCTATATCACCACTACACTAAAGAAAAACTAGGAACATAATAGCTAGAGGATCAGATAGAAATGCCAAATATCACAATAATTAAGTTTAAATATTAGGATGACTGCTTTTATTTCTATTTTAATATTTTTTAGATTACCTTTCATCATCAGTACTATCTTTTATAAAGAAATTGTTTGTAAAAGAGCTTAAAAATTCAAGTCGCAGCCAGTTGATTCTCAATGTCTAACAACTGCCTGTTCCCTGCCTATCTCAGGGGCTGCACGGCTGACCTTTCTTTGGGTTGACTGTCTGACAAATGTATTCCTTTCCCACCTCCATGCCTGTGGCGTTGCCTGATGCCACGTGAGTCTACAAACAGCTCAAGCCCAGAGCTCGCTCCCCTACAGCCTCCCTGTTCTCTTCTTTTAGGTGAAGACAATGTAAACTCAGTGGGCTTTGCTCTGAGGACACCGTGACACACGGAAGCCCAGCCTGGGTTATTCTTGAAAGAAAGTAATTCCTTCCCCTGCCCCTTCCCCTCACCTTTCCCGTTCCTCATTCAGCATATCGAATGGTATATCCACGTCTTCATTCACGGAAGTGGCTCCGTCAATTTCTCAGGTTCAGGGAAGTGAGGCTAAGTGGGTTTTAGGCAGACTTGCCTTCAAATCAAATCAGCGTTGGTTTGCTGTTCCGCACGTGGCACACCACTGGCAAGCTGACGGGATCGCTGAGGGTGGATGGTGGGAGGGAAGGTCTAGATCTAGACACGGACTTGCTTCTGCAGGGATTCTGAATGAGTGACAGTGCTGGATCTCTCCCCATCAGTGAGTGGGGAGCTCAACGGCAGAGAGATGCTGAAATACAGGCGTTGGCCGAAGCACGTCTTGGATCCCACAAGATTCAGAGGAGTTGGCAGTAACTCTCTAGGGTTCTGCAGGCCTAGTTCGGAGGCCTCTTGGCAAATAATATTCACATGCAGATTTAACTAGCCCCAGGTTCTACACCTGGGGCCCAACTCAGAAGCGAGCAGAAAGGCCATCTGTCTATGAATCTCATTGCACTGTCGAGGGCCTACCGTTGGGAAGGAAAAATTCACTAGTTTGGTTTCAAAAGGATGTGGAAATCTTAACATTAGCTTTGTTTCTTATTTCAAATAAAAGTGTTTACAGTCATCTGAAAATCAAATTTGGCTTGTGGATTGCTGAGGTAAAGTCGGGTGAAGGGGAAGCCACCAAATTATTACCAAGGATGTGTGAGTCATAGAAACAGTAAGCTTTCAAAACAGAATGTGTACCTTTCACATATCTCTGGGTTATTTTAACAATATATGTCAAGGCTATTGCTATTATTAAAATGTGAATTAATTCTAAATGTTGCTGAGTTTATAGCAGCTATTTGTCACAAAGTGTCCTTCCAATCAAATACTAACCTCAGGAGCTTGAAAATGTTTCTGGCGTTACCAGAAAGTCCAGGAAGCATGAGTGACTTTGAAAGGACTGGGAGCACATGAGCAGACTGTAGGCCTGGGAACTGGGGTGGGTTGGAATTGGAGCTCGGGAGAAATGAATAGTAACTCAGCAAGGATGTCTGCAGCCAACCCCGCTGTCTGGGTGAAACAGTTTAATGTGAGGCAATATTTTTCTTATTCTGATGAGAACCTGTTTAGAATAATGTCATTTTCTGGATTAACTTCTGGACCATGTCATTAGGAGTCACAGGAGGACTGGATATTTGGCAAGGATCCTCTTTCTGAAGAATGGCACCCACCACCCAACTGACTGCCCATTAAAACAGTCTCCTTCCTTTCCTCTCCCCTCCTGTGAAGGCAAAAAGTATCTCAGATTAGTACTCAGCTCTGAGTCTGTGTAAACCATCATTTAGACGCCACCATCATTACCTGTCATGTGACAACTGCTCCCTTCTCAAACAGGTTTGTTTCCAGCCAGCATCTCCCTAATTCACTCTCCAGAAGGACGTTTTGCAGGCCAAGGCTAATCAGACTCTTCTTTTCTAAGTCCTGGTTTCTCCAAGGCTTCCTATGGAACCCAGCTCTCTGTACAAGTGTCTTCTGTAGGGAGCACCTCTGTGCACCTCTCAGCACTTAGCAGAGTTCGACTCCTGCTTAGATGAGCGTTTCTGTCCTGGATTCCCTAAGTTGCTCTCTTTACTATGCGCGTATGCCCACAGGAGTATGTTAGACCCTCCTTTTTCTTTAGGCTGATCAATTTTTAATCATGTGTTCATTGTGCCTTTCTGTTACTGTAGAAATTCCATGAGGAATTCTGCTGTTTTTGCTTCTAAATTTTACTAATTCAGGGTTTGGCACAGAATAGATGCTAAATTAATGTTTGTTTTGAACTGGTGAGCTGGATCGATTGTCATACTTTCATGGAGGAAAGCTTTGAGGACCAAAGAAGTGACTTAAGAATTTACGAAAAATAGCTTTTCTCTTTCATATCCGAACTTTCTTACTACAAAGTCTTCCCTTTGTGTAGTGGCTCTTATCCAGTTCTAGCTTGTACATTTTCATCAGACTCTCAGTTACAAATCAGGTATTGTGGTGCAGATGATACAGATATTTGTCTTCTAAATCTACTAAAATCTACTGAAAATTTCTGTGTGAATGGCATTTTTCCACACAATAGGTGTTTATAGTCATTATGTAATCAAATATACCTACTGTTATATAATTTCTCTATTGCTTATTTTCCACTACATCTATGTTATACATTGCCCTCTTAGATTTTCTTCCAAGCCTTAAACAATTGAAATTTCTAATATATCTGGACGGAATTTTGTGGCGTGTGAGATACAGGGTCCAGATTTGTCTACTAACAAATAGATAATCATTTGTTAAATAAATTATACTTTCTAAAGTGAAATACTGCCATACTTGGCAATTCATAAAATCTCAAAATATCTTAATGGATTCTCTATTTTATTCCATTGGTCTGGTTGTATAGTTCTGTGTCCATTTCATATTATTTGATTAGAATGTTAGTGTAGTTTGAACATCTTAAATGTAAGCCTATCTTCAATATTCTTTTCAATATCTTTAAATTTTAGAATTCCAGATGTTTAAGACCGCATTATATAACTAAAATATACCTATAATAAAAAATCTCAAGATATTATAATTGATATATATGATGTCTTCATATTGTCTTTTAATTTGTCCTATATTTTCTATTCTTCAAAAAGATTTTATAGTTATCATCCACAGGTACTTCGTTGTTTCTTTTCATTTTTAATCCTAAATATTTTATTTTCTGGATTGGTACTATTCATGGAATAGTTTTCCTAATTTTCATTTCTGAAGTTTGTTTTGATAAACTGAAATAAAAGGTTATTTGGTTTTGTAATTTATCTTGCATCTAGTGTCATTTCAAATTTGTTTCTATTTGAATGTTTGGATTTTCTATGTATATAATCAGCAAGAAATGATAATTTATTTCTTTTCCAATGTTTACTCTGCTTATTTTGTTGTTTAAGTATATTGATTTTGAACAGATAAAGAATAATAGAAGTCTTTAATCCTTTATGTGATAAATCAGGGTAGAAAAAAACAAATCTGTACTGATGTTTGAGAAAACTAGCATATTGCTAGATTCTGCTCTATAAAATTGCTAGATTTTTGTCCTATAAAACTCCTGTTATTTAAAAATTTATATAAGAGAATGAATGAGAGTAGCCTACGACATTTAGTAATGTAGAACTGTAAGGCTATTGAAACATTCTAGTTTAATCCTACTCATTTTATATATGCTAAAACTAAGCAAAAGAGTTCAATTCCTGGTACCAAAAATAAAAAAAAAAAAATAAAACTAAGCAAAAGAAAATGATTTGACCAAGGTGAAAAGCTAGAAGCAAAGCCCAAAGAATACCAAGATTTTATAACACCTGGGATAATGTTCTTTAGAAAAGACATAATTGTTTAAAACCTTAGTCATGAATTTAAGATACTTGTTATTTTTATGATTTTTCAGGCTATATTTTAAGAAACAAACTGATAATCTCATTTAAGATATTTATTATACATTTAAAATTTTGTCGCTACAAGTTCCAATTTCCTCCAAGAATCCAGTTTTTCTCTTCTTTCTAATAAAATGCCCCCCTCCCTTTCCAGGGATTTTGCTAAGTGTGACTAAATTCTGGTCAGTGACATTCACACCGATTTTCATGTTACTTGAGGAAGTGTCCCTAACAGAAAAGTGTCCCTAACATCTTTCTCCCTCTATCTTACTGGCTGGAAAACAAACTGATGGTCACAGGGATGTAAGACTGTAGATGCCTGAGAACTTTGTGACGCTCTCCTCCCAGGCCTGGGCTGCGTTTCTCTGAATTTCTTCACAGGAGTGAGAAATAAATTTTTCTCTTATTATGCTGTTGTTTGGGCTTTTAAAAAATCATTTAAAGCTGAAACCAACACTGATTTGCCAAGTAAATTATGAGATGTAATAACAAAGGTAGACATATAATGTCTTAAAGATAATCTTTAAGCTCTTGCTCTAGCGAAAAAAACATTGTATTATCTGAAGAGCTTTGGAATTTACAATAATGATTAATGGCGGTGATGGTAATTACAGCTACTGCACAGGAACACAGTGGAGAGCAGTTCAGGCACCAGCTTGACATCAGAATACCTGCTGTGCCACTGACTGGCTCTGTGGTGTGGGCAGGTCATTTACGTTTTCGACTTTCAATTTCTTTATCTTTATAACAGGGATTTATAATTCTTAGCATGAAGCTGTGAGCATTAGATAAAACCATGAAGTGAAGTCAATATAAATTAGCCCATGTAATGTCACTGATCTTATCATCAAGACCACAATCCCACCACATCTAATAGCAAGACAACAAATGTACCCATTTGCCAAAAGTCACATTAATTATGCAATAAGACTGTCACATGGGTGTAAATGTCTGAATTTCACAGGTAAAATGTTTCATAAAACTTAAAATATGTTGTGACAGAGCTGGATTGCAGCCAAGGCTTGATTACAGAATCCACATCTGTTTTTGTGACACCACCCTCATCTTATTGACCAAGATTTTTAAATCTTTTAAAACATTATGTCAGATCACATGGATTTGAAAGTCACTGAATATTTTTGTTCCAACTTCTTCTGTCAATAACATCCCTGCTGTCTTTGCCAACCATTCAGCTAATTTCTACTCTAACTTCTCAGAGAATGGAAAATCATTCCAACTCTCACACTTGAAAAGTTTGACTTCTGTGTGCCCCAGATGTGTTCTGACAGCACCACTGCTTTGTGAGTAGCACCCTGTACTTCTTCCTGGAATTGGAGAAGCCCTTGGTCATATCTGAGGACCACGGCCACATCCACATCCCGTGAGAGCATCCTGGGGCCTGTGATGAGCACCTACACACAGGTGCTTGTTCATGTCCTCATCTGGAAACCATCCCAGGGAATTTTGTATCAGAAGGTAAGGGTCACAGAATTTACCAAGATTAAAGGCTCTGTGGGCCTCTGTTATAAGGGCCACGTGAGTAAAGAATAAAATGGGGGATTCTAAATCCTCAACTCCTTTCTCAGAGAAATTCAGGAGTAATCCTCTTTGGAAGGCCCAGTGACTGAAACATGTCCTAGGTGACTTAGTGGAAATCCAGACCTCAGTGGATTTCCCAGGGTCCATGCTTTCAAACAGTCCCAAGTAAGTGGCCCTTCTGTATCTCCTCCCAGAATCACTTACTTTCTTTTGTGACACTTAATCTTATTTATAATTGGATGTTAGCTTGTGATTCTTCAATATATTTCTTCAACTAGATCCTGATTTCTATGAAGGCTAGTAAGAGGCAAAATATTTCTTTTTAAATTTGTTCTAAGAATAAGTGAATTGTTGAAATAGAGAGCTAGTATTTCAGACACAAGCTACCCAGTGAGTATAAAAATAAAAACAGGTCTTTGAAAGAGCACTGATCTGGTTTAGAACTCTATTGATTTCATCTAAAGTAGGGAAAATATCTATTTCATTAGATAGTTGTGAAAATGGGTGAGGTAATTTGGATGCAAAGCCCTTGGCAGAGTCACCAGGCAAAAAGACAGTTTGTGCTAATGGGTGTTTACACAAATGTTACACTTCAAAAGCTATCTTTTCCTCTTTCTCCTTCTTTGCTTGGTTAATTGTGGGAACCCCTGGACATCCTAAAGCGAAAGCATCTATGAAAACCAGAAAGTGACTGAGGTTTATGAACTCAACCCCTTGGTGAATAAAGGAGTGGCCGCATGGAAATATTTTCCAGCCTCTGCTCACTAGGGGACCTGAACAATTTCCATAATCTTACAACAGGCTGACCTCAATAGTTTTCATAGCTTTATAAGAGACTCACACCAATGAATATTACTTAAATATGTTATTATAATGTTTACATTGGTTGTCATCAAAGGGTTAAGTTCTAAATATATTTTTGTGATGTATTTGACTGGTCATTTTCAAAAGATTAAATTTTCTGTAAAAAAACACAGGTTTTATTGAAAAAATGGTTTTGGTGGAAATGAATTTAAAGGGCATAAGATGGACATTTAAGTGTGTTACAAAGATAATGTCATCATGATTGTCATGCTGAAACGTGTGGCTTTTGATTTGAAGTTTTTTTCTGTAACACTGTACAGGAATTCAACTATTAGAACAATCATGATTGATAATAACAGTCCTCTAACTATATTTTATATTTCAAAGTGCTTGATATCCAGGTAAAATTATAATAGTTAAGTTCACTATTCTCATTGCAGTGCTAATATTATTGATCTTCTCCTCTGGGTGTTCAGCAACCAAAGTTTAGAGACCAAAGCTAGACAGGTAACTGGGCTAAAAAGACAGCCAATATTTTGGCCCTGGCCCTTCCAGGTCTATAAACAACCCACGACATGAGAGAACCTTTTCTACAAGATCCTAGAACTTGGTAAGTCACCTAACCTCATGAGCAGGGAGAGATAATAACACCTCTAACTATATTTTATATTTCAAAGTGCTTGATATCCAGGTAAAATTATAATAGTTAAGTTCACTATTCTCATTGCAGTGCTAATATTATTGATCTTCTCCTCTGGGTGTTCAGCAACCAAAGTTTAGAGACCAAAGCTAGACAGGTAACTGGGCTAAAAAGACAGCCAATATTTTGGCCCTGGCCCTTCCAGGTCTATAAACAACCCACGACATGAGAGAACCTTTTCTACAAGATCCTAGAACTTGGTAAGTCACCTAACCTCATGAGCAGGGAGATTGTTGGAGACCAAAAAGATGAAAATCAACAGTGTATCAAAGCAGTGTTATCAAAGGAAAAACTCTCCCATGCTTTTTCAGAAAGCAACATGGTCAAGCAAGGCTGTGACCCATCCTGATGGCTGACGCTGACAGGAGATGACAGGCTGTATACAGGGTTCAAAGTAATGCCTGTGGAGACTTAACTGACTTTGTTAGACACCAAGAGGTTAATTTTAATTAATATAGATCTCACCTTAACACCCAGTAGAAAAGTATAACTCAAAGATATATGAAGTGAAGACCATGGAACTAAAGCAGGATGTTAAGAAGGGGCTCCAATTGCTGACCCCTGCTGGCAGTTTCCAGCTACACTGTTGACTCACCTCTGTTATGGGTCATAAAAATACTGGTAAAATGTATAGACCTCAACAAAAGTTTCTAAATCTTTTAGCTAAAATTGCTTTTTAAAATTATTAATTTTTCAATCTTTTTAGGGCTAAAATTAAAAGAAAAATTATGACAAGATACCAGACCAATGGCTGGTCTGAGTGCAGTGGTGTCTACAATGAACAGATCACAACCAGTTACGGATGACTTCCGTTATAAAAGGGTCTGACGGCCAGCAGGTTCAAGTTACCAGTTTAGTCCTTTAAAAACAGTTTCTGAATATGGCTCTTTCCCCAACTTGCTTTTTAATTTTAGTACTTACACTTTGATTGTACATGTGCTAATTTCTTTAAAAATTTGTTTATTCTTGCTGTAGGTTGCCAAATTCCAGGTGGTCATATAGATAAAATCAACAACAAATGTGCTAGATATTATTGGCCCAAATCCACCAGATTGAATTTATAAAGAGAGTTTCAATTGCTAAGTTACAACGTGATTTTTATTAGGGCCTATTAAATTAGCTCCCTGAAGAGAGCCCCTAAATGTGGTCTTCCCTACATTGGCCCTTCTCAGCTCAAAACACATTTAAACTATGCCATTTCTCCCCTAACCACAGTTGGAGGTGGCCTTTTTAGAGAAAATTTTTATAGACAACTAAGTCAGTTAAGCATATTATAAGTCCTTATAATCCACAGGGACAAGCCACTGTTAGGTGTGCTCGCCTTTCCCTAAGAACACAATTACATAAACAAAAAGAGGGGGTACAGCCACCTCCACAAGCTCAATTAGTTTCATTTCAAACCTTTTAAATCCACTTGTGCAAGGTAAATACACTCCATCAAAACTCCATGTATACAAAGATTGAGAGACATGTCCTAGGCACCAGTGTTGTCAAAGGATGTCTTAACTAAAAGGTAAGTGGCTAGGGGCCGGGGATTTGGTCCAGCGGCTTCACTGCCTTGCAAGCACAAGGGTCCAATTTGATCCTGGTACCCCCCAAAAAAATAGATAAATGGCTCAATACAATTAGTAACGTAGTGGGCCAGGGTGTGCTTATTATTTATTTATTTATTTATTTATTTATTTGGTACCAGGCATCAAACTCGGGACCTTCTGCTTGCAAGGCAGGTGGCGGCACCACTGAGCTAAATCCCCGGCCCCATGCTTATTTTTTTAAACAGAGAATAAAACGTTGCTGCAGCCATCATCCCAGAATGTACCACCAGGGACCAAGATGATGGATTCACCGCAAGCAGCGCCATGTGACACCCTGCCAAGAGGCCTGCAAAGGCTGCATCTGAGCGACTCCCCTTTCCTGTGATAGTCCTGGGACCTGCAAAGATCACCAGACCTGATACAGCTGCTGTTTTCTCAGAGAAGTGGGAGATGAGAGGACCATAATACTGATGACGCCCAAAGCAGGCTGTAAAGAGTTAACCGCACAACCACGTGTTTACAGAAGTGAGTCTGGCCGTGCTGAGGTCAGAGTGACGTCCACCCACATTCCTCTCCCACAACTAAAACCTTCAGACTGGGACAGTGTTCTACTTACAACCATATATTTTGTCTATTCTGTTCCTAATTCGAGAATGCTTTGTCTTGTCCTTCATGAGCCTTGTTTGCATTAATTTCCATAGACACTGTCTTTAACCCGACTGATTGCCAATAAAAGCCAGTGCCTGGGACTGGCCAGTACCTTTGTCGGTTGCACTGGCTTTGGTCTTTCTGGCACCCTGCTTTTTTCATTTAGTTCTATCTTTTAGTGTATTTTTTTCTCAGACCTGCATCGCATACTGGTCAGGGGACTGGAACCTAACTGCAGGGGTCTCCAGTAGAGGGAGAAGAGTGGATATGTCGCTCAGGCTGGCTGTGAACTCACAGTGATTCCCCCGCCTCAGCCTTCTAAGTATTGTTCCAGGACATTCAACAGGAACTTTCAGTAGATTTCCTGTTAGTGGTGTCTTCTGCGTGTCGATTTTTAAAAAATACTAAACTTATTACTCTTCAATATTTTGCTTTAAAATGTAGAAAACAACCTTATAGCCTATTTAGCATATCAGTGTGTATCACAGACGTGTGTGTCACCCAGCATCTATCCCTCACCCATGCTCTGGCCACTGTTCTCTGCTCTTGGCCAGCATGCCCAGAACATACTTCTGTAGCCCTCAGCATATTAAGACACCCCTTAACAAATGCTAACTTGAATGTCTTATGCAACCTGTCTTATTTCGCCAGTGTAGCTGTGTGTTAGGTCTTCTTTGACAGACATTTCCTTGATGGAAAAAGATATGCAATTGATAGTGCCAGAAGTCCTTAAGAAGTGGAGCATAGTGCCTTCTGGAACATTCTACAGATACCAGAGGCACCTTGGAGGAGAAGGTGAAGGACGGAGAGGATAAAGACAGAAGATAATTCAGGGTTGACAGAGGGTGTCCTCTGGTGCTACTTATGAAACGAACCATAGAGTCACTGAGGTGGGAGACGTCTGCTTGTCCCCTGGCAGTTAGTCATCAGAAGCTCTGGAAATGTTAGCAGGAGACATGGCTTACTCAGTGGAAGGGCTTTGCCAAGCAGATGCAAGAATATGGCTGCAAGGGCGCTGGTCAGTTAGTTCACATGGTCTTGGTCCGATCGCACTGGGCTGCCTGGGATACATATATGTGAGCTATTGTTTAACCGTTATCCTACTAGGACAAATATACTTGGAAAAATGCAGCAGAATGCTTCAAGTGTCAAAGTAGGAAAAATGCAGACTAAAAGAATGGATAGGAGGGGGAATAGATGTCTTTTGGGGAGGAAGCTAAGCTCTTTTTTTGTACTAAGTTCTTTCAGGTGTTACACCTACATTGTTATGTTACGTCTTCAACACCCTTGTAAGGTAAATATATTATTTCAATTTCCCCAGTGGGAAAATAAGTTCAAAAAACTAGAATAAAAAGTCCTACCCAATTCTGTGGATTATCCAGGACTTTCTCACTACACAAAGGAATCTCACAATTTAGGTGCAACTTTTGTAGATTTTAAGGGAGAAAAGAATATACCCTTTATCCCATATTTGAAATGCACATGAATTCCCCCTTAAACAGCGCAAGAAAGAGAGAAAGAGGCAGGAAAAGCTGAGGGGGAAGAGTTAAAGGCCATTTTGGAAGAGTGTGGGGTGTGTGTGTGTGTGTGTGTGTGTGCACGTGTGTATATAAGGACTGGAAACAAGTTTTTGGTTTAGTAGGAAAGAACTGTTGGGAGGTATATTTTTTTTATTGTAAAAGCCCTAGGAGTAGATAACAAAAGACACCTACACACATACACACACACACACAGAGGTGTTGAAAGATTAGTCATGAAATGAGTTGGGACAATAGGGGAGTATCAGATAGATGACCCTTACTTAAAAAGTATTAAAGGATGTAAGTACTGCAGTATAATCTTTAACCTTTTACAAAGGAAGGGGTTCCAAAAATGCTTTTGTTGAAGTTATGAGCTAAGGTTGAGGGTTGGGGCAAAGGGTTAGCCTTGGAATGTATTCAACAAGGGAATAACTTAAAGATGTTATTTCAGTTCCACAATCTGTTGCTCCCCATGATATGGCCAGGTGATGACAGCACAGCAAAGGTAGAATGGAAAGAGCATGCATTTAAAGAAGGAAGGTCTAGGGCTGGGGATTCAGTTCAGTGGTGCCACAGTCTGCCTCAAAAGTGCAAAGACCTGAGTTTGATCCCTGGTACCAAAAAACATTTTTAAATAAGAAAGAAAGAAAGAAAGAAAGAAAGAAAGAAAGAAAGAAAGAAAGAAAGAAAGAAAGAAGGAAGGAAGGAAGGAAGGAAGGAAGGAAGGAAGGAAGGAAGGAAGGAAGGAAGGAAGGTCAGAAGCAGAGCTTGAGGTCTTGAGAATAGGTACTTCCTTCCCCCCAAAATTCTGTGGAGCTATTCTAATTTTTATTTCATTTCACTTCCTGAATTGCTTTGATCTGTGTTCCCCATTAGGCATGAATTCCTTGAGGGCTTATTAAATGTTCTACAGTGGCTATAGGTGATTGACACATTTATTCAACATATTTCCTTTATCAGGAAGGTGAATAACTTAACTTCAAGTTTTCACAGCTCAATTCCTAATCAGAAGTTCCAGTATAGTTTTCTTATTCACAAACTAAAAATGATGAAAGATTAATGGAAGCTTTTCATCTTACTCTGAGGAAAGAATACCTTTATAATCATTAAAAAAAAACCCAACAATTTAGTACGAAGAAATTAATTTTACTTTTATTTTTCATGAAATTTCCCATATAAGCAAGAAGCAAACACCAATTATTTCATGTAAAACTTGTAGAAACACTTGAACTTCTAGTATAAACAAAATTGATTGTTTTTCATTAACTCATAAAATCAAATGCCAAGAATTCCATCAAACAGAAGCTCCTAATTGAAAGTTAGACTTGCACAGTACTTTGATACTTTGAACACAAAATATTGCATTAATAAGCATTTTAACTGTGTTGCTCTTGCTTAGTGGTCTTCAATGGTATATTTTCCTCATAATTTAAGATTGGACTTCAAGAAACTAGAAATAAAGTAGGGTGCAGTGGAACATGGTTTCAATCAGCACTGAGGAAGTCCCAGGCAGGAGGATCACAAGTTCAAGTCTGGGCAACTTAGCAAGACTATGTCTTAAAGAAGATAATAAATAAGCAAACAAACAAACAGGGCTGAGAATGTAGCTCAGTGGTAGAGCATGCCAGAGTTCAATTCCTAGCACCACAAAAAAAATCAGAAGTAAGCAGGTGAGTCAAAAATTAATATAAGCAATGCAAAATATAGAGAATCCTGTAGCACCACAGTTTACTCTTTGTAAGAAGCCATCAATTGAAAAAAACATTCTAAAATACAAAACAACAGAAATATGAGGGTCTGTTTATTTACATTAGAAAAAAATAGCCTATCCTTCAAAACACACTTAACCTGTTAATGATTTGAAAAAACAAAATCTATTTATACACAGCTCTTCAAAAGTTTATAGTTTTTCCTAGCCTAAGAGATACTAAGCAAACACCAAAGAAAAAAGGATACATATATTTAAAGTGAAGTTTTTATATGACCAAGAATTTAGAAAAACAGGATTTGTTTTATAGCTCTACCATAATTGCAAGTAAATTTAACAGATTTATTAACACTTTATTTTTTATGAGCAATACTTTGCAATTAAATATTTTTAATTAAAAGGGCCCTGCTTTCTATAAAAAGTTCAGCAATTAGTGTACTGGCTGCATTGAGAGTAAGAGCCATTTGGTGAATGAGAATACTCCAAATCTTAACTGTAATTAGAACAAAACGGAGCGGACTACTCACTTGGAAATAATCCAAGTTATTGAAAATACCATGCATTACTTTTAACAAAAATAAACAAGTGGTTTTCCACAGCAGTTCATTAGTGTTCGGGCTGCTGCAAACCAGGGCAGTGGGAAAACAACCCAGAGAAAAGCCCTTTAAGAATCATGGCAATTATGAGTCTTGTGTGCTTTAAGTTAGCTGATAAATTGGCCTGCCTTGCAAGCGCAAAGACCCGAGTTCAATCCCCCGTACCAAGAAAAAAAAAAAAAAAAAAGTTAGCTGATAAGGCTACAGAACACCTCTTTGATGTATTCAGAGGTGGTTTATCATTAAAGTTTCTAACCTCCTTGAGAATCCCTCACTAATTTGCTATTCTGTTTCTGTTTCATTCATTAAATAGTTTCTAAAGCACCCCCAAGATCCTTCTCAGTAAATTTCTCAATGAATTAAGCTGGGAGCAACTCAAATTATTATACTAGACTTAAGAGACAATAAATCATCTTTACAAACAATCTGTAAATGAGGAAGGCAGTGCTGTGTCTCTTCACAGTATGCACGTGTTAAAATAATTAAAATAATCCCAAGTTGCTCAAGAGGCCACCATCCAGATACGTGGAGCATGCATCTGCCACAGCCTAGGTCACTGTTTTCTCTTTGACTTATCAGCATCAATTCTGTAAGCAGTTAAAAATTTATCTTTATTTATTGAAAATAAAAGGTAGGATACACATGAGTGAATTAAAAGGCATTTTACTCTTAAAGGTACTAACAGAGTGCTTTTGTATCTCTACTAAAAATCAATTGTAACAAATCTATAGTTTACAAGCACAAGGTCCTGAGTTTGATCCCTGGTACCAAAAAAAAAAAAGAATCTATAGCCTAGCATTTTCTTTTAATAATATATTTAAAGCAATGTTAATTGTGAACATGTATTAGTAGAAATTATTTAATTTTTAATATAATTAACATTGTACACTCAACTGATTCTTACTAGAACTGATATTTAATTGACAAATATTGAGTTTCTGCTATAAAAGACATGCATTGTACAGATACTGTGGAAACATGAAAAAGTCATTTTAATTTTTGCCCTTGCACATGGTGATTTCCTGCTATAGGTGTCTTCAGGATAAAAATTTTCCTTAAATATTATATATATTTTTAATGTGCTGGATGGACAGATTTGGTAACTTATATGGTCTCCTATCTAGCACATTTACTCTACTAACTGGAAATAGTAATGGTTCACTAATTTACCTCTGCATCATTTGATACTTCCTAAATTATCTACTCTGTGTAACTGTGATGGATAGCATCTATTTCAACTTTGTATTAGTTGAACATGATCTCTTCTTAAAAAACAGTATTCATTTATTTCTAGATAATCACTAATTTAAGGAGTTTAAAAATTACTCAAAAGAAAGAAAAACACCTTTAAAAGGGCTTTAAGATATATCTGTCTTGGGCCAGGGATTTAGCTCAGTGGTGCCACTGCCTGCCTCCCAAGTATAAGGTCTGGAGTTTGATTCCTGGTATGAAAAAAATAATATATATACATATGTCTTATCAATTAGGAAACACATGTGTGGTATTGATGTCCATCACCCTACAAAACTCCTCGGGGAGCTCCTTCACAAATGTATGAATCCATACCATACACAACCCAAAGTAAGAACTGTAGTTGCTCAGGACAACATTCCCAACAACATTCCTGGTCATCTTATCCAATTACAGAAAGTGATCCATGCACAGAAAATCAAAGTATGGCATTTAGAGATTCAAAGATTGGATCTCTGCACAGGCTACCCATGTTCAGAATAACCTGGAATGGGACAGCAAGACCAGATAGCACATAATTAACCAAGGACATTTTTAGGAATAGAATGCAAGACAGAATTCATCCCAATTTGTAAAGTTCTACCAAGAAGATAGAAGTTAGATTATATTTTCATTTGGTAAATATGCTGAGAAATTCATTCACCATCTAAGACTATTTAGCTCCTCTATCAGAACAGAAAGAGCCTCCAGGTTGGCCTTCCACACCCCTTGCTAATGCCCTGACACCTTGATAAGAGGATGTTGGCTGTGGCTGTTTATCAGGACCTGGGAGACTACATGTTTTGGGAGAAGGAACAGGAGTGCCCAGATCATCTTTAAAGACATAGAATTTTATTGTTAGGAATTCAAGACATTTTTGATGGGGAGGGAGAAACTGAGGGGGAAATGGAGGAAGCAAGAGAGAGAAAACGAGAAAAAAGGCAGGCCATACTGTCTGCTGTGTACCACCAGTTGAACTAGTCAGTGAAAAAGGTGCATGAAAGGAAAAATACTGCTGTTACAGAAAAGGTAGGCATGTGCTTTCAAAAAGGTCTGAAGGGTTAACAAAGCTGCAGGACCCTCCTCTACAGAGCCACCTTAGGGTAGACCCATAAACATGCCTGCTGCATCTTCCAGCTCCCTCCTCTCCCCTCATCGGCAGGTGGCTTCATCTGGAGAATGTCCATGAAGGCTGGTGACAGGCACATCGGATTTGGGTTCTGCCTTTTAGGAGCCAGGAGAGAGCTGGCAGAGCCTGTGGTGTGTTTACACTGCAGCCTCCTCACTCCACTAGGTCCTCATCCCTGCAGCTGCCTTGGTTTTGGAGGGAGCTGGCTGGGGAGAGGGGTGGGGCAGCACCTGCAGGGTTTCCGAAGGCTGGGTTCCCTGAGGATTCTGGGGAGGAGAGTGGGAGTGGAGGAGGGGGGGTGGAGGTGGGCCTTGGGCAGTTCTCACACAGGACTGCTGGTTTGAGGGTGCTCCCCAAACCCTAGGATCCCAGATAAGCTGAGATGCAAAGGAGGCCAAAACTGAAATCCAATGATGTGGTGCATTAGAGGTGAGGGGCAACAGAAAGAGATGAGAGGCCGTACAAGGAGAAAAGGCAGAAAAAGGGCCCTGGAGATATCCTGCTGGACGTGTGGAGGAGCAGACATTGATCTGAAGACTGCAGCAATGCCACGAGGATGCTGAAGACTGCAGAGGTGCAGGAAGAGGAGAACACCCCTACTCAACAATACCTCTTGAGTGATACTCTCTAGCCTAGAAGTTAATTGACTTTTCTTTAGTGTGATGCTCTGGGTTTCAGTTTCCTGATCTATAAAACAAGAGGTTTGGACTAATTGCTTTATAAGGTCTCTCCTGATGTGTCCTTCTGTGCCTGTCAACCTGTGAGCCACAGAATCTGAGACCAAACCTCCATGAGCTTTAGCACCTCAGCCTCCCTTTCCTCCATGACTCTGTCAATGCAGAGGAACCTGCACTATATGGAACGAACGCCAACTCTCATGATGACAGGGGCATGGCTTAATTGTCAGGGAGCAAGGACAGAGAAGGCAGTTGGATGTACATGCTGGGTCTGTAAGGAGAGGCTATTCTTAGATTTTATACATTTAAATCAATTATAAATTTATTTTGGGAGTTGGAGGTAGCTGGACTCATCGAAGGGCCCTACATGCATTGCCCAATTTGAGCGCAGTCTATTTCATACACAGGCCAGGTCTGCTTTCCTGTGGAAATGCAGTATACAGTGCCCTGCTCTTCTCCCGCCTGCCTCCTCAGCCTCTGCCAACCTGCTTCAGTGCAGCATTTTCTGGGCTTATTAAATATCTAAGCCTAAGGAGAGCACAGTCATAAGCAAGGTGCACAGTGATTCAGGACCCTCTTACACACACACACACACACACACACACGCACACACACGCACACACGGGCAGTTTACATAGATAACGGGGTAAGCTGTGCTTCACAAGAGTTTCATTTTGAATTAGTCTCAACCTGAAATTCCTTTCTCAATAATTAAAAAAAGAATTCTATGTGGAAACAAACCTCCCTAGCTTCTCCTGTCTTCAGCAGGAAAAGACACACAGTGAATACTTTGTTTTCCACACCCACCAGCATTTCCATTTCATTTTAGTCTCCAAAATATGGACAGGAGGGCATCTCCAGAAAAATGGATTCCCTCTCTGGCTTCGCACAGGGCAGGGATCCAGGCAGCGCCGCGCTGGACCAGCTCCTCCGCCAAGGAGCTCCCCATCTGCTCTCTCCGGACATCCTGCACCCGAGGCATCCAGCAATCTCTTTCCACAGGGGGTTTGACCTTGCAGAGACCCTTCTTCCACTTTCTACGCAAGGAACAATCCATTTTAACTCAAAACACAAAATGACCTTTTCTCCTTTAAAGAAGCCCAGGGTAGGGTCTGGTTTGGCAGTTTTCAGCCCTGCGTGCGGGAAGGCTGGAAGCGAACCGAAACGCCAGGACTAGTTTGGGTCTAACAGTCCTCACTCAGGGACTCCGACTCTCAGACTGTGCTCAAAATCCATGGCGAGCTAGAACAGCTTTCCTTTCTTTCCTTTTTCTTTTTTGCCCATTCACCATTGCGACGAAAAATAAAAACCGAGAGCTTACTCGTTTCTGATACTAAGGAATGCACTTATTTTGCGTCTGGCGCCTCTGATTCTGAAGCAGTGACATTATTCCTGCAAGCTATCTCCCCGGCGTCCGGCTCAGTACTGCACACACCTTGCGGCTGCTCCCCGCGAGAAAAATGGTGCAGCAGCCCAGGCTGACGGGCAGCCCTTCTGCAACTGGACAACTTCGCGACGGGTCAATCAGCCACTTCAGTCTGCCTCAGGAAACCCGCCTGTTCACAGACCCACACTACAAAGCACCCCGGTTTTGCGTACCTTAAACCTCGCTAAAGACACCCCAAACGGCCGCAGAAAACCCCCGCCCCCCCAGCCCCCGG
>NW_022900914.1:352840-353182 GCF_012274545.1 Fukomys damarensis | reverse complement strand
AAAGCAGAGTTCGCGACCCTGACAACTGGCTGTGCTACACATGCGGTCATGCAACGAAGATTGTATTTTCCACTTACAGTTACAGCGCTGCGTACGGTCACTTTACGAAAATGATAAAACTCAATAGTTCTGAGTATGTTTAATTCAGGGAAGCGGTGAGGCGGTCTCTGTGTGTGGCTCTCTAGCTCTTTTTCTCGGAGGTCTGGGCTGCTTAAATCCCTCTCGGGTGGCGCCTTGCACGCCCAGCCGCCGCCGAGACACGCTGGGGTGAGGCTCTGCTGCAGATCGGGAATCCCATAGAAAACCTGGGGTCCCTGGGGCCGGATGCGCAGGCGCGCGAAC
>NW_022900914.1:351890-352527 GCF_012274545.1 Fukomys damarensis | reverse complement strand
CCGGGGGAGACGCACGTGGAAGGGGCTGACCCGAGGCCACCTACCCTGTGCCCCCAGGCAAGTCGCGGTAAAAACCAAGGTGTGCTCCCTGAGCGCTTTTTGTATACACAAAAGGACGATTTTCGTGGGGACGGGGAAAGAGGATGGATCGCCCTGCAAGTCAAGAGTCGCTGGACAGCGCTGGGGCCGAGGCTTGCGCGGCCCCTGTGTGTCCTCGAGTGGCTCCCCCGCGCCCCGGCGCTTGCCAAAGCCTGGAAGACTTGGCATGCAGCGGCGCCCGGTGGAAGCTGGTCGCTTCCCTGCCTGGAAAGCAGACATTCCCAGATGTTCCCAGCCGGTCACTTCCCGAGTGTACACTGCCACATCCACTCTCAGCCCTCACGCGTGGGGCCACCTCCTAAGCCACGGCCACAGTCCTGAGCTTTGGAGATACGTGCAATCAGTGAAACCCCTCCTGGGTTTGCATTCAGGCAGCTTTACTTTCGAGGGAGATAAAATCTGGTTGCGGTGGAGGTTTACAACTCGCACTGCGTCTCCCTACCCTTGTCACCTCCGGGAACCTGCAGGGCTTCTGCCGCGGGGCACCTGAGCGGGATGCCGGGAGCTGCCGGGCGCCTGGCTAGCGAAGGCTGGGGAG
>NW_022900914.1:330780-351716 GCF_012274545.1 Fukomys damarensis | reverse complement strand
GCGTGGGCGGGGCAGAGTCATCAGGAAAAAGTCGCTTCTGTTGGCCCGAGGGACAACCTCCCGGGCTCTTGAAGTAATTTCCCATCTTTTGTGCATTTCCCCCACCAGCACGCTTTACGCAGAAGCCGCTCGGAAACCCTCAGCGACCCTCGGTCAGGGCGCACCTACCTATTCGGTGCGTCCTGTAGGTTTCTTTGGTACCCATATTTCATTTCACATAACTTACTTTCAACTTGTGTTTGATTCCTGAACTGTGTTTTAGGGTGGGCTTGACTGGGTGCCTGTGCTGCCGTGGAGCAGCTGTGTCTGAGTGGGCGGCATAGCGCATGGTTCGCACATTATCTATCCGTATATACGGATACGGTGTTTTCCATTTGATTTGTTGTTTGGCGTCCTCAATGCGATCTCTTAACCTGTAATTTCCAACCACTATGTAGCTTTATCTTCTTAAGCTTCTAATGGGGTGTTTAAACATTTCAGTGCCCTTTAGGTGCGTTTTATATGCAGCACGAATTCTGAAAGAAGTGGAAGGTCTGTTAGTGTCTAAATTACAGAGCGGCCCACCGTGGTAGAATGGACTTTGAGAAAGGAATGCAGTAAGGGGACTGAAACGAAAGGAAGATCGCCGTCGCTTCCCTCACCAGTGGTCACAAGAGAGCAGGTTTTCTGGCCAGGGGCAGAGGGACAGACTACTGACCGACTTGAGTGAAGAATGCAGTGCTCGGCCTAGCAGTTGTACCATCCTAAGGCCGCTTTCCCGGTACCACGAAGGCATCCAGGAACTCTTTCTGAGGAGAGGGGCAGTTAGATGAAGGGAGGAAGACCGGGCAGGAGTTTTTACCCGAAGTCCTAGGTAAAATCCTAAACTCGTCAGAAACAATGGGGAGCCATTGTCTTTTCTTCAGTTGCAAATCACATTGTTTTAACAATATTTTTAGTGATAAATTAGAGTTGTATTTGTTCATAGGCTACAAAATGATGCTGTGAGTGGTGCGTAGTGTGGAATGATTTATACAGTCTAATTAACATATATATCGCACAGATACACATCATCTGTTTCTACTGTCTAACTGAAACATTGTGTCTTTTCACCAACAGCAAATTATGTTCTTTACATATGTTTCTATCCTTGATTCCACTTTCCTTCCAGATTCTAACAGGTAGCAACAACAACAATAACAACAAAAAACAAACTTTAGATGTAGATAACTCCATGAAGCCTTTCCACATGCTTTAACTGTGGCGTGAATGAGTCAAAAACTGAGAATGATGCTAGCAGTGTGAGATGCCAGTAGGAGAACTGGGCTTGTGGTCCTGCCAGTTCATGGTTATACTTTTATTTGAAATGTTTATGTGTGAAATATATGAGCCAAGAAGAGTAGAATTTAAAGCATGAACAAATTTAGGAATTTGGAAGAAAAATAAAGTGAAGTTCATAATTAAAATGATAAAAATAGGAATTTAGTAAATGGATTTATGCTCATTTGAATTCATAACAAATAGTAATGGTTATTTCTTGTATAGGTAAAATACTTTTATTCTAAAATCTAAGGATATTAATCCATAGAGACCATGTTTTATGAAAGATACTTACTTCAACCTGATTTTTACTCTATTTTAAATACATGTATAGAACAACAAAGTAACCCCCCAAGTTCAAATAGAAAGTTGTCTTGTAGAATAAAGCCTTACAGCAAATTTTAGGACACATAAAATGTCTCATTGTATGAGTTTGTACTCTGCTCATGTTTTTCCAAAACATGTAGACAAATGTGAGACTGCGAAGCAGTGATTCTCATGCATTTAGTAAGGTTCTGTACCTGTCTTTGCAGAGTAAAGATTAAAAGTTCCAATTTTAATGTACCTAGTAAATAACTTCTCCCAGTCCATCTCTGATTTAGCTCTGTAACCCATTACTGGATCTAAGTTTAATTAGAAACATACCCACTGTGGATACCAGTTTCCTTTACAATTTGAACAATCTGCAGCAAAAGTGTCTTAAAGCCCTGTTGAAGGAATCATTGTCAACACTTAGTTCCCTGGACTCTTCTTAGAACCTCAGCAATAGTCATAGTAAACTCAGGTGTTACACAGCTGAAAGCACAGCAAACGCTCCATTCTGTCATCTCTTCTACATGTAGGCTTGACCTACAGACTCATCACAGTGTTCTTACACTGGAAATTTTTAACACTATTGTTAGTAACCACACACACACAAAATGATGATAACAGAACTGGGCCATGCGTGATTCCTGCTTCTTTTCTTCAGTGACTTTTTGAGTAGTGTTCAGTGTTAGGCTGCATTCTTTTTTAATTGTGTAAATAACTACTGCAAATAATATTATGGGTATGTTTTTGGGACTCTTGAACTTTGGACGTGATCTGGTCCAAAGGGTCTTCAAAAACCCTCCTTGACTAAAGTAGATCTTACTGGCCTCCTTTCAATCTGTTTTCTTTAATATATAATTTTTAATGAAATCTTTAATCTCAACATAGAATCTTAGCATACATTTCAGAGAAATTAAAAATAGTGAATCCTACATCACTCTCAGAGAACCAATAAAAACAAAACCTACATTGTTTTATCATTACATGTTCACCATCAAGTTTATTTTTTTACCTGCCACCCAAGGAGGAAAGAAACACACAGTGGAACCCTTTCTTTCTGTATTCCTTCTTTTTTTCTCTCATTGAGTTTATTGGCATATTTTAGGTATACAGTACAGTTATATTCATCATTGGGATCTTGTATCTTTACATGACAGGTCTTGGTTCTCATTTTTCCCCCTTGTCCCTGCCCTCCCTTGAGCCCCTCCTCCCTTCCCTATTTACAAATACTTTATTTCCATTTTTTCATTTTCTCATATTTTTTTATTTTTGCTTATTACCTTTCACCTACCCTTCCCACTTCCCCTACATCTTTAGCCCTTTTCTTCCTATTTCACATTGTCAATTATATCATTAGGATCTTATGTACCATTATAGTTTTTCACACCAGAGAAACTATTCAGTATTTACACATGTGTGACTCATTTATTTCACTTAGGAGTATATCTTCAATATGTATCCATTTTCCTATGAATGAATCTAATTTCTCATTCTTTATGGCTGAGTAGTATTCCATTTTATAGAAAACCATATCTTCCTTATCCAGTCTCCAACTGATGGGCATATGGGTTGTTTCCAAGTTTTAGCTATTACTAACTGTGCTGCTATAAACATAGGTGTGCATATATCACTGTGATATGATTCTTTTAATTATTTTGGAAAGATAGCCAGCAGAGGGATGGCTGGGTCAAATGGAACCTCCAGTCCAAGCTCTTTGAGGTATCTCCATATTGATTTCCATAGTGGTTGTACCAGTCTGCACTCCCACCAACAGTGGAGAAGGGTTCCTATCTCCCCACAACCGCATCAACATTTGTTATTGTTTGATTTCTTGATAGCAGCCATTCTTTGTGGGATGAGGTGGACTCTCAGTGTTGTTTTCATCTGCATCTCTTGTATGACCAGTGATGCGGAACATTTTTTCATATATTTACTTGCTGCTTTTACTTCTTTGTCTGAGAAATGTCTGTTCATTTCAGATGCCCATTTTTGAATTGGGTCTTTATATTTGGGGGGGTGGTTGTTTTGAATTCTTTATATATTCTAGATAAGAGTCCTTTGTCTGAGGAGCAGCTGGTAAAACTTTTTGCCACATTGTAGGCTGTCTTTTAGTTCTGTTGATGGTTTCTTTTGCAGTGCAGAAGCTTTTTAATAAGATGAGATCTCAGTTGTTGATTCTTGTGCTAGTGCCCGTGCAACTGAGGATTTGTTCATAAAATATTTTCCTATGCCAATGTCTTCAAGAGTTCTGCCTAACTTATCTTCCAGCAAATTTAGTGACTCTTTTTTAATATTTAGATCTTTAATCCACTTGGATTTTAGTTTAGTGCATGGTGAAAGATAAGGGTGTAATTTTAATCTTTGGCAGGTTGAAATCCAGTTTTTTCAACACCATTTATTAAAGAGACTATCTTGCCTCCAGTGAGGATGGTTGGCTCCTTTGTCAAAGGTGAGGTAGCTGAGTACATCTGGAGCTGTTTTTGTATCTTCCAATCTATTTCTGTATTCCTTCTTTAAAGTTCATTTTACTCTCCAAGGAGGGACTGCTCAAGAAGAGAAAAAGTGACCATTTTTGGCCTTTTATTTTTTTCTCTTCAGAATGTGGGTTTAGTGCTTGTACCATAGTCTCTGGTAGAATGAACTTTCCTGATTTTTAAAAAAAGAAAAATAATGCTTGAGTAACAAATATGGCATTTAGTAGCTGCTATATTTTGGTTGCTGAATGTCCCCCAAAGGTCCATGTATTAAAGGTATTGTCCACAGGGTGGCACTGCTGGGAGGTGCTGTGGATTTTAGGAACAGGGGCCTCGTGGGCCATCCTTAGGTCATGGGAGATTATGGGATACTGGCCCTTCTTCCTCTTTGCTTTTGTTGTAGGGTGAGCAGTCTCTCAGCCTTAGTGATGTTTCCCTCATCAATTGCCTCCCTTGTTATCCATTTCCCTGCATCAGAGGCCCAAAGAATCAGGTCTGCCAAATCTGGTACTGGAACTTCCAAAATCATGATCCAGAATGAAACTTTTCTGTTTGTTAGTTAATTATCTCAGGAATTTTGTTGTCATAATGGGAAAATTACCAACCCAATAGTGAGTTCAGGTTGAATTTCTTTCAATCTCATTGATTATTCATTTGCTGAACACCTTTGAGTATTTACTGTGAGGCCAGACAGTATACTGACCATTTTACTTAGTATTCCATTACACAACCCATTTGCCTATGAAGTAAGTGCTGCTATCACCGGTATTACAGATGAGGTGGAAATGGCAAAGTATGCATTAGTAGCATCTCCAGGTGACTTTTGTAGTCAGCCTCAATTTCTCCTTAAACCTATTCAAATTAATAGTATGATCCTACCTCTATACGTTGCTACTTTCTTGCTACATAATATACTTCTGTAAGATAGTCCTCTGTCTTACAGAAGTGAAAAATTCTCTTCAGCAGTCTTCTATTTTCTACTGAGAAGACTTTAAACCTGAACTTACATATGTAGAACTTTTCATCCTTCGTTGGTGAGGTGTGTGGAGAGGAAAGGCCAGATGAAGGCTGGCCTTTCCATGCACTGCTGTGTTTTTGTGTGGCACCCAAAGGAGAAAGCCCACTGTAACCTTAGTACTCTTACCATATGCCCCCTCTGCAGTTTATTTTGCCAGTCCTAAAGGAGGTATATTTAAAAAGAAAGAGTACATTGATGTTCCTAAATTCATACATTTCTCTCACACTCCAGTTCCTTATTTGTAATTAATTGCCTACACACATTTGTGTGTGTGTGTGTGTGTGTGTGTGTGTGTGTGTGTGTGTGTGTGTGTGTGTGTGTGTGTGTGTGTGTGTGTGTGTGTGTGTGTGTGTGTGTGTGTGTGTGTGTGTGTGTGTGTGTGTGTGTGTGTGTGTGTGTGTGTCAGGGGTCGAACTCAGGTCCTTGTGCTTGCAAGGCAGGCAGCAGAATCGCTGAGCTAAATCCCCAGCTACAACACATCTTTATGGGACTTTCTTACAGATATCCCAAGCTCAACGTACGCTAATGATCATCTCCCTCACCCTTCTGAGTCCACAAGTGTATTTGTCATCCTCTGGCCCTCAGCACTTTGTAGTGCTTCCTGTCAACCCAGTCTTCATAATCAGCACCTTGGATGTCATCTTCAAATCTCTTTCTTCATTAAATCACTACCAACACATTAAATCCTGTGAATTCTACCATTCAAATGTCGCACAAACCCGCCCCTTACTGCCCCTATATTGTTCAGCCTCTCATCATCCCGGTCCTAGACATTTTTTTATTCTTTATGAGTAATGAAAAATCTCAAGCAAAATCACATCCTTTGAATAAAACCACTAAGTGGATCTTCTGTTAGGCAATACAAATACAAATTATTAGCACAGCATATAAGCCCATTTTCTTACTCTTTCATACTCCTTCAACTTCACCTCTTACCCTGTCTTTTTAGTGCCCTATACTCCACCATACTGTGGCACCTTTAGTTTACTGCATGTGTGGTAATGTTTTACTTCTCCATCCTTTTGTGGATGTTTTCTTCTTAGAAACTCCTCTTTACCTTGTTTTGCCTTTAACTGTCCTTTTAATCCTCCAAGTTCAGCTAAAATATTCTGTAACAGAGGAATCTTTCTTTCCTAGCACACAGCAGTTTACAAGATTGTTGTGAAGATAAACAAAGGTAGGACATATTAAGATATTTTACAAATTATGAAGCTGTATTTAAACATAAGATATGTAATTCAGCCCATCTCTGATTAAGCAAATACTTACATTGTCCATTTTTCATTTTAAAAAGCAAAATGAATGTTACATTTTATAGTACAAGTCTTGCTTTGATTAAATTTAAAATTCCTAACTCTGATATAAATAAACTTTATAATCTTTGCATGAAGATTTTCCACCACGGTTAAATTGTTATCATGCAAATTCAATTTCTGTTCTATGAAAAGACCACATTTGAAGTATTAAAAAACATTCATTAATTGATTTTCAATGAATTTTATTCTATTATTCTTGTTTTTTTGGAGATGAGACATAAATTATGTGTAGGATTATAATAAGTATCTTGTGTTTTATAGCTTTTTAATGTGCTCACAATCATATATTATTTGATATATGGTGCAACTCAGGAATCTAATCCTTACTTTTTTGTAGCTACTCTGACGCTGACAGAATGCTCCTCTGGTCCTTATTGTACCAGGTTGTGGTTGTGGCTTGGGAATAACAAGAATATACAGCATTCAGTCATAGTCGAGGAAGAAGATGAATTACTTATTTACTTCTAGAAGAGAAAACAAAAAAATATTCTGCTCACTTTGTTTTCCTTGTGTAGGAAACGAGTATATTAGGGATAATGGCAAAGGGTATTGGGCATCCTTTTACCAATTTGTAGTATAGCCGAGTGTGGTGGTGTAAGCCTGTAAGCTCAGTACTAACAATTCATAGTCTAACAGTGGAAAATTTTGCACTGAAATTGTAGACCATATACCTTCTCAAGCATTACAAATTTTAGTTATGTTGTTTCAAGGCTCAGAGGCATAGAAAAATATGTTTTTGTGCCAGTTTCTTAAAATATATAAAAAAGGAAAGTATTTTTATTGGTAAATTTTTTTCAGTAGTTTTTCTGAGGTGGGTCCAGTGATACTTGGACTAGAAGGGGCAAAACTGAAGATAAAGAGATTATAAGAAAAGTTTTTACAATTACATTATATTCTGGACTTAAATCAGAAAAATAAAAGTAGAAAGTGGCAGATTAGGAATTTATGCAGCCAGGGTAAAAGCAAAAACTTTGATTCTTGATTTTGTATATGGAAGGAGGTAAAATCAAGTATCATAGTAAGATCTGGAGCTGGGCGTTGGGCCAAAGGTGTAGGTTTTTGGTAAAGAAAAAAATGAAAGGAGCAGATTTGAAGAAAAGGAGAGAAAAATTAGCTTAATTTCTGTACATGTTTCTTATACACGAGAGGCTGTAGGCACATTCAGGTGGAGAAGTCACAGACATGCAAATCTAGCAGAGGTGGAGTTCTGGTGAGACATCTGCATTAGAAATTAAGAATTGGTGGTAATCCAGATACAAATGACGACTGAGGCCAGAGAACAGATTGATTGAGAAAAGAGGAATATGGAGAGCAGGGCGCTTTAGGAATCATGTAAGTTTGGAAGGTGTTTAGAAGAGCTCGGTGTGTACCTGTCTGTATATCTGTGTGTAAATTCCTAGAAAGTAATGATGTTTTTGATCAAGTAACACTTAGGATATTGTCTTTAAGAAAATATGGGTATAAAATAATAATGTGTATTAACTCAAACAATATGACACACGACCCACAGTTACTAATAAAATAGGAATATATGCTTCAAATGCCCATTAGTGTATTTCAGAAAATATTCATATTTAGCTAAATCTATTATTATTAACTTATCCATATGCACACACATTACATACACAGTATCTATCTTATCTTTATTTTCATTTCCAAATTTGGAGTCTACATTAAATACTTTTGGAAGTATATGCCTAGCCCACAAAACAACAGCTTTGTTGTTCCTTATCTAGTATAAAGAAATAAATCCCTGGCTGCTAGTTGCTGCCTGTTCAGGTACCAGAATGTAACTCCACCAATTAAATTTTCTCTTCTGGAAATTTGGCTTGGCATGGAGAGATTTGTGTCAGTTTCTCCATATGCCAGAAAATCAAATGTATAAAGCTTTTTTAGCATGTTTAGTTTTATTTCCTCTATATTCTATGAAGTATAACTTTGTTTTCTTCAACATTGATTTTTTTATTAATTTGTATTATGTCCAGTCCCCATTCAAATTCTGATATTGTGTATGTTTTCCTTTTCAGCGTTAGCACTTCCGCCTTCATTTCAGTTTATGTGCATTTATTCCATAGTCCATTTCTCCTTTCATTTTTTCTGAAGATGCAAAGTAGCTGTCTTCTAGAATTTCCTCCCATTTCCTGTAGAGTAGTAGCTTTAGAAATGTGTTTTCCCGTGCGTTGGTAGAACAGTGTTTGTCTTTGTGTTTGGGTGTGCAAGTGCTGTGTTTTTAAAATCTATCCCTACTGGGAGGGAGCATTACTTGGTCCGAGCTTTGCCAGTGAGGTTGAGTTTGCACTTCCTTTAGACTCTTCTTCTGTTTCTCTGGGTACTGGTAACTGCTCTCAAATCCACCTTTAAAAAGCAAGGTGACATGCCTAGCCATTAGTTCATTTTGAATTCCCATGAAGTATATGTCTAACCTCATCTATTGAGCTAAGATGAATCTATTTTTTTCTATTTCAGGTTCTCTGGCCAGGCTAAGGCATTCACATTTTTCCTTTATTTTTTCAAAAGGGCAATAAAAGGCATTACTACAGTCTAGATGACCAGTAGTGGAGTTCAATGTAAGGCCATTTATACCAGTTTGTTTTGAAAGGTAGAATATATGGTATTTCTTCCAAGAACATTTCTATTAATCCAACCCTGCATAATCCAAGTTGGAATTCTCTATCAAATTCTCTTAGTTTTAGTTTATAATTCAGGTGACCTTTTTGTCTTTTGATGTATTTTCAAGAGTATTTTTATGGAAAATATAATGAATACTGTTTTTTCTGTTTCTGTTTATCTTAAGAAGCAGCCCATTGTATGTTTTAAAAATACTAAATAGTGATAACAAATAATTTTCCTTAATAGTTGTACAAATGGACCTACTATAGCAAACCATTACCACCTTCCTCACCCAGCAAACATTTATTGAACACTTAATGTTATTCTGGATGGTAAGTTAATAGTATTAATTTGTAACTAAGATGACATTGAGCTGGTTTCTTCCAATTGAAACTGAATTAAATTCATGATTTTGGTTTGGAGGTCATTTAAATAATTTCCTTAAGGACTTTTCATATTGTTGCTTGTGAAAATCATATTAGGTATATTAATCATAGTACCGCTACTAGAAGAATACAAATTCTGTCTAAGATTTCCCAGGATAGTTGATGGATGTTTGAATAAAACTGTTTTAATAACATAGTAATGTTAAGCAATATTTTAAAATTACACTTATACAAATATCATTTCCCTAGTGATACATATGCTATTGTTTAAAAATAGCCTTCATTTTTAAGACATTTCTGGGTGTATAGCACATATTTATTTTTAGAAACATTTATTGACTATAGTCCTTACTAAATTCTGGTTGCACAGATTATAGCAGTAATAGAAGCTCAAACATGTTGATTGTATATTGATTAAAAAAACTAAGTAACAGATTAATTGCATTGCCTTTTAATTCCTTTATATTAATGAGGGATATGCCCTGACTCCTAAATGCATGAATATCTCTGTAAGATTAAACTGCTTTGTTGGCAAGATGGCCAGACCACCTCCTATTTATCAGGTGTGTAATATAATAGATAATGACAGCAAGGACAATGAGCTGCGAGTGCTGAGCCATCAGTTGACTACGCTCACTAATTTAGGGGCTCAGCCATCAGCACCAACTTCATAGTTGCACAAAATTCACATTTGAGCTTCACCAAAATGACCTATTAACATCATGGTAAACTTAGGGTCATCTACAAATAGACATGGTTTAAGGGATAAATCTACAAAAACCATAGTCTACTAAAACCTCACCACTGGAACATTACTGAAATTATCATACATTTTTACACTACTTGAAAAATAAGAATTGAAAGGAGAGCATGATCATTTTGAAAGCAGCTTGAATCTGTGGATTAAGGTAAGTTTTCTAAAAGCTAAAGTCTGCTCTTTGGTCTTTATGGATTCAAAATGCATTTATAAAAACAAGCCTTTCTAAAGACCTATAAATTGATTGATATTCTTTCTCCACTTATTGAATGTAATAAATCTATCGATCTAAGAAAATGAGCCATTAGTGTTATTATTTCTGCTGGTACTTGCTTTGTTTTAAAAGCTGTGCAAACAGTTTGCCACTTTGGTCTAGAGGAAAAAATAATAGAGTAACATCGCTCTATGTCTTAGGGACTATCAGTGCTCATTTGAGGAGTTAATGTCTCTTGAGCAGCTGTTAAAATAAATTTAATTAAGAAAGCTTTATCCAGAGGCAGCAACAAAGTTAAGACATGGTGTCCCTGATGCTGTTGGGTGATAATGCCTTTTATTTTCCTCCTGGATATTCCTTTTTGGCCCTTCCTATAGCAAGGATGGTGTTGCTACTTGGTAGTGCACTTTATTCAAAGAGTATGAATGAATGGAAAGTTGGCAAGGTGAATCTCCTTGGAGCTAATACAGAATCTTTTCCCTTAAAAAGAGGAGAGTGAACTCTTTGGTGGTCATAGCAATGCTCTTTGGTGGGGTGAACTAGGAGTAGGGTGAGGGACGGGCTATCCCCTTCAGTGACTTCTGACCAACTCCTGTGCCTGTAGCTACAAGAGAACAGAACACTTGAAGTGAGGTTGAGCAAGGGAAGATCCTCTCAAATGATTCGCAACTAGATAAGGAAAATCTGGCTCATTCAGAGAGTCTCCACACCAAATGACTCCCCAACCTCTCATGCCATGTTCCTTGAGCTCTAATGAAATGTCTGTCCCATACTAGTAATTTGGCAGTGGATTAACAGATTTCCACAGAAAAATTTGGAAGACAATGCATTGCTTAAGTTGTATATCTGTTAGCATTTCAGCTTATTCTTCACGATCTTTTCAAATCTTGCAAGACTTCTCTGATTATTTATTCCTAGGTGACATTTCCTTTTTTCCCCATTCTAGTATTTTTTTTTATTGTACCGGGGATCGAACTCGAACTCAGGACCTTGCACTTGCGAGGCAGCTGGCGGAACCACTGAACTAAATCCCTGGCCCAAACTTTTTTTGAAGATTTTTTTTTTGTGTGGGTTACCGGGGATTGAACTCTGGACCTTGTGCTTACAAGGCAGGCAGTGGAACCACTGAACTACATCCCCAGTCCTTCTAGTAGTTTTAATATGCATCGAATAGTCAATGAAATTATCACCATGACACACAGTTCTCTTTGATTTTAGTATCCAATTGTATTGTAAACTTAGTGCAGAAGTTACGATGTACAACTCTTAGGTCACCAATTCTTGGTAGAGCTCACCAGTTATTTGGTTGTTTAATTAATTGTTCTGTTTCTTCAGTTTTCAATCTCAGTGGGTTATTTTCCTATCATTTTCTTATCGGAATGCCTGAAATGCCATGGAAAATTCTGAAAGTTTGGAGTATCATTCTTGTTAGTAATTATTCTATTTCATAATTAATACTATAAGTGTGATACATAACTGTCCACTTACAGAGCCTAAATTGTTGTAAAATAGTTGGCATTATATTGATTTTAAAGAAAAAAAGCAAATTTTAAGGTAATTTATTTTAAAATTTTTATTGCTGAGAAATTATAATTGTATATATTAACTTAGTTTACACATATTTATATTTTTATGGAATATATGTAATGTTATGATATATGTTAAGAGATAAAATTGGCCATCTCAATTAGGTGATTATATTTCTTAATTTTGTGATACAGGTTTGTATGAAATATAGTGGAATATGTTGTAAAAATATTTAAACAGAAAATGACAATGTCCGAGTTAAATTCTATATAATTAGATTGATGGAAAAAAAGATATTTGACAGAGGGAATTTTTAGGTTTATTTGACTGGGCAACAGCATTTACAGTTGACAATGGACACTGGAACCTGGAGCCATCTTTTGGCAACCAGTATAATTATTTGAAAGCCAAGAAATTTGTTTGTATTCTTCCTTAGGTTGTCACCATTTTTTTTTTTCTACTGACGAATGCTGTGCAAGATTTCATTTTTTTTTCACGGTTTTCTGGAGCCAACCATAGCTTTCTAGGGCCTGTTGTAAAAGTTTAGAGCATTTTCACTTTTTTTCCTTTATAATGAAAACGTCATATGTTTATGTCTTAGGAGTGATCATCTGTAGACAAGTTACACTAAAATATGTTTTTGATTAAAAATTCTGTGCTACCTACCTATTTTTCAGACTTTAAGGCCAAATTAGAATGCCATAATGTTTATTTTTAATGTTACTTGTTTGTATTTTCCCAGTTGGTGCATATTTAAACTCATTTCTTTTCTGTGGTCCTGAGAGTGCTGAGCATGCTGTATGAGCACTTGCTCTCCGAGCTGCATCCCAGCCCTGTTTATTTTGGGATGGGATCTGGATCTGCCGAGTTGCCACTATGGCCCTGAGTTCGTAATCAATCCTCTTGCCTTCATCTCCCTCCTGGCTGGAATTACAGGTGTGCAGCACTGTGCTCATTTCAAGACAATAATTAAAAGAAATACTGTCTTTTGTGTGGAAGGTCTCATGCTACATACTAGAAATGCAAAGATAGGTAAGTTAATTATCCTGTCTCAAGGAGGTAGTAATGTAGTGGAGAGACAGTAGATATACAAATAACTATTACATAATTTTATAAATATTACAATAGATTTTAAAATATTCTCGAAATATGGTTAGTAATTGATTAGCATGGAGATGAAGATAAATTTGATGGAAAATTATAGGCTTTCACGAACGAATGACTGTATTTTTAAAGAACGTCTCTGCTAAGCTGCAGATTAGGTTCGGTGCCCTTTCTGCAGTGTCTGACTATACCTTTATTGTGATACTGTTCTGTTGAAATAAATGTAATGTTTGTCTTCCTTCTGTATTGTAAATTCCTGGAAAAAGGGATCGTGTCTTACTTTTGAATTCCTAATGCTAACATAGTGCTTGAAGCATGCCTGATGCCCAATAAATGTCTTCTGACCCGGACAACAAAGCAACAGAAAGCAGGATTTGGGAGAGTGGTAGAGCACTTGCCTAGCATGCTCAAGGCCCTAGCTTCAATCTTCAGTACTGCAAAACCAACCAACAAAACATAACAAAACCGGAAAGCAAATCAAACCAATAAGAGAGTAGGGAATTGAAGTAGTTTTGTGCTGTAGAGTGAGAAGCAGAAGAGAGGAGAATGAAGTGACTGGAGGTTAGGCTAAATAATAGTTTAGATAAAATTCTGAGCAGCTTGATTAACCATACCAAGTGTTGTTAATTATCCTTCATGTGCGTGTTTCTTACTAGAGTACATTCACAGGAACAAGGGTCGTATACATAAATTGATACTCAATGTCCTAATCTTTACTGCAGACTCAGGCACACTTCCTTGAACAGAAGAGGTGTTCAGCAAATCAAGGAGAGTTAAATCAAACATCACGAGACCATTCATTAAGCTGAAGACTATATTAGCCTTCAGTTGTCAACAATTACTATGTGATAATAAGTGATGTCTCTTAACTCTGGTCTGGAAAATGAAAGAAGCATTCTTTTCATCCACTGTCTCATCCCATCTGAACCTGTTTCCATTCTCAAATCATGGAACTGTAAGCAAACTTAAAATACTGAACATTTAATGTGTTGTCTGTGGTAAATTTTGGATTCTTTACTCACAAAAAATGTCACACGAGAAGAAAACTCGTACAAAATTTTTGTTTTTAGTTAAAGTTTCATATATATCCTGTCATCAAATATAGTCAGCTGCATGGCATAGCTTTTACCTATCTCAGAAAAACTATTAGGAGCTTCTTGGTTTGCTACAGCAATAGCCTCCTAGTGAGAATTAATTTGTGTACAGATGCAACTGAGATATTGTAGCCTGCCTCATAGGTGGTTGTGTGAATTAAATGAAATACATCATGTAAAACATTGAGAGAAGAGATTGGTTTAGTACTTTTTCATGTAATTGCTTGTGAGGTAGCTTTTACTCTATAATTTCTGCTTACAGGAACCTGTACCTCAGAAAGGCTAAGCAATTTGCTTACATTATACATCCAGAAAAAAGTAGACTATTGATTTAAGCCTAGTTTAATTCCAGACTCTACTCACCTATTATTCTATTTTACTTTCAGAATTAAAAAAAAAAAAAACAAATAGTTTCTTTAGTGTGAGAAACTGAAAGCGTAAGTAAGGACTATAAAGTAGAATTGATAATGTGAAATAGGAAGAAAAGGTGCAAAGGAGAAGGCGAAGTGGGAGGAGTAGGAGAAAAGAAAGAGGGGAACGGAATTAACATGAGAAAAACAAAAAAAGGAAACAGTTTTTGTAGATAGGGAGGGGTAGAGGAGTTGAAGGAAGGGCAGGGAAATGGGACAAAATAAGAATCAAGATGGATTATGTAAAAGCGAAAATTTCCAATGATGAATGTCATTATATTGTATATCTTAAATGTACCCCAAAATTAATTAAAAATATGGTCAGCATTGTTTTCATGTTAGATATATTTTTTATTTTATGTGGACATAAGAAATTCATTAAAATCTTAAGTAAATGAGTTATACAAAGTTTTGATGTCTACCTAAATAACTGTTGTGCAACAAGCCAAAACAAAGTGATTAACCTCAGCAAAGCATTACTGTAGACAGCTAAGTTAGGTAAAAATACTACAGGCAGACAGGTGCAGGCCCTTGTGGGAGTCAGTGCAGAGGAGGAGAACACATTGCAACTATGGCTGGAGGTGCGTCAAAGACAAGGCCTCCAAATAAAGAAGGAATGACCAGGCCTACGTGCCTCCCCAGGGGATAAGCAATACATTGCATATTATACTGTAATTAATGTCACCTGGTCCAAGAAAATCTAGATAGGCATCAGTCACCCAGCTGGTTGACCAGGACCTCCTGATCCATCCCTTCCTAAAAAGGGCCTCTTTCTTTCCATGCACACTTGCTATGCAACCTGCTTGCCCACTGGATCAATATTACTTAAGTGGCTATATATGTAATCTTATTGGTTGATCATAGTTTTTACCCACATTGCACCAACCTCATGACTTTATAGAATTTCCTTTGAGAAGTGGGCTCCTTGGCAACACACTTTCGGGTCCCCTCCTGTTTCTCAGGAGCTACCTCTCAATATGTTTTTCCTACTCTTAACTTCCATTTTTCTTTAAAATCCATTCTTTGATTATCGTGAATATGAACTTGGCATATTTGACATCTAACAGATTCAGAGTTATATTATTTCCGTTATATCAAAACTTTGAAAAAAGAAAGCCATCTAAGTGTTTGTATGACTAAAAGATAGACATTTTGTCATCTCAAAATTTTGAAAAGATCCTTGTGAAAGGTTCATTGAAGTGTTGATAATTAAAGAGGTAATATTTATAATAAAATTCAAACTCTTGCTTTTATTTCAGTGATAAAGGCCTTTTTAACTAATGCTGAAATTTATTAGAACTCAAATGGATGTTGTAATTACCTGGTTTTCTAATACTGAAGGATCAGCAGAAAGAGTTAAACACTCAAAAATATCATAGTATATCAGTGAGTTAAAATTTAAAGGTGAAAAAGAAAGGGCAACAGATGGAACTACAGCTGTCTCGAGACACAAGATTGTAACTTTGGCATCTCTGCAGAAGGCTAAGTGAAACCCGCCTCTGCATTTTAGGCAGGTTTAAGAAAACAAGCCATCACACATCCAAGACTACGGAGGGCCTTTATGTTGAGGAATGAAAAGTTTAGCAGCACAGGAAAGCAGGTGACATGGAAGTAATCAGGGTACCTGAAAAACCAGTTTAGATCTGAGCTGGGGAGGAACTTTGTATACACCAAATTAGAGAGTTTTTAGTTTATTCTGTAAGTATCCAAGAGTTAAAAGAAGTTCTTAAGGGAGTAACAGAGTGATTAATACTTAAGAAAACTGTAATATAATAGTGTTGGGTGGTTGAAGAGAAGATGGTAAAATGAAAATCATCTTATTATAGATTTCTGAGGAAGCGATGATGGCGACTTGAAATAAAGTTTAAACATCATGGGTAAAGAAGCAGGGATTAATTTCAGGATCATATTTGGTGTAGAATCAATAATATTTGACGAATAACTACATGGAGACTGGATGTTGGGGAATGACAGCAAAAAAGAAAAAAATTAAAACTAGCAAATAAGAGTTTCTGGTTCAGGAGTGTTGGTAGACAGTAATTGCTAATAAAAATTTAAGCTAAAGAGGTGATTTATAGTTTAAAACAATTATACAGACATTTTTTCATTTAAGATGACATTTATACTAATAATTCCCATTATTATTCTGCTGAAAGGTTTGGAGACCAGCGGAGAACTGAGGCCTAACTAGCCTCCTCTGTGAGCACAAAGGAGAAGGCTGCATTCAGGGCTGACTGCATACTGCAGGTGCTAGGGAAAAGTTAAGACAGCTGCGGTTAAGTTGGTTATCAGAACGCGTACTGATGGCTACTGGAGAGCATCTGAATCTTGTGTTACTGTGATTGCTTGTGCCCACGTTTGGGTGAACAAAGGCGAGATGAGCCACGGGGGGAGGGCTCCTCTGCCTGCTGAGAGGGGCGTCCCCTGGCTGCCCACAGGTCTCTCTGTCATCCACCCGCATTCACCCCTGGGCAGGGAGAACAAAGGAGTGGGTGTAGGTCCCCAGGAACCTGTCTGGGCTACACTTGGCACCTGGACAGGGTCTTGAAAAGTCTGGATGGGAAACATCCAACAGAAACCCTGGAAAGGGAACTGGAAAGAGCAGGGTGTTGGGACCCAGCCGTGGCCACAGAAAGGTCAATTACATGAGTGGATACACACGGTATCAGGTTTTCTGAATTTCCCACATAATGCTTTTCACTGATTTCATAAACAGCATTGTGTTATTTAGACACCACTTTATTGTATTATTTAATTTTAATTTTGCAGTACTGGGGATTGAATTTATGGCCTTTATGCTCAGGCAAATTCCCAGATCTTTTTCGTTTTTTGTTTTGGGACAGGGTATCAGTAATTCACTAAACTGCCTAGGCTGTACTTGAACTTGTGATCCTCTTTCCTCAGCTTCCTAGAATGCTGGGACTGCAGGTGTGCACCACTAGGAGTGGCTTAATTTTTAACATTTTAAGACTTTTTTCCCTAGCCAGTGTATTTTATTTTAAATATTTTTATTGGCAGTTATTATTTTAAATATATTTTATTATCTTTCATTCTAAAGCAAAATTTTAGGTTTAGAAATGTGTCATGCCACATGTCTGGTCCTGCCATGACACTTAAATGGTGTTAATATACTAATGGTCAATTTTAGGTTCCTCTGGTAGGACACCTCAGCACAATGTTCATGTTAATTATATTTTAATATTATTATGAAAACAAGTCTCAAGCCAGGCATAGAGGAGGCTGAGTCAGAAGGAAGCCAGCCTGGGCTGCCTACTGAGTTCAAGGTCAGCCTGAATTACATACCCAGACCTTGTCTCAATAATTAATTAATAAACTGATAGAAGCAAATCTCCACTTTAAAATAAAGCAAAAAAAAAGCAAACAAGAAACTTAAAATATTTTCAAGGCACTTCAAAATCCATTGGATTATAAAGTGCATTAATAAGTGCCATTTTATTTTTCCTTATTAACTAAGGCATTCAGGATATATAAAATTAAATAATAAATCATTGTGTTGGCGTTTAGTGGCCAAGACATATAAATAACTCAAGAAAGATGTTTGCAGTGTTCTACGATTAGAAAGAAAGTGCTGCGGGGACACAAATGAGGATCCAAGTAAACTGCCCAGGGATTAATACAGGAGGGAGGAAGTACAGGCGTCTTCACAATGAAGGCAACTGCTGGGTGAGACCTGGAATTTGCCAGATGGAGAAAGAAACATTGACAATACTCATGGAAGAGAAAGAAAATAAACATGGTGTAGGCTGCATGGGGCAAATTGTGATGTGATGCATACGAAGCTGAAAAGGTTGAGAAGGACTTAACTGTGAGGATGTGCATATAACACTAAAGACCCTGGGTGTTAGGCACCCCAACCTCTAAGAGTGACCTTCTAACAACTGTAATAGGAGCTTGCACCACAGCTCTATGATGGGATTCATCTCATTAACTCATTCATTCAGGTCTTAAATGTAGTGAGACACTAAGAATACCAGTATTAAGGGAGCTCAGTGCTTTCAAAAGAAAGGTGTATAAAATGATATAAAAATGTGACATTTGAAGTGGGCTTTGAAGTATGGATAAGATTTGAACAAGTCTCATTTATATTTTGATTAGGATGAGCCGAAGATACTTTCTGCACTGGTCTGTTTTCAAGGTAGCATTAAAAAATTAAAGAGAAAATAGAGAAATAGTAATTTCAAGAGGTATTATTTGAAGTGGCAATGACCATTAGTGTCAGTAAATATCAGAAAGATTTGTTGTTGTTGAAACAGGATCTTGCTACATTGCCCAAGCTGGCCTCGAACTCATGATCCTCCTGCCTCAGCCTCACAAGTGCTGGTATTATAGGCTTTTACCATCATGTCTGGCTCAAAAGATTCCTCTGTGTGTGTGTGTGTGTGTGTGTGTGTGTGTGTGTGTGTGTTCATTAATATGTATTCCTGCAGGTTAGAGAGAAAACACATACACAAACTCTCTACATTTATGAATTCTTAACATTGTCTTGGACACAGTTGTCAATTCTTGAGTTTAACACTTTTGAGTTTTATCTGAATTCTAGTCCTTAAATGACGCATAGTTTTTCAACAACGCTGTGACAGAGAGCTAGAAAATAGTGTGTTCTAGGGCAAACTAGCAAGAAGAAGAAAAAAGACCTCGTTACAGATCAGCCTCGAAATCACAAAGCTACAGCACTATGTTAAAGACAATCTTGCTCCTAATATCATCCTAATACACCCACTGTTTCTAATTAGCTGTAAAGGTCAGTCTACATGGACTGATCACAAGCATGAAGCAGACTGGAGTTAGAGTGGAATGGAGAGTTCTGGAAGAGCACTCGGGATAAAAAGGCAATAGAGCACAAGGCACAGAGACTCTGTAACACTCTGAACTAGCCGATACATAATCTGAACCACTGCCGATTCTTAGTGTTGATGAGGGGCCTATGTTGAGAGGCTCTGTACGTATTTAAGTAAACATTTCTCTAGAATACCAAATAATAATACAAAATGACTAAAATTGAAATCATAAGTATTTATAGGACAGGCAGTTGACAAAGATCGTATTAAAGTGGTTTGATAGTTATTTATGCCCCCGTGTGTTCTAAAATCAAGATTCTTACTGCACGTTATTTTTCTTATGTTTTTAGGAAAATAAAACATACTGTTTGAAACAGCCACCAAGAAGGTTAAAGTTTTTGATTATGGAGTAGTAGTTTCATGTTTCTTAGTAAACATGTATATATCAATGAACATATTGAAAATCATTTTCTTTTCTGTGATTATGGAATTTCCAAAAATCACAATTGATTAAAATCATAAAGAAATGATTCTTAAAGCAGAGGAAAGAAGAAATAGCATCTAAGAGTTTATTATTAGGTATGAATCAGAATTAGATTGTTACTAATGCTTACATTAAATGGAGAAATTCAAGGATATAATTTTTATCTCAATTTTATCCACAGTATTTGGGAAGAAGATTCTAAAGTGCATGGGAAAACTGTCCTCCCTCCCTCCCTTCTAGCCCTTCCCTTTTCTTTTCCTTGCATTTTCTTTCTCTCCAAATCTCTCTAACTCTCTTCTCCCTTTCTCTCCCAGCCAACCCCGTTTCTGTCCGTTTTTTTGTTTTGTTTTTTCGTGTTTTTGTTTTTGTTTTTTTTGAGGAAAGGTCTCGCTACTTGAACCCACAGCAGTTGTCCTGCCCCAGCCTCCCTAGTGCTGGGAATACAGGCGTGCGCCACCACGCTGGGCTCTGTCCATTTTAAATGAAGAGTAGAGGGAGGCCGAGGCAGGAGGATGGCAAGTTCCAGCCCAGCGTGGATAAATCAGCGATTTAGGGACTCTATCTCCAAATAAGGAAGGGTTGGGGATGCAGCTCTCTGTGCAAGCTCTGCCTCAATCCCCAGTACGGAAAGAAAACACTATCCGCATATATTCCACACATTTTCCCCTGAAATATTCACATTAAATACTGGCACCTTCTTGTCCACAGCAACTTTTTAAAAAAAAAATTTTTTTTAATTGCTTTTAATTCAAGGAAAAAAGGTTGCATAAAATCCAATCTGTTCTAGAAATATGTGGCCTTTTTAGTACGGAACGTGACAACTACAGTTTTTAGTGACGTGGAAATCTGACTTTCATCGCCACTGGGATGATTAGATAAAGCTTTGCAGAAACGAAGAGGTTTAGTCCGGCGGTTCCAGAGCTCGCGATTTTCCTGGAACGAACTGAGGAGAAACGCTTCTGAAGAAAGGATAGAATTTTAGAATTCTACAGCCACATCCGTCCGTCCACAGCCTTCGGAGCAGCGAGACGCGATCTCTGTCGTCGGTTCTAGAAGGGGAGGTGACAGCGACTAGGACAGCTTGGCCCGGACGACGCTGAGAACCGAAGTAACGGCTCCGGCGGGGGCGGGGCGG
>NW_022900914.1:261134-329978 GCF_012274545.1 Fukomys damarensis | reverse complement strand
GACGGCCCGGACACCCGGGGTCGGAGGGCGCCTTTCCTCGGCAGACGGCGTCCGCGCTTCCCGGAGCGAGGGGGAGACGTGAAGTCCACGGTGTGGCGCGGCCCCGCGCGGAGGAAGATGACGTTTCATCCTCGGCACCGAAAATACCGACTTCTGGGAGCCAGCGCAGGCTGGAGGTTGCCAAACCCTGCTATTCTAGAGATAGCATCACAATAAGCATCCCCGAATTTCCAACAGATTTAAATAGCAGCATGTCCTTTGTCTATTTAAAGAAAATAACAAAGAGAAAGAATGACAAATTTGAGGCATATGGTAGGGATTTCGCAAACATTTACTGGTCCCAAAATAGACACGACGTTAAGAAGCAAAAGTTACAGGATGATAAAAAAAATGTAGATTCAGAAATTTTCTCCCCTGAATATTGTGAAAGTAACCACCAGTTACTCAGCAACCAAAACATTTTTGAGAGAAAAAAAGACTTGTCTAGTTTAAATTGCTATGACCACAGTAGAATCAAGTGTTATGTAAGAGACTCTAAAAAGACCTTCACTATAACACTGAGAAATACAGATTGGATGGGAGCAGAAACAAACCTGACCAGTTACGTGCCTACCGGGTTGGAAAAATCTCAAAGCAGGCACTGTAATCTTAGACATATTTTGAATAGGCACAATTCTTGGGTCATGAAAAGTTACAAGACTAACAGTGAACATATGAAAAGAGCTAGAGAAAAGCTAAATTTGCTACAACTACAAGAAATAGAACTTTTAGGCAAGGAAGATTATCGCAATACAAAAGCTGTGAATGTGCACGATGGACAACAGTCAAATCCTTTAATGGTAGAAATGCCAGGTAACCAAAAATTTTTAATTAACATTGTTTGGTTAAATAGTAAAGGAGAAAATTATAATATGCTACAGTTTAGATATTATACTATACAAAAAGATTTTCGTTTAAGCAACATTTTTCAAAGTTTCATTACAGAAATTTTTTATTTCTATAAATGTATTTCAGGAAACCAGAAGGATAACAGTACTTTAAGCTGGTATCAAATTTTGAAGTATGAAAATCAAATTGGTATTCAAAATGTAATAATCAGGAGTATTAATGTCAATATAAAGAGTGGCATTTTAAGCAAATATTTACAAACCACTGTTTCAGAACATTTAAATATCATTTTTAAAACTGGCATATCTTATCTGTTCAGTAACTGTTGTTCTTTAGCCAGAATTGAAAATGATTCTGAATTAGAGGGATACATTTTCAAATGGATGATGCATTTGAATTATCTGAAACTTATTACAGTGGAAGGTCATACTGTATATCTAATGAGGGATTTAACTCTTTCAAAACTTTTAGAAGATATTGTGAAACCTATGTTAAAGAAAAGAAAGCCTATATTTAAAACTCAAATTCTTAAAGGTTCCAAAAAAGAAAACTTTGATTCTTTTAATACAACAACCAAGAATCTATGTTTTCCCATTTTTGAAACATATGAAAAAATTTCCTTTTTAATGGACTTTGATGACATGGAAGCACTTTCTTTGGTAAAAGAATCTCATGATAAGAATAAGACTTGTCTTGAACAACACATGAATGTAGAAACCTGGGCTCACTGCAGCTTTAGTATTGTTAAAACACATATGAAATCTGGTCTTCAGTTTACACAGAAAAACCATGGACATATTAGTGGAAAATATAATGAAATAAATATGCACAACCAAGAATTAGAGCCTGAAAGAAAACAGGATCCTAAGAAAGTCAGTAGCTTCACTTCTAAGCACACATCTGAAGGTTCTTTTAATGCTAAACGACAGACTATACTGGCAAATCAAAACACAATATATAGTTTACAGATCAATAGCATGACTATAAATCAGGTGCTAAATTTTGAGAACTTGCAAAGTGAATTAGAAGGAATCAAATATGATTTTGTTTTCAAGAAGGAAGTAAAGGTCATAGGACAGAGTTCAAAATACAGTGGCCAAGTTTGTATGAAGGTAGAAAAGGAAGAGGATAGTTTTTTTGCAAGGGATGGTATGCTTTCTGTGCGGTCAACTTCATTAATGAGTAAGAAATTAAATGTGGAAGAAACTAAATCTGTTAATCAAAATAACACAACAGATAAAATTGAATATAAGAAAATTATGCGAGAAAGTGAGTTAGCTAATTCAAAGCCTTTTCATCCAAAGAATGTGACTACATTATATGTTAATCAATTTGAGACTGATCCAAATGAAGGGAACAATGAATGTTTTCAGAACTTAAGTGAAAAATGTTTATCAACAGAAACTATGACAATAGTAAAAGATTCTGAGATGAAGAGTAAATTTGATTTAGTACTCAAAGAGCTTCATATGTTTCATGAAATTAGTAAGGAAAATGAAATTCCACCCACTGTACAAACAGACAATGGGCAACAAAATTACTTTGAAGAAAGTAATGATGCCAAGGAGGCAAAAATGGAGATAGAAAAAGATGTGAAAATGGTTACTATTGACAGAAAATGTGCATCTCCTTTGTCCTGTGATACAATAGCAGGTCCTAATATTCATAGAAGAGCCCAAAGTTTATTTAAGTGGAAAACAGTACTTAATAATGGAGAACAGGAAGTTCCCAATGTGTATTGCTGCCCTAGAACATCAGAGGAAGAAATACTCTATTTTACTTCTGAGCAAGGTATGCAATTCATTCTAAAATATTCTCTCATGATAAAATAATTACTGCTTTTCTGTGTGTAGGACAAATATATAATTTGGCAAAAAGATAAAGTATAAGACAAATGTTTATTGGTGTATGCTTTTTCTGTGAAGGTTATTTAAATGTTGAACTTATAAGAAATTATTAATTGTTAAAGAGAATCTCTAAAGAGTCTTACTTTACTTCATCAAATATTAGGAGACAAATGAAAGATGTAGTTCTGAAAGAATAATTTGTTTATGTTGCTAAAATTTTTATATGGTAATACTTTTGCTAAAACATATTAGCTTTATTTTCAGATGGTAAAAATACTTTACCTAAAAGACCTGCTATATTCCCTGATGACTGCATGGAAGAAAAACTTAATTATTTACCAAGGGGAGGTAAGATCTTTAGTTATTTTATAAAATATCTTATAGGATTATTATCACATGTGTATATTTTTGGCATAATGAAAATATAGTTATATTATTAGAAAATAAATTCATTTTTTGAAACAATAATTTACTGATGCAAATTCCAAAAGTTAGAGATTGGTTAAAAACTAAAATGCCATTTAGAATATTACTGGGAAATACACTATGTAAAACTATATTCAAATACTAGCACAGATCTATGATAATAACCGTGTGCCAAGGAAGGTATTGTGTATGTCCACTGCAAATATTTAACATATATAACAATTGGCAAAACCAAAAGAAATAAAAGGGTTCATCTCAGTTGGGTATGTACTGACATTGGGATGTCATTCCCAATTATATTTTGTATATAAAGGCCTGTGGTATGGATATTTTATTTTGTGAAATTTTTAAAAATTGCTATTATTTATGCATGCTAATGTGATGTTTGATTGTGGCAATTATATTTTTTCATTACCATTAAATATAAAACTGAAGAAAAACAACTTTATTCTTTATGAGTCCTACAATACCAGAATAAAACATAGTATGTCTAATATCCATTCTAATTTGTGGAACCAATGCATGTAAGTACACATACGGTTAAACTTAGGGAACTAGGTAAAGTTATAGTTGGGCCAGAAATTTCTGGTGTATTATACCACAAAATTAGATCTTAAAAAGTACCATTGTAAGTGAAGTATATTTGCTAAAACATCTCCAGGGGTTCATCATTTCTCAAAATGTTTCTCTTGGTTTATGATCATCATTATCATTAAAATGCTATCTTCAATACCTTTAATGTTACCCAGAAATTCTTTTCCATCTTTTCTTAGTTTGTAATGAAATAATCTTAAAAGTTAATTGATGCCCTTAGAAAAAAGAAAAAAGAAGATATTTAATGATCCAATATTTCATGAGTTTAAAAGGAAGGTTGAGAGAATTACCCTGGAAGCCCAGGTGTGGTGGTGCACCCCTGTAATACCAGCTCTCTGGAAGGCTGAGGCAGGAAGATTGCAAATTTGAGCCCAGCCTGGACAACTTGGCGATTTAGTGAGACCCATGCTGAAAATAAAAAATTAAAAATTGCTGGAGATGTACGTCAGTGGTAGAGCACCCCTGGGTTCAGTCCTGAGTGTGAGTGCATGCTGGGGTGGGATGTGGGGGGAGTTATCCCAAAAAGGATATGGCTTGCGTTTTCCTAGTATGAGAAAGGTAAGAAATTGGATATAGAAACATGTCTTGATGTAGAAGTAGATTAAAGAGCACATACCCATCGTGTCATCGTGATTATAATTAAAATAATGAAGTGAATATATGAAACAAATAAAGGGTAAGTATAAGTCAGAAAAGAAATGTTATCTTGGAAATACTCAAGTCCATAGTAATGTGACTGTACCCTCACAATTCTGAAGTAGGAAATATAATGTGTGAGGTCAGCCAGAATTATGTATGACAGTGTTAGAGTCACTTTAAAAGTGCATGAAAGCTGAATGACCTTCCTAATGTTTATTGAAGTCCACAGTATAAGGAAAAAGTTGGGAGATACCAGGATACAGGGTTAATGAGAACAGACAATGCACTGCTTAGGTGGAGAGGGTGCCTCCAACAGTGGTTTTACAGGCCTCAGAAAGGTTTTAGTTGACTTGAACTGTTGTGATACTTCTCCACCTGTCATTATGATGCCTACTCTTGTAATTAAAGTTTCTACCACTTATTTCAATGCAATACCCCCTTGCCCCCCATCACAGAAAGGGTATTTTTAAATTATTTTGAACAGATGTTATATGCCTGCCAGCTAGTTCCCCAAGTGTTTTATGTGTCATTAAGGCCATTGCTTCCTAACTTTAATATAAGTATTCATCACCTGAAGATACTGTTAAGGGGCTCTTTCAGTGGTGGCATTCTACACTTTTAGCCCATCCCAAAGATATAGATGTGGTAAGTCTGTGGATCACATGGTGATTTGCAAGCATTTAGAAAAAAATCAAATTGTATTATTTCATACCTTCGAGTTGTAATTTCATGACAGTTTTATTTAATATTGACTTTTATAAAATGAGCAGTTTTTGGTAGTATGCTTCAATGTTTAAATTTATTAAATAATGTAAAATAATAAGTTAATCCAGTGCATAACAATAATAAAGGGTACAAAGGGTGCATTCTTACAACCATAATTTAATGACTAAAGTTGTATACTTTGCAAAAGATTGGCTGTTGATGGAATTAGTCCCATGATCTCCCATTTATTAAAAGTGTAACAGGAGTATCTATCATGTTTGACATAAAAGAAGATAGACTAAAAATCCTGGCTTACTTCTGAAATAAGAATCATACAATAAGAAAGTATGCCTAGCATATGTTGCTGAAATTATCTAATTTATAATCAAATCTAGTGTATCCGATATTATCTGAAAAATTTGTTTTATTTGGACAACCCCTTTTTGTTTAAAAAATGTAGCAATAAAATGGCATTTTCCTCTTATTTTTATCATTAGATTTATAATTTTAATGTTGAATCAAAAATAGAACTGATTTATAGCTATTTTGATGGTGTTGATTATGGTGTAATTGCTTTTTGCTTTACATGTAAATTAATTTTGTATTCTGTTTAATAAATATTTACAAAGATATGTACATAGATTCTGTTATATTTCATTATTACAGTAACCAACATATTTACCTGTATATAGTTAACTGATTTAATAACAAATATATCTCCGTGAAACAATTTGAACCTCTTTACAATAATATATGAAGTTAAAAAAAACTTCAAAATTAGAGCTTTCTCTTACTGTGTAACAGATAATATATTTGAGCTCTATTATTGATACTAATCTCAGAGACCGAACATAAGCATTAACTAACAGTATGACATAGTGATTTAGCTTCTAAGTGAAAAATGAAATGCCTAAAGTATTATATTAAGTTGGCTTTAAAACCTATTTCTTCTTGTTGCTAAGTCAGACTGGACTGCTAATTTAATCTAGTTGTTTATTTTATATTGGTCAAGTGACTTAACCTTTCTGTACTTAAGTTTTTACATTTTAAAACTGGATATGGGATTATTTGAAATAATCCATTAAAGTCCCTGCCACATAAATAAAAAATGTTCAATAAATGCTCAGCAAATGTTGCTAATATTATGGTTAGAAGTAAGCAAAGAGTTTTAAGAATGCTAGTTATTTTACTCCTTTAGGTAACTTTTATTGTCTTATGTTTTTAGGTAGTCATTTTTCACATGGCATTTCAAGAATTCAGCCTCTTAAGACGTGCAACCGACCGATCAGGATTGGTTTATCAAGAAAAGCTAGATTTAAACAACTCCATCCCTACCTGAAATAACTATATTACAAGAATTTAAAAGAAGATTTTTGGACTTTTGAAACATTTCACAATATCCAGAAATGTTTTTTGTCTTTGGATAAATGCTGTCTTTCAGTTTGAGTTGGTGTGGGGCTTTCTCTGTTATAAAATGTGGAGAGATTATTTTGTGTGTGAAATATTACCTTTAAAAGCTAGGAAATTATTAATGTTTTCATATCATTTAATCAATATGCATATTAAAGCCTTTTCATGATCTTGTAAAATGATTTGACTTTTTAAATGATATATGCATATGATCTTTTTGTGGAGATGATTGATAGCTTTTATAGATTTTTCAAAGGATTCATGGCTCAGAAGAAAGTAATCAACTACTATTCGAATACAGTCTCCATTTTTCAGGTGAAACATGGAAGTGAGCTTTCCAGGTCGCAGAGTTGTAATAAGATTGGCACGGAGGCGCTTTCATCTGAAGAATTCCACCTCACCTTTTTCAGCATTCACCTTTTTACACCCCCACCCCACCCCGTACTAGAAACTGAACCCAGGCCTTCGCAGAGAGCTGTATCCCAGGCCTTTTAATTATTTTTTATTTTGAAACAGGATCTCACTGAATTGGTCAAGCTGAGCTCAAACTTGTGAGTCTTCTACTTCAGCCTGCAAAAATATTTTGATTACAGGCATGTGGCACCATGCATGGCTCACTTTCTACATTTGATTTGTTTCCCCCCTTAGTCTGCTTTGGCCCGAGAGTAGAATTATGATTATGTAGCTAACAACTTCTACTAATGTATTCATAGAACAAGTATACTGTCATACTGCTATTGTTGTGTTAGGCTCAGTGATAGAGAAGGTATATGCAAGACCTTGCCTAATGGAGCTTACCTTCTATACTTGGGACTGGTAGAGAAATATAAAATGTACACAATTTAAAGGTGACCATCATCAGAATGAAGTATACTTTAAAAAACACTGGACAGATACAAAATTTAGGCACTTATCAAAAAAGAAGAAAATAAGCATCAAGAAAGCATACAAAATGATGTTCAATGACAGAGGTAAGTCTAAATGTATTGACTGGATTAAAATTCCCTATTATCAGCAAAGGTTTTCAGATTTACTAGAAACCACTTCAAATTTGGCTCTATTCATTAATTTCTACTCCATATCATGTTTTTCTCACTTTAATACCCCTTTGTAAATCCTCCCCTACACCAGTAATTCTCACACTATAAACCATGCCTTGCTAGAGTACAAGCTCCCAAAGGGCAGAATTATTTGCCTTCTCCTGTTAATATATCCTAAATGTACAGAATAGTATCTAATTTCTAATAAATATTCATAAGATACTATTTGACTATAAATGAATACATTTCTATACCTATCTCAAAATAGCTATATATTGCTATTTTCCTTTTTTAAAAAATTGCCAGATAAAATTGTAGATTGACAGGTCAAATTATATATATTTAAATAAATTATATATAGATATTATATATTAAATTGAATGTATATATTTCTATATTGCAAGATAGTACACCTAGCATCTAGCTAATTAATACGTATATTATTAGAGCACATAGTTACCATTTTTGTGTTACACTGGAAACCCCTGAAATGTTACCGGAAACCTCTTCAGTGGGCTCCAGAGAGCTAGAAAGTGGGAAGCCAGGATGGCCAATGCTGCTTAATTAGCAAAGGTGCTAGTGCATCCAAGCCACTGATTTTTACTAGTAATTAATTGGGGTAAAGGCAAGTTATGTGTAAGGGTGGACTATGTGCAAGGATGTGCAATTGTGCAGTTTCTATGGAAACTAATGGAGGCAAGACTTGTAGATGAAAAAGACAAAGTATTCTCAAATTAGGAACAGAATAGATAAAATATATGGTTGTAATTAGAACATTGTTCTTCTAGTTAAGCTTTTAATTGTGGGAATGGAATTTGGTTGTAAGTTACTCTGACCTTGGCACATAGGCTTTGGCCAAATTCACTTCTAGAATCAAGGTAATTGTGGGATTAACTCTTTACAGCCTGCATTACTTACAGCCTGCTTTGGGCATAATTAACATTGTGGTCCCCTGCAGTGGTGAGAACACTTGATATCAATTCTTAGAATTTTTTTTTTTTTGCAATAAGGGGAATTGAACTTTTGCACAGGACTTTTGCACTGAGCTACATCTTCAGCCTCTTAAAATTTAAAAAAATTTTGAGATAGGGTCTTGCTAAATTCCTAAATTGCCTAGGCAGGGCTCACATTTGTGATTCTCCAGCCCTCAAGAGTGCTGGGATTATAGGTGTGTGTTACTACATATGGCTTCTTAATAGCTTTATAACTTTGAGTAAGTCCTCCTTTCTAGAAAGGAGATAGTATAGTCGGGATTATTGTGAGGATTGAGGGGCCTGGTATGTGTGTATTTGAAATATCTCTGGTGTGTAGTAAATAATAATGCGTAGCAATTTATTGGTACATAGTAACTCTTCAATAATTGGTATCTAGAATGTTTGCCTTTTTAATTTTTCTTTGGATTCTGCATTGCATTATTGTCAAGAATATGCTTTTCCTTTGAATTTTATGAAAATGTTTCTTTCATTTTTTTCTATAAATGTCTCCTTTTCTGCCTCTTTTTTATTATATGCCCCCCATTTGATGTTTTCTTTATATTTCTACAAGGTAAGTCTCATCAAGGTAAGAATGAAAGTTTGTCCGTACATACTCGATCCTTTTGTCTAATCTGTGTTGTTGTGTGCAAATATTTCATTCTGTTCTCAGTTCTGTTTCTTCAGGGCAGGTTTATGTGGTTCCAGTCTTATTCTTAGTTCTCAGAAGACTTTGAAGGATACAATACTTTCATCTCTTTTCTAGGAAAAGAGCATTCAGTAGTAACCACTGCTGGCTCTTTCCTGTTCTGAGCTGATGAGTGGATGGAGAGTTTCACCTCTGAGCACCACTGTTTACGGTGGTTTCCTTTATGCCACTCCCTAGCTTTGCTGTGAAGAGCTTCCTGGTAGGTGTCACATGTCCCCAACGACAGAGGTAGAGCTCCTTCCTTCCGCTGTCTTCACCTGAGCACAGGTTCCCCTTCTGTCTCCAGCTGGCATAAACACGCCCCCTTCCCCTCTTGCCTAGTTCTGTATGTTTCTTTCCTCTGGAGTTACAGAGTCAGAGGGGTGAAGGGAGGTAGCATTTTATTTCTTACATTTTTTAGTTTTCATAGCCAGATTTGGAGAGATTGCTTGGGGACTGTGATAGAAGACATTTTAAATTCCAATTAACAGCCCCTGATTGTCTTTATACTTGTTCTTAAAATGTAAAAATGGACCACTTTCAGACCAGAAGACAACTGTTCAAAGGACAAAAAGCCACTTCAAACTTTTATTCAAACTTTGAATAATCTGTGTTACTTCAATTTAAAGTAGCAAGTTTCTGGATGCATAACTATGATGTGAAAAGGGAAGCAGAGCTTTAACTTGGAAGAGTTAAGTTGATGATACATTACATATTCAAACCTCTGAGCACATATTACCCATTTAACCTTATTGAGTTAGGCAAAGTGGAAAATTAAATATGCAGTGAGTTTGATACTCAGTTCCATCTAAATTGCCACTTAAAGAAAGTTTATAGAGTTGTCTGTCATTCTGAGAAATTTTCTAATAGCACAGACATATATTTTCATGGACTTATAACAGTCTGTGGTAGACTTTGTACTACTAAGACATTTTTTTGAACATAAATAGAAGAGTAGTAAATTATATTTTCCCACTTTGTTGGAAAACAAATTATTTTTTGAAGTTATCCTTGCTGGGTATTTTTTTTTTTTTGATATGTTCATGTAATATTTTTAAAGCATAGGCAAGTGCTACTGCAGAGCTTCCCAGAGATAATTCCTCCATCTATCCTATGGCCGAAACAACAAACTTATAATCTAAAGAACTGCGATTCTACAATTTTGTAATTCGGGGCAGAGTTACTTTAAAAAAGTAAGTCTTATGGACCTCTATCTTGAACTTGAGACTCTAAACTGTTATTTTGCATCTCTAGTAGGTGTGTAATAGGCGTCTCCAACCTACTGTGGTCCACACTTAGCTCTTACTTCTTTCTCTCAAACTCCTCATTCCCACAGTTTTTCTCAGTTCCATCAATAGGGACTCCTTTCTTTTACTCAGAGCAGAAATATTGGAGACTTCCTTAAGCCTTCCTTTTTCTCTTACCCACAGCTGGCCTACCAGCAAATCCTGTTAGCCAATTATCTTGCCTGAATTTTTGCAACTGAATTCTAATTGGTTTCCTTGTCTCAGGCCTTGCCCTCCTTCCATCTACTTTGAACAGTGTTCAGGATGATTCTTTAAGGGATGGCACATGAGCGTCCATACAAAATATACGAAATACTCAATGTATAAAAATAACAGAACTTCTTTTATTTTTATATTTTTATTATAACATTAAAAAAAGAGGGTGGCATAAACAAAGCTAGTGGAATATTTTATCTTATTCTGGGAAATTAATGCACCAATGTCTCATTCAGTGGAAGTGGCTGCAATTCTTAGTAAGGGCTCAAGGTGTTTGTCAGAAACCTTTTTATCTAATTTGGCTCTTTCTGTGCTTCATACTTCAAAGCAGTTGTTCATAAGTGTACCTATTACAGAAAAGTGAAGACGTGCATTAGCATGGTTGTAAAGCAAGGGATGGTTTTGTCTGAGAAAATAGGTCTTAGGAAAATCTAGTAAAGAGACATAATCAAAATTCCTTTGATTTGAGTGTCAGATTGAAACTCCATATTCCATCTAAAATTTGTAGAGAATGTATTTATGTCCACTGGAAATGGAGATGCAAACATACCAAAAATTGATTTTTTTTTCAGAAATCTTAAGACCTACTCTCAAATTCCTGTATCAGAAAGAAAGAAAGAAAGCCTGGGTATTTTTTGCTGATCTCAGGATTGTGTTTAGCCAAAATACCAAAACGTATAAAATTTTCCATGATATGAGCTTGCCATAACTTAAATCTTATTTCAAATATTGTAGTGACTTGAAGCATAGCACAAGTAAGTTGATTTTTCATCTTGAAGAGACAATGTTTAACTTATTTAAATGAGAAGTGAAATCCACCAAAAATGCGAATTTTATGAGCCATTTTTCACTCTGAAAATTGGCACAAAATTCCCTCTTGATTCCAAAAGCCAGTTGACTTCATTTTAAAAATCACAAAATACTTTTAACATTTTACCCTGACTTAGCAACTTTACTTCAGAAAAGTAAATAATCATAACCACCATCTGTAATTTTATTATTTTTATTAGTTCATTTGCAGTATATGACTACTTTCACTGTGGATATTTACATGACACAGCTTAATTCTTTTTACGTCCCCTTCCCTACCCCACTCCCACCTTCCACTTTCCTCCTTCTGTTTCTTGGTTCCCTTCCCATTTGCAAAAGATTGTCTTCCCTTTTCCTTTTCTATCTTTTGTTTTGCTCTTTATTTATATTTTGAGTTTCTCATTAAGAAAAACCATGTGATATTTGAATTTGTGTGTTTGAATTATGTAACTTCAGGGCTGGAGATTTAGCTCAGTGGTTCCAGTGCCCACCTCTCAAACACAAGGACCTGGGTTTGATTCCCAGTACCATTAAAAAGAAAGATTTATATCACTTCACATTACGGTTTCAAGGTGCATCCATTTTCCTAAAAGCACATCCATTATCCTCCTTAATGGCAGAGTAATACTCCACAGTGTGTAGATAGCACATTTTCTTTATACATTCATCTTTTGATGAACATACAGGCTGCTTCCCAGATTTAGCTACTGTGAAGTGTACTGTTATAAACCTTGGGTCACCCAGGGAGCTCCCAGTTTGTGGTATTTATCCTGGGCACCGGGCATGGGAAGAGTGTTAGTGGGAGGAACCAGTTCCTAGTGTTTGGGAGGATGATGGGGAAGGGTCAGTTCGGTGTCCTTTTCCACTGCTTCTGTGACTTCTCTGGTGGCTATGAAAGCAGCGTGCTCCAGGCTGTTTCCTCCTCCAATGACAGAAGTACAAATAGCAAATAAACATATGAAAAATGTTTAACATCACTGGTGATTCAAGAGATGAAAATGAAAACAGTACTGAGATTCCACCTCACCCCAGAAAGAATGGCTGCTCTCATGAAATCAACCAGTAACAAATGCTCGCGGGGCTGTGTAGAAAGAGGAACCCTTCTCCACTGCTGGTGGGAGTGTAGACTGGTGCAACCACTGTGGAAATCAAAGAACTAGGATTGGAGGTCCCATTTGACCAGCTATTCCCCTGCTGAGTATCTTCTGCAAAGAATTACACCACAGTGATATATGTGCACCTGTGTTCATAGCAGCACAATTTGTGATAGCTAAAACTTGGAAGCAGCCCGATTGCCCATCAACAGGAGAATGGATAAAGAAAATGTGCGTGTGCGTGCATGTGTGTGTGTGTGTGTGTGTGTGTGTGTGTGTGTTTAATAGAATGGAGTACTACTCAGCCATAAAGAATGAGAAACTAGAGACACTTGTAGCTAAATAGATGCACATTGAGGCAGTACACAAGTGAAATAAATAGGACACAAGTGTAAATAGCAAATAGCTTCTCTAGTGTGAGAAACTGAATGTGTAAATAAGGACAAAAAGATATAATAGATAATGTGAAATAGGAAGAAAACGTGCAAAGGCAAAGTGCGAGGGATAGGGGAAGAGAAAGGGGAATGGAATCAACACGAGAAGAGGAAAAAATGGAAAAAAAGTCTCTGTAGATAGGGAGGGGTGGAGAGGTTGAAGGGAGGGCAAGGGAATGGGGAAAAACGAGCACCAAGATGAATCATGTAAAGGTGCAAATTTCCAACGATGAATGTCATCATATTGTATACTTTAAATGTACCAATAAAATTAAATTTAAAAAAGTGAAAAGAGGAGCTGAGGCCTTCTCGGCTCCTTCCTGCAGGCTATTCCGGCAGCCCCAGCTCACTGGGCTCCCTAGAAGAGTGACCCAGCCACAACCTTCTCCCTTCTCACAGCCAGGCCCTGGGGGAGCTGCAGACAGATCATCTTTCGGTGAGTTTCCATTTCTTGGTGCTGCTGTTTTTGGTGATTTTTCTGAGTAACTCCAGTGCTCCACCCTCTCTAATTAGCCCCGCTGCATCCATATTTCCAAGGAACTCCTGGCACTGGTAATAATTCAATCCTTGGATTTATGAGATACATAGCTTTGATGATGCTTTGTGTATCATTATCCATTTTTAAAGCTTTTGAACACAAATTTCATTCTTTTATTTTTTTCTTCTTTATCCCTCCCCACTCCCTTCCTTTTTCTGTTTTAAGGCACTGAGGATTCAGTCCAGGGACTTTTCACGGAGCTACTCCAGCCTTTTTTTTCTTCTTTAAGAGGTAAGTTGCCAGGCTGTCTAGAACTTGTAATCCTCTTGAAGTTAATATCTGCAACTTCAGTGTTTTATGTATCACCAAGGCATAATATTTAAAATTACCAGTTTTATTCTACCAATTCCTCATTTATCGATCTACAAATTGATCTATTTATCTACAAATTCCTATTTTAACAATTTATTTGGCTATAGTCTGGTGAGATTAATTTTAGATGAATCTTTTTCTTTTAATCTGGATAAATTATATTTGCCACATTTTCCATGCATTTACTAAACTCACTAATAGTAAATGTTTTTGATTTTCTTGCAATCAGGTGTGCTACCACATTAGCTCTTATAATAGATTCTGTTTGAGTTGTAACCTTTTAAAAATTTTTGAGATGACAGATTTTTTTCAGTTCTTCTATTTTGTATTATGAAACAAAATATAGCAGTGTATTTTTATATGTAATATCTTCAAATTTCAAAATTTGAAGATGTTATGATTTTCCTATACATTAAGCATGGTGATTTATTGTCTTGATAAAAAACTACTCATCTGTCCATTTTTAATTTAACACTATTACATCATCCATGATTTTTCTTTTTTGTGGTTCCATTTTCTTTTGAGATAATGGTGGTGCTATGCCAGAATAAAATTATATTGACAAAAGCCATTTACTTTTTATTATCAGTAATATTGTATATGCAATTATAACAATATTGTGAGCAAAAGGCTATTTGATACATTTTTGTACTTCTCCTAGTTGCTAAAACTTCTTTAATATATTGTTATTAAATTATACACACAAGAAGCCCAATAATTAAATAAGAACACTTACCCATCTGCTTAATGACAATGAATGGCTGTCTTCACAGGCACCCACAGGTGTATTGGTAATGGCTGAGTTTTACTCCCCACGTTGTACAAGTGCACGGGGGAAGTGAGTGGGGCATGGGTTCCATTTGACTGTGGCAGGAGCAGAGGCAGAGTTAGCACTGTACTGGACGCTCCCCTACATGGTGTTGGATTGTTGCTTGCACTGTCCACGCTGGAGCACACGATTATGTTATAATTACTGTCTTTTAAGGCTACATTACTAGCTGTCCAGGGCAGCATATGGGCCATGGATTGGACATGCAACAAGTCACGACTCAGCTCAGTTCAACTCAGCCTTCCAAAAGTTATTCCACATTAAGAGTAAAAATTCTAGTTCTGATGTATAAGACCTAAAGATTGAGCCCTCTGTTACCTCCAAACACCTCTTTATCCTTTTGTCCATTCCACTTAATTCACACTGGTCTTGCTGTTTCTTGGGTATGTTAGGCATGTTCCTGCCTCAGGACTTTTGGTCCTAAGATATTTGTGTAACTTGTCCTGCATCCTTTTCCTAAGAATTTAATTCACATGTTTACAGTGTTGTCTTTACTTCATGCCTGCATTTATATGCCCTTTCCTTGCTTTTAGTTTTTTCTCCTCAATACTTTATATTGGGCATACTATGTATTTTATTTATATATCTTGATAATTGTCAGTCTTCCCCAAAACAAACTTTCAGAACAAAATAATAAGATAATAATAATAGTTAATGCACTATGTATCATTATCTTCAAAGTAGTTACTCAGAGTACAAAATACAAACCAAGAAGATTCTTACAAAAAAGAAACAGATAATAACACAAAACTTCCTTTCCATTATCTAAGATAAGCTAGGAGTACAAATAAAAATCAGCATATATTAAAATAATTTTCAAACAATGGAATATGTAATTTGAGGAATTCTTGGAAAATAAAGGTCATGCCTATTTTATGTTGTATTTCAAGTACCTGGAATAGTGCTGGACCTAATTATTCAAAAATGTTAGTTGAGTAAAAGAATGAACATGTGAGCAAGGGTAGATATGCCTTAAATAAATAATGGTGAATAAACTTTTTGTCTTGGAGTGTCTAACTATATTCACTTATGAAACTTAAAGTTTTATTTTGTGTCCTTTGATAGTCTGTGTTGTATTTTTTCCTTTAGTCAAATGAAAACAAAGCTTGGATCTAGTTACTTTGTCAACTAATTGTCGTACATGTATTTTTAAAGTAATTTTGAAAACTAACAAATGTACTTTTAAAAATTAAATGTCCTTTTATCTCATTTAAAGTCTTGTAAATGAAATCAGTATAATAAATTTAAATTTTATACTGATTTCTTCCCTTTGTTTAAGTAAAACATCTATTAATGTTCTCCAAATATTTTTGCCTTTGTACTTTTATTTTTCAACTTTAAATAATTCTTTAATCTTTTAATGATTCTTTTTTGAAAGCTGATATGTAGACATAAGACTTTATAGGATTAAAAAAAAGAATTGATGAATGTAAGTTTTCCTTTCTTTTTCCACATTGAAATATCTACTTTCCTTTAGTGGAAGAAACAGGTTCTTTTTCTACATATTTCTATGAATAATAATATTATTAATAAATACAAAAGGGATTTTTAATTGTCCATTTTATACTTACACTTTAAAATGCATATTTTTCATGGTCTATTATTCTTGCATTTTCCTAAATATATGTTTCTACAAATAAATTTCCTCATCACAAGACACTTAATAAATTCAATAACATGCATCTCAACATGTTGAATTTTAAGATTAGAAAGAAAAATCTTTTTCAATGTTAAAGAAACAAATTTGAAAGGACAAATAGATTTATTTAAACTGATATTTTGATTAAATTTAGATGTTAAAGAAATTTTAGAAATTATCATTTTAACTTTTGAAATATACGTAATGTACCTTAACAAATATTCCTATTTCAATGAGTGCAATTTTATCAGCACACCTAATTATTTGGCGGTCCATATGCCTCTCTTGTCTTTTTGATTGATTCTGCTACCTGCCATTCCCCTTTCTCCCCTTTAGCTCACTGTTCTACATACACTACTTCTGATTCCTGTGTGCTTCTCTGTTAAGCACCACCTATACTGACCCCTTATCCTGTCTTAGGGTCTTTTTCTCTCTTTTCCTGTCCTTCCCCTTATCACCAGAAAGAGACCAGAGATTTATCTTCTTTCATTTTGCATTGTCTTTTTATTCCTTTGCATTGTTAGCTTCATTCTGCTCTTTTTAACATTAATTTTATTGGTACATTTTATGTATGCAATATAATGACGTTCATCGTCGGATATCTGTACCTTTACATAATCCATCCTGACTCTTACTTTTCCCCATCCCCAATGTTTTTTATTTTTGCATGTTAATTGCACCCCTCTTCCTTTTTCCTACCCTTCCTACTTCCCCTTTGCACCTTTTCTTACTATTTCACAGTACCTATCATGTATTCTCATCCTTATTCACTCAGTTTCTCACACCAGAAAAGCTATTTGGCATTTATTTGTGTGTCCTATTTATTTCTCTTAAGAGTATTACCTCAATGTGCACCCATTTAGCTATAAATGCCTCTAATTTCTCACTCTTAATGGCTGAATAGTGCTCCATTTTATAAAAAAAACAACAATTTCCCCCATTAAGTTTATTGGTACATTTTCGGTAAACAATACAGTTGCACTCATCATTGGAATCTTGTACCTTTACATCATGTATCTTGGTTCTCATTTTCCCCATTCCCCTGCCCTCCCTTCACCCCCTCCACCCTTCCCTATTTACAAAGACTTTGTTTCCATTTTTTCCTTTCCTCATATTTTTCCTTTGCCCTTCTTTCCTTTCCTCTACCCTTCTCACTTCCCCTTCTCCTTTGGACCTTTTCGTCCCATTTTACATCATCAATTGTACAATTTGAGCCTTATTTACACTTTTAGTTTTTCACACTAGAGAAACTATTTGTTATTTACACATGTGTGTCCTATTTATTTCACTTAACCGTATGGCCTCAGTTTGCATCCGTTTAGCCATAAATGACTCTAGTTTCTCATTCTTCATGGTGGAGTACTACAGCATTTTATAGAAAAATCACATCTTTTTTTATCCAATCTCTAGTTGATGGCAATTGGGCTGTTTCCAAGGTTTAGGTATTACAAACTGTGCCACTATAAACATGGGTGTGTCTATATTGCGGTGGTATGATTCTCTTAATTCTTTTGGGAAGATACTCAACAGAGGGACAGCAGGGTCAAATGGGACCTCTAATCCTAGATTTTTGAGGTATCTCCACACTGATTTCCACAGTGGTTGCACGAGTCTTCACTCACAACAACAGTGGAGAAGGGTTCCTTTCTTCCCACAACCCTGACAGCATTTGATATTGGTTGATTTCTTGATAGCAGCCAATCTTTCTGGGGGAGGTGGAGTCTCAGCATTTTTTCCATTTGCATCTCTCTAATGACCAATGATATTGAACATTTTTATATGCATATTTTCAGTTTCCAGTTCTTTGTCTGAGAAATATATGTTCATTTCAGATGCTCATTTCTGGATTGGATCTTTAAATTTGGGAGGTCTGATTTTTTAAAGTTCTTTATGTATTCTAGATAATAGACCTCTCTGTCTGAGGAACACCTGGTAAAAATTGTTTCCCACATTGTGGGTTTCTTCTTCATGCTGTTGGTGGTTTCTTTTGCTGTGCAGAGGATTTTTTAATAGGAAGAGATGCCACTTGTTGATTCTTTGTGCTAGTTCACATGTGATTGAGGTTTCCTTCATGAAATCTTATCCTACACCAGTGTCTTCAAGAGTTCTACCTAACCTCTCTTCCAGCCAGGTTAGTGCTTCTGTTTTAATATTTGCATCTTTGATTCATTTTTGATTTTGTTTATGATGAGAGTTATAGATCAAATTTTACTCTTTGGCAAGTTGAAATCCAATTTTTTCAGCACCATTTATTAAAGTGGCTATATTCTCTTCAGTGAGGGTGTTTGGCTCCTTTGTCAAAGATGAGGTATTCTGGAGTTGTTTCTGCATCTTCTCATCTGTTCCATTGGTCCTCAGGTCTGTTTCTTTGACATTACCATGGTGTTTGTTTGTTTGTTTTTTTATCACAGTAGCTTTGTAGTATAGTTTCAAGTTGGGGATTGTGATACCCCCTACCTTGTCTTTATTGCCTAAAATTGCTTTGCTAGTCTAGGTCTCTTCTTGTTTCAAATGAATTTTTTGAATTGTTTTCTCAAGGTCTGTGAAGTATACTGCTGGAATTTCATTGGGATTTCATTGAATCTATGTAGCAGTTTTGGAAGTATGGCCATTTTCACTATAATGGTTCTTCTTGTCCAGGAGCAAGGGATGTCTTTCCATTTTCTTCTCTCTCTCTCTCTCTCTCTCTCTCTCTCTCTCTCTCTCTCTCTCTCTCTCTCTCTCTTTCTCTCATTGGGGATCAAATTTGAGACCTTCCACTAGTGAGACAGTCAGAGATACCACTGAGCTAAATCCCCAGCACTGAGCTAAATCCCTGGCTCCATTTTCTGATATTGTCTTCAATCTCTTTTTTTCAGAGTGTTACAATATTCAGAGTAGAGGTCTTTGATTTCTTTCATTACATCAATTCCTAGGTATTTTATTTATTTGGATGCTATTGTGAAGGGAGTTGTTTCTCCAGTTCCTTTTTCAGTGAGTCTGCTATTTGTGTACAGGAAAGCTATTAATTTTTGTGTGTTGACCTTGTATTGAGCTACTCTACTGAATTTGGTTATTAAATCTAGAAGACTCTTGTTAGAGTTCTTGAGGTCTTCTGTATAGAGTATCATGTAATCTGCAAATAATGACAATTTGACTTCTTCACTTCCTATCTTTATTCCTTTTATTTCTTGTCCTTGTCTAATTTCTGTGGTGGATATTCCAAAACTATATTGAACAGGAGTGATAGTGGACATCCTTACCTTGTTCCTGATTTTAGTGTGAAAGATTTCAGCTTTTGACCATTTAGTTATGATGTTGGCTGTTGGTTTTTCATAGATGGCTTTTATCAGGTTGAGGTAGACCATCTATTCCATTTTTTTGTATGTTTTTTAATAATGAATGCATGTGAGATTTACTTGAATGCTTTTCCTACATCTATTGAGATGATCATATGGTATTTATTTTGGGCTCTGTTTATATACTGTATTACATTTATTGATTTGCATATGTTGAACCATCCTTGCATCCCTGAGATGAGTCCCACTTGGTTAGAATGTATGATCTTCTTGATGATCTTCTGCATTTGATTGCCAGTATTTTATTGAAGTTTTTTTCATCTATGTTCCTTAGTGACATTGGCCCATGGTTCTCTTTTTCAATTGGGTCTTTCTCTGCTTTTGGGATCAAGGTGATGCTTGCTTCCAGGAATGAATTTGGGAGTCTTGCTTCTCTTTCAATTTTGTTGAAGAGTTTAAACAGTAGTGGCAATAGTTCTCTAAATTCTTGAAGAATTCAGCAGTGAAGCTCTCAGGGCCTGGGGCTTTTCTTAGTTGGTAAGTTTTTAATTATGTTTTCAATTTGATTGGTTGATATGGGTTGTTTAGATTTTTTATGTCTTCTTCGTTCAACTTAGGTAATTCATACATATCTAGGAATCTGCCTATCTCTTCGGTATTTTCCATCACATTGGTATATAGGTTCTCAAGGTAGGTATTGATGATCTTCTAGATTTCTGCTGGGTCCATTGTAATTTCACCCTTTTCATTTCTAATTGCATGGATTTGGACCTTTTCTTTCCTTTTTTTGATAAGGTTGGCTAAGGGTTTGCCAATTTTGTTTATTCTTTCAAAGAACCAATTCTTTGCTTCATTGATTTTTTTTTTGTATTGCTCTGTTAGTTTACATTGCATTGATTTTTGCTCTGATCTTTATAATTTCCTCCCTTGTATGAGCTTTGGGTTTGCCCAGCTCTTCTTTTTTCTAGAAGCTTGAGGTTCAGCATTAATTTGTTTACTTGAGCTCGCTCTGTTTTCCTAATATGAGTATTTACTGCTATGAATTTCCCTTGTAAGACTGCTTTCATTGTGTCCAACAGATTCCTATAGTATTGTCATTGTCATTTAATTGTAGAGACTGTCTGATTCCTACTTTAATTTCCTCTGTGACCCATTGGTTATTCAGAAGTATGTTGTTCATTTTCCATGTATTTATGAAATTCTTGCAGTTTCTTTTACTATTGATATCCAATTTCACCATACTATGTTCTGATAATATACAGGGGATAACTTCAGTTTCTTTGCACTTACTTAAACATATTCTATGAGCAAATATGTGTTGTATTTTGAAGAATGACCTGGGTGCAGCTGTAAAGAATGTTTATTCTGATTTTGCGGGGTGTAACATTCTGTAAACATCTGTTAAATTCATTTGTTCAAGAGTTTGATTGAGTTCAAGTATTTTGTTGTTTATTTTTTTCCAGTTCATCTATCTATTTATGACAGTGGGGTATTGAGGTCCTCCACTAGTATTGTGTTAGTGCTTGTTTGATTTTTCATGTTCATTATTAGTATTTTTTATAGAGTTGGGCACACTAATATTTGATGCATATATATTTATGATTATCATCTCTTCCTCTTGAACTTTCCTCTTTTCAAGGATGTAGTGTCATTTTTTGTCTCTCAATGAGTGTTGATTTGTAATCCATTTTATCTGCAAATAGATTAGTTACTCCTGTTTTTTAACAGATTCCTCTCATGTGGACTATTGTTTTCTCTACTTTAACTTTCAGTCTATGAGTTTCTTTTTGAATTAAGTGTGTTTCTTGTATGCAGCATATTGTTGGATCTTACTTCTTGACCCATTCTGCCAGTCTATTTTTTTTTGATTGATTAATTGAGACCATTAATATTAATGATTATAACTGATATGCATTCATTTATCCTTGTCATGACTTTTTATTTTTGTTGGATTCTCCCCCTTTGTGTTTAATTTCCTGTCATGTCTGATGGATTCTTTCTCCTGGGCTTCCTGGGGTTGTGACCCCCATTGTCTTTTCCTAGGATATTGTTTAAAAGTTTTTGGAGTTCTAGTTTGGTATTTATGAAGTTCCTCAGGTGTTCTTTGTCATGAAAGTATCTCATTTCTCCATCAATTTTGAAAGATAGTTTTGCAGGGTACATCAATCTGGATAGGAGGTTGCTTTCCATTAGGGCTTGAAATACATCACTCTAAGCTCTACTTGATGTAAGGATTTGTGTTGAGAAGTCTGCTGTGATTCTGATGGGCTTTACTTTGTTTGTGATTTGTCTCTATTCTCTAACTGCTTGTAGAATTTTTTTCTTCTGTTGGGTTTCTGGAATCTTAACTATTATATACCTATGTGTAGATTTTTAAAATCATGGCTAATTAGAGTCTTATATGCCTCACTTATCTATATTTCAAGTTATTTTCTATGGCACCTCCCTGCTTTTTCTGCCTCCTCCTTGACATGAAGTGAGCCATTTTGCTCTGCTGTGTGCCCTCTGCCATGATTTCTGCCTCAATGTGAAAATAGAATCAATGGGGCCAGCTGACAATGGTCTGAAACTTTAAAATGATGAAATAAAATAAACTTTACTCCTTTAGGTTGCTTTTTTGATGTATTTTGTCATAGTAACAGAAAGCTAACACAATTTTAAAAATGTATATTAACTATATGCATCCATGTAGTTATTTGTAACTCCTTACACATATTAACTTCTTTAATCATTAAGTAATCTCATTGTAAGACGCTGTTACTATCTCCACTTAAAATTGTAGGTCAAATAATTTGTCTAAGGTCACAAATTATTAAATTGAAGACTCAGGGTTCAAATAATTGCATTCTGCTCCTGGGCCAAAGCTCTTATGTACTACTATGTTATACTATTCTAATTTCCACATTGCTATAGGTAAAAACCTTCAGCTTAGTAGATCTATGGTATAGACATCAGTCACCATTCATTCCAGTACCTGACATATATTTCAGACTTTCAAGTCCAGATGATTTTCCCTTCTACAGAGATTTTAAATGCATGAATCCCTTTTTCATTCTTTAGAGTTTCTATACTGTAGCCCTATCTAATATACATTTTCAGCTGGGCTACAACACAACTTTTCTGTGACTAAACTACTCTATCAGTGCTCCACTTTCTCATGGTATTTTTTTTCATTTACTCATAGCCTTTGTCTCTTATGAGGTTCTTCTCTTTTACCTATTTAGCTCTCATCTATTTCTAGACCTTAATAAAGCTCCCTCAGAAATTTTGAGCATTTTATCTTTGTTTGCTTGTTGTGTTCTCCATGTAACAACTGTGCTTCCTTCTGCATTTCACTCGATAACATTTGTTGCATTGGCTTCTATTATACCTGCCTATCTAAGCTGTACATTGAGATCATTTTGTAAGCAGCACTGCAAAATAGAATAGATTTTTCATTGCTGCTGAGTACATAATAAACACCCCTCCTCTCTTCATCCCAGATAAAGCAACAGAATATGCAGGTACCAGCCCCAGGAGGCAGCAATGCACTTTCCTTCCCATAAGAAAGTTGTCAATGAGCAGTAGATGGGTGGAAATGATAAAGCAAGCATGGAAATCTGAATTATCTCTCTGCATTTCCCCTTCCCTCTGTTCCTACAAAAGACTCACTTGTACAAGGCAAGATTCTTATTTGAGGCAAATGGGTCTTTCCATCTCCTTAGAGACAGCTTTGAGTAAATCCCTTTTCATATTTTACCAAAATATAGCACCTCTTTTGATTTGTCAGTGGTTAGTAAGTAAGCTTAAACATATGAGCCTGAGTGACTGGTAACAAGTCTAGAAATTTCTGTGCAATCTTTAAAGCACTTGATCAGTACATTGTAGTAAAAATGTTTACTGGTTATATACTAAACATTAATTTAGCATTTATTTTATGATCTCTTATGCTTGGCTTTTGGTTCTATTGGAAAATTTAGGTGTTTATATCATTTTTGGAGAATTGGGCATATTTTTGTCTTTGATTTTATTTTTCTGATTTTTTTTTGTTTGTTTTTTGAGACAGGGTCTCACAATGTAGTTGAGACTGACCTGGAACTCACTATGTAGCCCAGGCTGGTCTCGAACTCACAGTGATCCTGCTGCCTTAGCCTCCCAAGTGCTGGGATTACAGGCATGTGCCACCACACCTGGCTCTGATCTTTTATCTTTATTTGGTTAGGCCAATTTTAAAGCAAAACTTCACTTTTTCCTCACTGTCTTGTACATTTGCCTTGTTACAAAATTAAAGTCTACTCAAATTGAGTTACATATTTACTTTTTATCCCTTGATAGTATTTATTTTCAACAAACTATAAATTTGTGTACTTTCCTCAACATTCAAATGAATATTTTACAAAATTATTTCTCTCATTGTCTTTTAAGGTTTACTCTACAAAATAATTTCTTATACCTGTACTGCTATTATAAATGCTGTGTTTAGAATGAGTACCTTATCATTATGATTGTCACTATCATTAATCACAAAGTGCTTTCTTGAGTAGGAAAACTTGCTAAAGGATCCATAGATTTAACATCAGTAATCAAAATTTGGAGATTTAATTTTCAAGAACAAGTATATCCTTTTTATTTACAAGAGGAACCAAAGGCAAAACCAAGAGAACTTTCATTGCCTTCTTAGTAAAATATTTAGCTGGTACTGATTTTTTAATCACTTTAGTAGCATATTGCTCAAACATTTTTATATACTCTCACAGAACTTTTCTGCCTCCATCTCAAATTATCTGAGGAGGAGAGGGAATGACAAACTTTTAAGCAGATAATATTAAAATTCTTTGTGACACTATAGTATTGAAATTAGATTAATATATGGCTTGAGACACATACTAATTTATTTCCCTAAAATTGGACTTGATTTCTATGTATTTTTCAAAAAATTATTTAGCAATAAAAATAGTTTTTAACAGGGCAGAGATTTATTATACTGTAGGTATTTTAATTATCATGAAGTGGAATTGGATCTAGAAATATTTAAAAAGGTGTTTTGTAAAAGAAAGTTTTGGAGATGGTTACAAACAAAAAATGTAACAACATCCTTAATTCATAAATATTCAATATTATAAAGTATGCAGAGCTTGAATGTATTTATCTGAAGAGATACATACTCTCAGGCTATATCCAAAAAGTTAAAAAATGTTCATTATTAAGCTTACATTTTATGGGGCCAGGGATTTAACTCAGAGGTTCTGCCGTCTGCTTCGCAAGTGCAAGGTCCCAAGTTTGATCCCAAGTACCCATCCCCCCCAAAAGTTTACATTTTATGTAAGTTTAGAGGAAAATTGGATGAAAAGTAGCATTCCCTTAGTACCGCTTCTCTGTTAATCTCCTCTGGTGTTGGGATGCTATCCAGGTTGCATTTGATGAACAGGCATTGATGTATTATTTTTAACTAAAGTTCATGGTATATGTTAAGGGTCACTTTGTATTGTGCAATTCTGAAATTTGCTCAGTGCATGATTTCATGCATCCATCTCTGCATTATCATACAAAAATAGTTTAACTGATTAAACGTGTTCTGTTTTCCACCTGTTGATTCCTTCCAAACTCCTGCCATCCCTGGCCATCTCTGATATCTTTACTGTCTCTATGGTTTTCCCTTTCCAAGAATATCATGCAATGAGAGTATTCTGTGTGTAAACAGCTTCTGCAGATTGCCTCTTTCACTTGTCACTAGGCATGTAAAGCTTTTGTGATATTAAATTTTCTAGTACTTGATCTCCACTTAGTAGAAGACTTGTGTCTCACATGTTTTAGATGAGCCTTCTGTCAGTATGGTTTCTTTTAGTGAAAAAGACAACTAGAGTTTATTTTAAATTTTGACTATCACCTTATAACTTCTCAAAGTCTTTCTCATGGATATTCTAGGGATTCTGAGCATCAAGGAAACTACAAACTCAACATGGACAAAAGCTTCCCTATGAACTGAAATGTTTCAAAAGCACATTATGCTTTGATAAAATGCTTACCAGGGGAGTTTGTGTCTTTTCTTGACACCAGGTACTACATTTAGGGGCCAAACTGTGCCTTAGAATAAAATGTTCAACATTAGAGTGGTGCTCTAAACACCTAAGCTAGGCTTGAAAATTCTAAAGTGCTAAGCAATGTAAGGGGAAATGTGTAATTCTGGTGATGTTTTGTATAATGAACAGCCTATGTTGTGCTATATGAGCATCATTCTCTGACTACAGTAATGTTAGTAACAGCCATTAAGTATTTACTTAAACCTAACCAATGTCTAGCTGTTTTCCAGGTACTGTGTAAGATATGAATGTATATATCATGGTCACTGCTCTTAGACTGTATACAAAATCTACAGAGAGTTGATAAAATCTACAAAATAAAACTCATTCAATAGTTAAAAGGATAATTAGGAGATTTGTGATTTCCTCCTCATTCTCTCTGTATGACCTTGAATACATCAAGAAGCCTTGTTTGTTGTTCAGATATTTGCTCATTTGGCCTATTGTGATAACTTCTTGTGTTCTATTCTGCAAATAAATTACCCTGTAGGTTACTGTTCGGAAATAAAAGGAGGAAGACAGTGTAAAACAAAAACAAAAAAATGTATAATACTGTTGGGTGTCTTAGCAACTTTTATCTCCTGTTGAAGGATTACAAAAATGAAGGAAGAATTAAGATTAGTTTTAAAATTTGTCTTTTATGTATTTTTTAAAAGACACATCAAAACTTAATATTCTATAAATATAGCATTACAAGGAAAAAAGTGGCTTACAGTATTGAAGCAACTGATAAACTCTTTGCAAAGATCAACCTTATACCCTCACCCCCTAAAGTATCTCCAAATAAACATTGATCAAAATTTTCTTTTCATTAGTTAGGTTAAATGAATTACGTGTATAAACAAAATTCCTACTGAGTTAAAGACAATTGTAAAAAAGAAAAGGCAACAAAAACCGAAAACTAGTGTATTTATCCAGACCTAGGTTAAGACAAAAAAGTTCAAGCACATGTCTAAAGCTAGACTTCTAAAGAAAACTATGCTAAAATACCGCAAGCTGCACAAAAAGTCAACTAACACAAACATTATATGACAGGGCCGGAGATTTACTTCAGTGGTTCTGCCGCCTGCCATGCAAGCAAGCGCAAGGGCTTTCTGCCGTGATGTCATCGAGATGCTGTTTGTCCCTGCACCGCCTTTCCGCTGTGGCAGTGACCAGGTGAACCACTGTCCTGTGATGGTAACACATTGGTTTTAAACTTTTGTGGTGGGGGCACTGGGTTTTTGGCTCTCGTTTCCAGCACGTTCATGTAATGAGGCCTCTTAGGAGGCCCAATGCAGAGGCTCAAGGTCTAGAAATGATTTAAAAAATTATGGTACACCCATGAAAAGCACACCTGTGCTTGCTCCTGAGTGGTGTTCACCTGGGTCTGCAATCGTGATCCTTTGCAAACTGTCAATAAACAGGTTGTCCAAGCCGCTGGAAATATCATCTGAGTGACCTGAAACAATGCTGCGGGACACTCTCCCAGCCTCAGTTGGGCAAAGCGTCCGGGCCCTGCTGTTGGAAGCTGGGTGCTGGTTCCCTGTGGACTCAGCCTCCGGAGTCTGTTCATTGTCTTTGTGAGTAGGATGCACCAGTCGCTGCTTTTCTGGAGTTGTTTTGGATGACTTGATTTTATCTACAGGGGAACAGCCAGGAACTAGTGACGAAACATCAAGCATCTGGTCAGAATTCGGGGTCTTCTCTATGTCAACATCAACTCCTGCAATTGCCTTTTGCCTTAGCTCAAAGTCTACACTAACAGGGTAAAGCGGTCACTATTTGCTCTTTTCTCTTCACGTTCTGCAATGGCAGCTTTCAGTTTGGCAGCGGTGTCTGAGCTCTTTTTACCTTCGTCGGTCAATTTGCAAATGAATTTTCCGTTGCGCAAAAGTCTCTCCGGGGGCCTCAACGTCTCCTGCAGCTCCACCGAACTCTGCCGCCCCGGCCCTCGGGAGCTCAGGGCTCCGGCCGCGGGGCAGGGAGGACGTGGGGGCTGCGGGGCTGCGGCTGGCGGTGGGCCCCCTCGTCAGGTCCCGCGGCGGGCGCCGCATCTGCGACCCAGGGCGACCCCGCGGCGCGGGCGGGGGGGTCCCCATTTTCCAGGAAGAGCGCTCATGTATTTTAATGAGAAAGTAAATGATCTCTTCCTTAAATCATTCATTTACTTATGCTGAGTCTGGAACAAAATGAAGACTTTATTCTTTTTTTTTTAAAAGGCATAACATAATTTTTATTATATTTCAAAGAAAACAAAATTATGATTTACACATCACAATATATGAAGAGGGTTCACATACACTGAGAAGTCCACCTTGTTTCTAAGCTAATAACAAAATTTTGCCTTTATTCTTATAAATTCTCTCATGTATAAAACTCAGATGAGAGTGTTGCTGGGCTGTGTTTGAGAGAGTCTCAAAGCTGAAACAAGGAATTTAATCCACCCCTTCTGTTGCAGACTCACTAACTTCCATCCTGGAATAAGAATTTTTTGGACAGGGCAGTAAGAGGCATGGGAAGGGAGTATTAGAGGTTTAGACTTGATCTTAGCCAAAAGGCTGAGAAGCGACGATTAGAGATATAGGATGCACTCGAGTGTGCAGTGTGGGTTCTCAGAGAAATGAGACACTTTATAGTTTGGAACCGGAAACATTTATACTTTTCCTGAGGCGGGGAAAGCCTGGCAAACGTACTTCATCCTCCTTCCAAAAAGGGTATGTATGTAACACATTACACGGGCCTGGGCTTTTTTGAGTGGGGGATAGGTTATTTAAACACTCTCTGGGTTATCTCAGCCTGCTGTATCTTTTTTTAATTGGGACCATTTTTGCCATTTAATGATGGATCTAGAAAGGAGGGAATGTAAATCTAACCACAGGGGTGTTGACTGAGTTGCTTTACCCCTAATCAGGCCCCTGCTCTTACTTTCTTACTTGAGCCAGTTTATGGCCTTGGGTAACTTGGCTGAGTCCTGAAAGGTGAAGTCTTCTTGAAAGTAGTTTTTGGTTATGATTTTCTTATCTCCTGTCTACCTATCTTTTGTTTTTTCAATACTACCTCAGAGTACTTATTCTTTCTATGCAATGGCTTTTCCAAGGACTCTACCTTTGGAATGAGTTAGATCTATCTAATAAGGAATTTGTTCTTAACACCATTCCTGTTTTCTATTGATAATATAATGTAAACCATAAAAATGATTACTTGGACTTTCCAAAGTCTGAAGTGTGGTCTAGAAATAGAGTGAATGTTTAAAATTTTGAAAATGATTACAGCAAAAGACACTTAAGCCCTCTCAAAATACTCCCCCTTGCATTGAACACACTTATTTTTATCATTCTTGCCACTTTCTGGCAGTTCTGGAAGTCCTCTTTCAAGATTGCCTTTCATTGCACTGTCTTGCTGCTCAAAGTCCTGAATTAATTCAAAACATTCACCTTTCAGGGTCCCTTTGACATTAGAGAGAGCCAGAAGTCACACGGTGCCAGATCCACTGCAGTGTGGATGAGGACATGGTGTAATGCTTTGACATGCCTGGCTTTCCACTGGATAACTCCTGGCCACAGCAGCCACTCTCACCATGATTGCGACTTAGAAAGACATTAAAGAAAGAAAATGTCCAGAACTGCTTCAGAAAGTGGCAAGGATGATGGAGCAAGTGTATTCAAAGCAAGGTATTTCAAGGGTGATTAAAGGCAACATGTTTTCTTTGTTGTAATACATTTTAAAAAAGCATTCACTGTATATTTTGATCAAAATGTATATGTTGTGAAGACAGTCCTACTAATGTGACCAATTTTAACCACTTAAAAGAAAAAATAGTTTTAATCACTGTAAGTCTTGTGATTATGGGGAATCAGAGAGTGGCATAGCAGTTACTTAGCTGATTTTCATGGACCAACATCAGAGATAATATATATATAAAATATTTAGTGCAGCTCCTGGAACATAGCAAATGTGTGATTACTTATATTTTATTGGACAGCTTTCCCCACCTTTTATAATTTATAAATAAATAAAAAGATTAACATTAGAGTTTCATGCCTTTGAGGATCCCACCCATGAAGCATAGTCTGAAAAATACTTAACTTTAGCTTAGAAGTCCCCATTACATGTTTTGAATATTTACTTTTCAGAATACCTACTTTATTAAGGTACAATTCAAGTACTGTACTTGTTTGGGCCAATTTATTTTAACAAGTTAAATGTTCTGTGACAGGGCTGATGGAGAGCATTTTGCTATAAATGAATGACTTGAAATAATAGTTTTATATTGTGGTAAAACGTTCACAGAATTTATCATTTTAACTATTTTAGCTGTGCAGTATAGTCAGTGGCACTTAATTACATTGATATTGTTACTTATAGAAGTTTTGAACTTTTCTATATTTAAAAAATTTTTGTTCAGTGTTCCTTTTTTAATCACAAGTGACATCATAACTTCATAACACAAAGGAGAAAATTCACTTTTGCATTTTTTTTCTAGTTTTTACTCAAGCTGGGTCAAAGTTATGGCTAACAATTCCTGCTTAAGAATTTGTCAGAATTTGAATGTAAATTTCCTTTGCTTAACAGCTTTTCTTCTAGAGAGCACACTAAGAAAAAAGTTTTAAATTGGGATAGAATAATGAGATGGTTAAAATTATACTTTAACTATGATTACATTACTTAATATTTAGGCACAGAAAAATACTGTACATGGGTAAATTTGAAAGAAAGTATGGAGTATTATAAAGTTGACATAGATAAAACACATTCTTCAGTTGAATAAACATTTTTATGAGAGTTGCTTTTATACAAGGCACTTTGCTATGTACTATGGGAGTTACAAAGACAAAATGTGGAAATTTAATCTAATTAGAAAGCCAAGCACAGAATAAGGTAAGGTTGCAGAAGATTGTGTTTAGAACAGCACAAAGATGAATAATTTAGTTTAATTGGTGATTTACAAATTTGTTAATGGTATACTTTTCATTTTTTTATATAAAATAATTAGAGATTATAGATTAAAATATAGAGTCATTCTCTTTGTTGAAAAACCATTCCTTAGTTTATATTTTGAAATACCTTTTAATTTTGAGAATTTGATTTGTTTCAATAAATCAAAAGATTAAAATAAGCTTTCCAGGATAGGAAATAGTGTACTATAATCCCAGAATTTAGAACAAATTATTTTTCAATACTTTATATATTACAATGCCGATAAAGAACAATGAATGCTTTCATCTTCTATTTACTTATGTTCCTGTGGAGACATTATTTCTCTGAGATCTCTGTACTGAAGTGTGATTTGTAATTTAAAACTAAGGCATGCTGCTCAGACTTCTTTCCTTGTTTCCATGTATCTCTCCTATTCTTTCCATATTAATTTTCTTTTTCCAAAGGCTTTCTCTTTGCTTATCTGTCATGTTCTCCTTTCCCAAATACTATTCTTTTTATAAAATACTCCATATAGCTACCATCTGCTTCCTCCTCTACTTTTTGTAATGTTCTTGACTGAAATTGCTTATACATAGAATCATAAACTTTTAGAACTCAAAGAGATTTCATGGTAAATATCTTCATAGTGGTATAAGATTATGTTGCTTAACTCTTGCTATACATTTTTAGATTTCTTTTTTCAAAATTGTCTTCTCCTGAAGCCGCTTATAATTATTTGAAGAATATAAGATTAATGTTTATTTAAATCATCTCTCTTTAGGACAACATTTTCTGTGTTGTACTGTTATAAGAAGGATTTTTAACATCTCTTAAGCTACTTCTAATTTAATTTCGCTATATTTGCTTGCAAAAGTATTGTTAATTTATCATAATGTATATGTGTATAGTTTTTAAAAATTTAAAGTGTGTTCTATATTTTGCTTAAATGAATCCTTCCAACAATCCATTACTGTTTTCCTTTTTATTTCCATAGCAAAACCTATATTGAATGACTTTTTCAAGGAAGCCAATTGTTAAGACTTTGGGTCTAATCCAGTATCTGGTGTTTGGTAAATAGTGGTTAAACTGCAATGAAAGCTCATTAACTTCATAACTGTTGCCTACTTTCATGCTGCTTTTCTTCTTTGTTTCCTCTTCCCCTTTTTTTCTTTCTTACTGAGCATTACTGTATGCAACCACACATCCGGCCAACTCCTGGGTAGACAGTGGACATAACACACAGTCTCTGCTCTCATGAGCCTGACAGCTGGATCAGTATAGCAGGTATATATTAAATAGTGAAATAAAAATTAAAGTTAATTATTATTTTGAAAAATCTTTCAGGCAAGAAGTACAAAGGAAGAAATTCAAGAGTAGAAACATTTATGTATCCATAGTACACAGTTTCATAATTAACCTTTCAAATGCTAAAATATGTATTCATGTTTGCAATGATATTTATAAAAAGGTAGTTTGAACTTTCATAATGTGGAGTATTCACTTAAATAAAGTATTAATAAAAACTTAGTTTCCTCAATGATAAATGTATATTTTTGAATATTAGACATGAAAGACATAGGACAGCACTAAGTGATATAAGGTTGATGGTTCTCATTCTCAGTGAGCACACTCTGAAAGTTTACTCTACATCATCTGCTATTTAACTTTTGGCATTTGCCATGGTTGTGTTTTTAAAATATAGTAGATTGTAAATAATTTAGACAATAAATATTTTAATATATGAATATTCAAGTATCTAAGATTGTGTAATAGTTGAAAAGTTTCAGGAAGCAATTTATGCCTATGTCCACATTTCTTATCACTTTTAAATCCTAGCATTATTTCTGCTAAAGCTCATTTTACCAGATTAGTGAAGGAACTTCTAAATTTAATGCGTGTGATATATTAAATACTTAAAACACCACTTTCCTTGGGTGTCACCAGGCAAGATTAGAATAATGAGACAATGTTAACAAAACATAAGGATTTTATCTAAGGTTTAGTCAATCCCTCAAACTTAGTTCTCATGAATTTTTTTTTTTTTTTTTTTTAGCACAGCTCATTCCTAAATGTAGGCTATAACAGTAAAATGCAATCAAAGGACTTTAACATTTTTAGAATGATTATTGGTTACATAGCTTAAATATTTTTTCGGTTTTTATTTTATTAGTATGTTTGCAGTACATAATGATTGTATTCCTCACGGGGAGTTGGTACATGTACATAATACATCTTAAATATTTTTTCTTGTATTCCCCCTCCTCTTTCTTGCTCCATCCATCTTTTGGTCTCTTTCCCTTCTGCATAAAATGTATCTCTCTTTTTTCTATTATCTATCTTTTATTTTGTTCTTTATGCTTTAGATTCCTCACATAAGAGAAACCATGTGATACTTAAGCTTGTGTACGATTTATCTTACTTAACATATGGTCACAAGGCACATACATTTTCCTACAAATGACTCAAGCTTATCCTTCTTCAGGGAAGAGTAGTATTCCACTGTCTATAACACTACATTTTATTTATCCATTCATCTGTTGATGGGCATATGGACCACTTCCAAGATTTAGCTATTATGAACTGTGCTGCTATAAACATAGGTATGCATGTGTCTCTGTAATGTGATGTCATTAACTCTTTTGGGAAGATACTGAGGAGAAGAGCTGGAGTGAATAGAAATTCTAGTTTTAGTTTTTTGAGGAATCTCCTTACTGATTTCCATAATGATTGTACTAGTGTACACTCCCACCAACAATGTAGGAGGGTTTCTTTTTCCTCTCAGACTCACAGCATTTCTTATTATAGGACTTCTTGATGATTGCCATTCTTTCTAGAGTAAGACAGAATCTCAGTATTGTTTTAATTTGTATTTTTCTAGCGGTCAGCAATGTTGAACACTTTTTTCTATATTTATTGGCCATTTGTACTTCTGAGAAATGTTTATGCATTTCAGGTGCCCACTTTTTTACTACATGTTTTATTTTGGAAGTATCATAATCCCAGATTTCATGTGACAGTACAAAGCTACAGTAATAAAAACAGTGAAGTATTGACACAAAACAGGTATATTAATTAATTGAACAGAATGGAGGATATAGAAAAATGCCAGGCACATCCAGCTACCAAATACACACTGGAGGAAAGAGCCTCTATAACAAATGATGCTGGGAAAATTGGCTATCCAAGTACAGAAGATTAAATCTAGATCTATATCTCTCACCATGTTTATACTAAATTAACATAAAATGGGCCAAATTTAAATGTTAAAACAAAAACAATATATCTGCTAGAGGACTAAATAGGTAAAACTCTTGATGGTATAGATTCAATATTCTTTGTCTTTAAATTTTGTAATATTGCTGGGCTCCTATCCATGAGAGACTTCAATTTTGGAAATTATAGAATTTGTAAAAAAATGTTCCTGCCTCATATGGAGAAATAAAAATCCTTCTACCAGTAAAGATGTCATATTTGAGCTTCACTGATGAGTCTACGTCATATTCATTTTTCTGACCTAATATTTCATTATTTAATATTTTCCTCTGATGTGTGTTCTGTGGCATAATAGACTAATACTTTTTTCTTTGACCTAAAAGGACATATTCAAGATTGCATTATGGTTTTGTAATGGAAAAGAAGGCAAGCAAGAGATGAAAATAAATTTACCGTGATTTTTGGTTGAATCATATTGTGCATTCCCAAAATGGGTGTCAAACGTATAAAGTGAAAGCAGAAGCAGCATACTGTAGCAGAAAGAACATGGATTTGGAGTGTGAGAGATCTGATCCCAAATCATAATAATCTCTTACATTCTGTTTCTTCATCTACAAATTTCTGATGATAAAATCGTTCAGGTTTTTCTAAAAGTCAGAATTATAAGTAAAGTCTGTAAGTCACCAAACAGCATGCCTGTTGTACGATAGACCTTTAATAAATGGTAGCAATTAATATTTAAACTTTATTATATGTTCAAATGCTTTATATAGGAATTCAGAGACTTTATCAAGAATAGTTGTTCAGTACTATTTTGCATGACACTGGTTCTAGGCTTTTGAAATGTAACAGTGAACCATATAAATAGTTTTCCAATCTTGTGAACCCTACATGTCTCTGGGGGCAAACAGATAATAAACAGCAAATGAATAAATCCTATGCTTTGTAGCAGGTGATAAGCAAAAGCAGGAAAAGGGTTAAGAAAGAAGATGATATATGTGAGAGAGGAGGCTATAACGGAGTGTTCTGGGTAGAGTTCATTGACAAATTGAGACAGTAGCGAGGATTTGAAGAAGGTGAGAGAGTAAGAGCTGGTTTAAGATTAAAATAGATTATTCTGGTAATTTGCTTGAAAACTGTTGGTGCGGATAAAAGAATCAGAGACAGACCTGTCAGTAGGTGAGACAGACAAGGAGCTTGGGAGGAGGTGGTGGTCTAGCTGATTAAGAGCTCATTTTATCCTGCATGTACTTTGAGGGTAAAAGCAAAAGCATTTCTGACGTGGAATTTCTGATGTGGGAAAAAAGAGTCACACATAATGAAGACACTAAGTATAATGGCAGCAACTTGAAGGGCACCATCAGAGGTAGTACTTAAGGGTTGAGGAAATTTGGAAAGTAATATCAGGAATTTGATTTTAGACATATTGAATTTGAGATATCAATTAGATATTTGAGTAGAAATGCTGGTGATACAATAACTTACAAATCTGGACTGTTGGAGAGAGCTTTGTGTTAGAAACACAATTCTGTGAGTCATCAGCCTGTGGAAGGTGTTTAAAGTCGTGGAAAAAGACACAATCACCAAAGGAGTGAGTGTTGGTAGAGGAGGGGAAGACAAAAGATTTGATGTGAAATGCTCAGTGAAGAGAGGACGAATCCTCAAGGAGAAGTGAGATGGCAGGAAAACCAAGGCAATGCAGGGTTCTGAAATCCAGGTGAAAAAAGATGCTCAGTGCAGGTGGAGATGGCCTTGAGCAGAACAGTTTCAATGCAGTGATACCACAAGCTGACTGACACAAGGACAAGAAATACTGTGAAAGAAATAAGACAGTAGCTGCCAACAGCTGTTAAGGGACTATTACTGCAAAGAAGAGCAAGGAAATGAGTACCGTAGTTGAGGAAGAAAATGAAGATCTTTTCAAAACAGGGAAATAATAGTTCTTTGAATGACATTAGATATTTAGTAAAGTAAAAAAAGTTTATGTGGAAGACAAAGGAAAGCATGGTGTGTAGATAGAAATAACATCCAGTGCACTTGGGGAAGAATTGGCTTTAGCTATTTACCATGATGATTTCTTATTTCTGGTAACAGTGAGACAGCAGGAGGGTGCAAATATGATCGTGAGAATCTCTTGATGTTCTCTTCCGATTATTTCACATCTTCCATAATGTAGAAGGGTGGTGTTCTGAGAATGCTGTTTGAAAGGACGCATTTATGGGGTTTCCAAAGAGCAAAGACAGTGTGAATCAATTCTGTCAGAAGCAAGAGATTAAATGGGCTCAGGATCTACAGTATGTTTGCCTGATGCTGTTCAGGTCCAATTTGAGATCTGTCAGATTGAATGTTAAAGAGCAGTCACATATGGGATGGGATTCTTTTGCACTCATGTCCACCTTCATGTGTTCAGGTTAGAGTAGGTACAGGATTGAATATCACCAGGAATATGACTGCCAGGCACACTCAAAACAGAGAAAAAGGACAAGGAAGGAAGTCAAGATCATGCAAAGAATGATTATCAGGATTATGTAGCCTAAACTGTGTGAGAAGAAAAGTAAGGCATCAAAAGGAAATAAGGGACAGGGAAAGAGTAGCAGGATTGATAGCTTGGAAATCCCAGTGTAATCACAAGTTATTGGGTTAAGGAGATGATAGAAAGAGAGCTGTAAGATAGAAGATTATCAACAGAGAATGAGATGTGTGCAGCTGGAATAGTTGCTGTGTCTATGACGTGACAGTGGGAAGAACAGCTGAGGTAGTGTGAGGGTTTTGTCACTGTAGCAAATGGATTCAAATAACTCAGAGGCCAGAGTGCTGAAAGAATTTTGTGCATGGATATTGAAATAGCCAAGAGTTAGGAAAGGGGGCAGTACTGGAAAGTGAGAGAGATCCAGGCTAAAGTTGTTGAGAACTGAGAGCAATGACCAGGAGACCTACAAATGCCAGCAACCATGATGGGTAAAGGGTGATGTGATTTTTGGGATTTGAGATTCAAAGGTGTGGGTTTTAGGAATGACAAAGGAAGAGTGCTGCAGTGTTGCAAGGTGAGACAGGAAGGGCCCCTGTCTCACTTCAGGCTCAGTGGTGGAGGGGCTGCAGGAGAACAGCCACCCTCCCCTTGAGAAGGCCGTGGTGGGAGCAGGGTCCTCACCAGAGCCAAGTCTCCTTTGGCCTGCTGGGTACGCAGGATGAGTTAGCAGGGAGTGGATACAGCTGAGAAGAGGTTCATGGGGTAGAAACAGAGTCTGATGCCAGCAGGTCCCTGGGATGGTAGGAGAAAGGATGACTGAGGATGCAGATGGATGAGACCAGACCCTTGAGAAGTGCAGGCTAGGGCAACATGTAGCACTCCCAGCGGCTTCAGGATCCGTCCCAGTCTGTGTCCTCCGCTTCCCGACTGCTCTCATTCTGTCCTGCACTGTAAGTCACTCTGCGAACTTATAAATAAATTACATGTCACTTTCTTGTGCAGAATGTCATGCTTAGAATAGAGGAGATTCTAAGAAAGACCAGCATGTTGTAGTTGCTTTAAGTGAAATTTGTGTCCTGAGAGCCTTTAATTGCTTTTTCCATTAGCTTTTGGCCACCTGCTCCCAGAGGTATGAGACCTCTGATGCTCCAGAACTCTCTGCTCCATCTCATGTTACATCCACACCCTCTACCTTTCTGGACACCCTGCTAGGACCAAGAATGAGGGTCTGGGCTCTGGACACTTAGTGGAGAACCCTCTCACCAACTTAGGGCTCATGACTGAGCCTCCAAGCCTGGCAAGGGGTTAATACCATTTTTATTTTTGATTGCCAGGCATACTGCTTTATTTCATTGTCTATACCACTGTTGCTGCATTTTGTAACATAATGAGGTTTTAAAATTTCCCATTACATGATCAATTGATGATTTTGCCCTACATTTGGTTTTGATATTAACATCACTATTCTTGCTATTATTTTACAGAATGTCTTGATATTTCCATTATTTTTAGTCTCTTTGTATCATTTCTTTTTTTTTTTTAATCCTTCTTTTTGTTGGTACTAGAGATCAAACTCATGTCCTCGAGCTTGTTAGGCAGGTGGCAGTACCACTGAGCTAAATGCTTGACTCAATTTCTTTAAAAGTTTTTTGAATAAAAAGAAATTGAGGATATACTCAAGTGAAATAAATAAGTCACACATGTGTAAATACTGCAGTTTCTCTGGTGTGAAAAACTATAATTGTAAATAAGATCCTAATGGTATAATTGACAATGTGAAATAGGAAGAAAAGGGCTAAAGGTGCAGTAAGGGAAGTGGGAAAGGTAGGAGAAAGGAAATAAGGGACAAGAAAAAAATATGAGAAAATGAAAAAATGGAAATAAAGTTTTGGTAAATAGGGAAGGGGGGGAGGGAGGACAGGGACAAGGAGAAAAAATGAGAACCAAGACCTGTCATGTAAAGGTACAAGATCCCAATGATGAATGTAACTGTACTGTATACCTAAAAAGTACCAATAAATTCAATGAGAGAAAAAAAAACTAAACAACAGCAAAAATTTTAAACAAACAAATAAAAAAGAATGATATAGCCAGGCATGATGGTGCATGTCTATAAACTCAGCACCTGGGAGGCTGAGACAGGAGGATCACAAGTTCAAGCCTAGCCTGAACAGTGTAGCAAATTAGTGAGAACTCGTCTCAAAATTAAAAATCAACAGAAGCATCGAGTTCTATTCCCAGTACCAAAGAAAGAAGAATTACATAAAAGTAGACTGTTTCACTTTATTTGTATGTCTTCTTTGAGAATCTTCTTCAATAGGGAAACTCTACATATATTTACTGTAGTTTGTCATAAGCTTTGTCTCTTCTACTGTTTCATTATTTTCTTTTTTCTGCTTCATTATTTTATTTTTCCTTTCATTATGATTTTTTGTTTGTCTATATTTAACTCATTTCTTGACTTGCCTTGGGAGGTAATCTTTCTCGTTTTCCCCTTTCAGTTTTTTAGAAATTTGAAATCCCAGTCCTAATTTTTCAGTGATTCTCCATTACAGCAAACCATCAGAATCACACAGAGAGCTTTAAAAAATGCTAGTTCAAATTTAAAGTCCAGACCTACTGAAGAGTCATTCAGCTTGAGTCCTAGACATTTGCATTTTGTAAAACAAATTATAGATGATTTAAAAACACAACCAGCATTAAGAACCACTATTTCAGTGCTTCCTTAAAACAGATATAGTGACTACATATATTTTTATTAACATAGATAATTAAACAATACACATAAACCTTCCCCTTTAGTCTTTCAGATGAGATGAGATCATTAGGATATGTTTTCTCCTCTTGATCCTCTCTTTCCTTCTCCATGATGTTGAGTCATCCAGAATTTTTCAATTTTTACAAAGCCTGTTCTCTTTTTAGAACTCATTTCTTCACAATTCCAAATAAATAAATAAATAAATAAATGGACTGGGGATTTAGCTTAGCAGTGCCAAGCCTGCCTGGCAAGTGCAAGGTCCTAAGATCAATCCCCAGTGCCTCCCTCCAAAAAGTTAAATAAAAAAATTTAGAAAACATTTACAAATATATTCCTATTTTACTTCATAATCACACTATCAAAATTGCCTGAATCAAGCTACACATTTTGTGTGTTTCTTTGCTCATTATTACATTTTCCTTTTTCTAGATCTTCATTGTTTTTTCCCCCAGAAAGGATAAATAGGTGTTAATGCATTATTATTCCATTTTCTGCCTATGATCTCTTCTACCTTTTTCTGGAAAGCACATACATTGCTTTAGAAAATTGCTCCTTTACCCCCATCCCTTCCATGGCCACAGACAGGGGTCTCTGACTGATTTCTGGCCAGTCACAGACTGACTATAATTATAAAACGATATAAATGACTTATTTTGCCTTGATAACAATACCTTCATCTCCTTTAATCTAAAATGGTATGTTCCTCTTTTGCTTACTCATTATATTCCTATCACTTTCCATGAGAAATTCAGATTGGCAGGGCTGAGAGTAGAACCTCTTAGTGCACAGCCTTGGGGTTAAGGTGCCTGAATTTTAATCCTGCCTCCATTGTAAACTTTGTATGGGAGGTTGGTCCTACAAATGAAGCTTTCTGTAGTTTGGTTGTCCCATCTATAAACTATAAATAAGAGAATTTGTTGTAAAGATTACACTGAATGGATTTACAAAATTCCTAGCACATTGGAAGAATGTTTCAATAAATAATTGATTTGTATAGTGGCTAAGTGTCATACGTTGGTGGGGTGTGGAAGACCTTTCCAGGTTCATTTTCCCTCCTACTTTATATTCCAGTGAGTTCCATAAATAGTGACTAGAGGACCCTGGTGGACACCAGTAAGCAATTTGGAGCCAGCATCTTTTATAGATGAAACCTATGATTAAAAAACATTGGTTTGAATTACATTTTCAAGATTATGCAATTCTAAGTAATAGAAGGTTCTTCATTTTAAAAAGTAAAATTTGTTTTATCCTTGAATTTAGGTTTGTCTAATACTTCTGAGATAGTTGTGCCCCAAAATATATCACTAATGATAATAAGTAATAAGATGTCTCTTTTGGGATTTGGTTATCTATTGATACCAACATGAGCTGTGAAATATAATAGTTTCTTTTATCGTAATTGTAGTGGCAAATTGTCAGTCAGAACATACAGACAGGTGGTCCAGGAGAATGGAAGATGGACCCAGAAGTTTTAGAGGCAAAGTGTACAGTTTTATTCTTAATGCCAGTGGGTCAGACTGGGACTTCTCCACAAACAGACTGACCCCCATTTGGGGTCGAGCAGGGCAGGGTATACTCTCAGGAGGGGGTGGGCTTGCTGGTTACATAGATCACAAGTCATCTGGGCTCTGAAAATGCTCTGTTAACAGGTATTACAGACAGCAAGCTCAGTGCACAGAGCCACATCCCATTTACGTTTTGCAGGGAGATAGAAGTAATAAACCTGATAACAAATAAAATTCCTGTGATGTTTGAGAGGAAATGTCCAGAAGCTCAGACACATTGAGGGAATGGAGGAAAATGTTTCCCCCAGTAAGTTTGGCTTGAACTGCAGTGAAACACGCTCCCTGTTCATAATCGCATAACAGGACAACTCCCTTGAATGCTCACTCTTGTGGAGGAACGTGTTCATTCAGGTCTATTTGCTCCATGTCATTGGGAGAGTTAATTACAGAACTTGGGCACCATGGGAATTGTCTGATCTACATGCTGTAACTTGGAGAGTTGATACTGCCCGCCCCCAAGATCATAGTAAATCAGCTCATGGATTCGAAGCTCTTCTTTCATATATAATAATCTAAATTTGCATAGTTTTATCAACCACCAAATTTGGTCTGTGGAGAGTTGGAAAGTCAGGAGAGAGCTGCCTTTCCTCCCAGGAAACCCTGTTCACTGCTCATCCCTTGTCCTGCTTGTTGGCTGGCTTGGCAGTCAGCCAAAGCGCAAGCACTCTTGGACAGTTCCTGAGTCACATTCTCTTCATTACTTGAATCACAGCAGCCCTCTGTGGTTTGGCCTAGCTTAGCCTTTTAATGAAACTGCAACAAGTTAGGCAGTCTTTAGCTAACACATGCTAAATCACTGTATCAAAAAATCAACTCCAATTTATAAATCTAGCCCAAAGGAGAGTTACTTAAAATAAAAATAAATTAATTTTGAGCAGGAAGGAACACCCACTGTTCTGACCATGGCACTTCAACAAGGCTGCCAAGCTGATCCTGCCATGGCCTCTACTGGTGCAGACAGCCCTGAAAACATGTTGGAAGCAGAATGTGCCTAGCAAATGTGCCTTAACTAAAGTTCATCCCGTAGCTGCGCAGGTTCACATCCTGAGATGTGTGAGGCATTTTTGTCTTCCCTCTTGTTCTCACTTCTCTCTGCCAAATCCTTCAACAAATCATGTGGGTTCTATCTTCTAACCCTTACTACTCTCCCACCACCACTGTCTCTCTGGATTAGGGCAGTGGCCTACCTAATGTAGCACTGGAGAGACACATTGCCACTCAGCTGCTCAAGCCCCGGCAGGGATGCCCACCTCCCCACGTACAGGTTCCTGGCTTATGGCCTCTGGAAGACTGATGTCCCTGCCCATTGGCACTCCCTGACGTTTGCTTATTCTGGTCTCTTACTTCTTGCTCATACCATTTAGCAGTGTCCCACTGCATGTGTTTCTGCTGATCCCTGGAGTGGAAAGATTTTCCCAGTTAGCCTCAGGACTCGTTCCCTGCATTTCTTCAGGTATCACTGTCTCATTGAGATCTGTCTTCCTCCTCTCATTTAGAATTAGAATCCTGGCCCATTTTCCTTATTCTTTTCAAAAAACTTAATGCCATGCAAAACATTTTATTTACTCATTTATTATGTTTGCTGTCTGACCTTGCTTGCTGGAGTATAAGTCATATGAAAGCAGGCTTTTTGTCTATTTTAACTGCTATGTAGTCTCCATATCTAACATACGTACCTGGCGTAGAACTGTTCAACTGTTTCAATGTATGCACCATGAACTCACTTTGTACTCTAGTTCTATATCTTAAATAGTTTGATGCATATGAACATGCTTGAATGAACTGAAAAAGAGATCATGTGTCATTCTTACTTATATAGTCCAAACATTTGGCTTGTGTTTTTGTAAAGATCTGAGCCAAAGAAACTTTCTATAAATTATAATTGCATTTTTGGCTAAATAGCAAAGCCAAAGCAATGTCTAGAGAGGACAAACCAAATTAATATCACATATAACAGATTTTTGTTTTGACTTTTCTACTTGGATATACCTGAAATAGGTTCACTTCTCTCTCTCTCTCTCTCTCTCTCTCTCTCTCTCTCTCTCTCTCTCTCTCTCTCTCTCTCCCCCTCTCTCTTTCTCTCTTTCTCTCAGTATTAAGGTAATTTAGAATAAGTATTTTCTAAGCTTATATTCAGGTGTTAGTTTTCTAACACCTTTATAAATAAGTCCTTTATAAGTCACATACATTTTTGTATTTTAGGATTTCAGAATTTGATCCAATATTTCAGTATCTGTTGTATTAAGAGAAGATTTGATGATGATGATGATAATGATGATGATGAGATTGAGGTACTGGAGATTGAACTCCAAGTTCTTCACATTAAGCTATATCCCCAGTCATTAAATTTTTTTAAAAATTTGAGACAGGGTCTTGCTACATTACTAGATGCCCATATTAGGCTCTATCTTCTGATCCTTCTGTCTCAGTCACCCAGAGTGCTGGGATTAGATGTGCACCCCCATTCTTGGCTGTGAGGATTATTTTATGTCTTAAATCTTACACCTTAGTTATGAATTTCAGTTGCTCCTGCTTTACAAACAACTGATATCCTATTGATTCTTAATCAGCTTTTCTCTTTTGTGATTTCTTGGTTTTAATCTGTTAAAGTCACATAAAGCCTATTCTTCCCTGTGTTATTAGCCTCCAGTCAAAAGTGACACTTAAAGGTTTCTGCTCCTTTGACAATGGCCTTCTACTTTGGGAGCAGGAAAACAGTACATTACTGATAGTTCTATACCTCCTAGAATGCATTGAGAAAATCGGAGAATGGGAAATATGGTGAAACCCTTTGGTTTTGTTTTAAAGAATACTATTGTAATAAAGAAAGATGATGTTCTAAGTCAAAGCCAAATTTTATTCCACTCAGCTTTGGATTCATCTGTAAAGTGTTGCTGATTTGAAGTTTTTCATGCCACTGATGAAATTATTCCATTTAACTTGGGCTTTGAGAAAGCTATAGTGAAGAATGAGGGACAGGGCACATGTTCTTCAACTGCTTGGTTTGAGTTACTGAATGAAAGAGTCTTTCTAAAAAGACGTATGGCTCAGCATTCCTGGCATGAGCTTCCGTAGCACCAGGCTTCCCTGCAGTCAGCTCAGACATGTGGTTTTCAGGTTTGTGTGGACATAACAATGATTTGAGTTGTTGAAAACATGTAACTCTGAACTTAACTTCAGAGATTCTTTATTCATTAGGGTTGGCCTGTGTTTTTATTTGACAAAAATCTGAAGTGTTTCTGACATTGGTTTCTAAAATCCTACAGTTTGAGCCCTTGTTTAGATGTTAGCACCACATAGATTTTCCCCATGTATCACAAACAAACCCTGCCCGCCTATAATAATAGCACACACTAGCTGGTATTCAAGGCAGTCTGAACTCCATTAGCTTCCATCTGTTGACGTTGTGCCATAACCTTAATTCTTATCTCTGACACCTCTAGACTTGATGTTCACATGAGATTTTTCTAATATGTGGATTTTTGCCTCCCTGTATCTACTGTGTATGATTTATCCTGTAATATTTATTAGCGCCTTTGGTTACTTCAGGTAGGTAATTTGTGTTCCACCCCAAATATGGTCTTGGACCTCTAAGGCTTTGGTTTCCCTTAGAGACTTGTGGCTTATGTTTAGATGCCCCACAACTCAAGCCTCATGCAGTCATAGGCGGGGCTTTTTCAGAGGTGGCTGGATCTAGAGTGTGTGACACTGGAACTGATTCCTGATGCAATGCTAGCTAGGCTCAAGGGTACTAGAATTAAGGATATGAGTGCTACCCTCCCTAAGTAATCTTCTTACGATTAAAGGAATAGAAAGATGCCATTATGAGTCCTTGCTCGTTATGTTGTTTCCTTCTGCCTCCTATGAACTGTTTCTCCTCTGTCATGCCACCCTACATTGGAGCCAGCCAATTATGGAGTGAAACCTCTACAGACAGTGAGCTAAATAAACCTGTCCTCCTTTAACTTTGAGAGTTGGGTATTTTGTCCCATAAATGAGAAAAGGAACAAATACAACACTGGTGAGTCAGACTGGAATGTCGTTATAAAGTTAGTCATATCATGGATGACTGCTAAAATGAATCATGTATCTTTTTACATTTTTACTTTCTGAATGAACATATATTAATTTTATGTGAATAGAACAAAAAAACCAAGAAAGACAAAAAAGGAAAAAGAAAACTCTGTGTCCCTAAGCATCACAGGAAAACCTTATGAGAAGATATGTAAGTAACATGCTTGCTATGACTGGTTAAATCATTTTTCTAATATATCTTCTTTATTCTGAGTATTTTCTGTCCTTTTATGCTGCCTGATATTTCTTGGGGCACATAATAAACTCATTAAAATAGTTTACCATCCTTTATTAATTTATTTTGATTTTAAAAGTCAGCATATGGGGGAAAGCAGAGTCTGGGGAGGGCAAGATATGGTATTAGCGATGGTGGATTTGAATGAAGCGCATATATATATATATGTGTGTGTGTGTGTGTGTGTGTGTGTGTGTGTGTGTGTGTGTGTGTGTGTAAAAGATACAAAACTGGTTTATCTGTATGAATTAATGTAAATATTAAAAAAATGTAAAAGGGAGCTACTAGCCCTTCTCCGAAACCCTATACCACTGACTTTGATATCTTATGCTACAGTTTCTGAGACGTCACTTCAGGCATGTCACTTCTTTTATAGTTTAGACCTAAATTGATCCCAAATGTATCATGTTTTAAGAGGTGGGGCTTTTGAAAGGTGATTGGGGCCCTGTAGTTATTAGTGAATTCACCATCGATGAGCTCATAGCTGAATGTGCTATTAGGAATTGGGCACTGGTTGGAAGAGGGGGGTCACTGATGTGTATTTTTTTTGTACCGGGGAATGAACTTGGGTCCTTGTGCTTGTGAGGCAGGCAGCGGAACCATTGAGCTAAATCCCCGGTCCTGGTTGTATTCTTGGAGGGTATATTTTTATCCCCAGTTTCTCCTCTCTCTGCCCCCTGATTTCAGCCACCTTGGAGTGAGCAGCTGTCCTCCGCCACACTTCTCTGACTTTGCCTGCCACAAAGCCAGCCAGTTGTGGACTGTACCCATAATAAACCTCTTCTTCAGTGTGCAGGTTTTGGGTATTTTGTTCCAGCAACATGACAGTGACGATGCTGAAAATTGATAACAGAGAAGTGGGGCAGGACTTTGCTGTGACTCTACCTGACCGTGTGGTTCAGAAATATTTGAAAGTGGTTTGTGGGAGGAGTTTGGAAAGGCTTGGAGTTGCTGACTAGTAAAGCCTGAGAATGCAGTCAGCAGAGATGATGGGTGATTCTGGTTGGAACTCAAGACCAGAAGGCCTACAGGAATGCGGACAATAGATGCCAGACTTAGTAGGTTTGTTAGGAATGAGGACCGTCTGTGAAACAGGACCAGAGGTAATACATATTTCATTCTGGTAAAGAATTTGCGTTTTGTCCATGTTCTAAAACTTTGAGTAAAGCTGAATGTGAAGGTAGACGTTTCACTTTCAAGGCAGCCCATGCTTAGACTGCGGCATGGACACATGACTGTGAGTGTGCTATGCCAGTAACATAGCTTGGACACATTCCTGTCTTTCCACAATGAACGGCCGTAAATTCATGAGCCCCACCAATTTTGTCAGTCTCTTCAGGCCAAGTAATTATCTAGGTTCACTGAGAAGCCAGTCAGCTATCACAGGTTCTTTTATTCCAATTTAATTATTAATGTCTATAATATTCAGTTACCTATGATACTTCACACGATGATATATGTACAAGTTAGATAATAGCTAAGAAAATGTTAACAGTTGGCTGCAGGATTCCAAAAGAAAGAAAAAAAAAGGCCAAGACAGAGTACTGGAGATCCCTGCATTTAAGTTTCAGCACCCTACCCAGTATATGATACAGGTCTGCAAAAAAAAAAACCCCCAAAACAAAACAATAACAACAAAGCCAAAAACAAACAAACAAGAAAACCACTAAAAGACACAACTAAGAGAGAGAAAGCAGGCTGCCAGAACAATCCATGTTGGTGCAACCGACAAAGGCACTGGCCAGTCCAAGCCACTCATTTTTGTGGGTAATCAACTGGGGTAAAGGCAAGGGCAGGACTGTGCGAGATTACTCAGTCATGTGGATTCTATGGAAATTAATGTAAGCAAGGCTCATGAAAGGCAAGACAAAGCGTCCTCAAATTAGGAGCAGAATAGACAAAATATATGGTTGTAATTAGAATGCTGCCCTTCTAGTAAGAAGGTTTTAGTTGTAGGAATGGAATTTGGGTGCAATTTGCTCTGGCCTTGGCATGTAGGCTTCAGCCAGACTCATTTCTCAAAAATAAGCCAGTCGTGCAGTCAACCCTTCACAGCCTGCATTGTTTACAGCCTGCTTTGGGTGTAATCAATATTATGATCCCCTGTATCAGAGTCTTCAGAAATGTGAAAAACCACCACAGGTGTTTAGATATGATTGCAGACCAGGCAGAGCTTTTCTGAGGAGGCGAGGGGTTTGCTGAGAGCCCAGAGCTGGTTCAAAGCCTATATTATGGCAGACGGGCAGTTCAAGTGGACAGCATGGAGCACTGAGATTGAGCTCAGCTGAAGCCAGGTGACACAGAGCTAGAGTTCTAAGCCTGTCTACCTCGTGATGTGTTTATTCACCAGGTGGTCTGATGAGATGGCAGGTCAGGGTGGCACTCCTGTAGCCCAGTGTTGGGTACCCCTCCTTTCATATGAACCAAGGGAGTGGTTCCGTCATTTGATAGTCTGTGTCTTATAAACACACAGACCTGGTTTTGTCTGATCTAACTCAGATACATGATGTATCCGTGTTTCCTTGATTTAAGCTGATAAGGTTACAGGTGGTGATTTTTTATTAGTAAGATTAATTTATCAGGTTATGCCTTATGATTGTGCTATTATGTTGTGTCCAACATCAGTGGTTATCTGTTTATACACACAAGTTCCCCAAGTCATTCAGCCACAGCATTTGAGTTCCACAAGGAACAAAGTGATGTTTTATGAAATGGAGTCACTTGAGGTTAAGCACAGCCTGAAAGCTATTATTCTATGCAACATGGAGAATCTCACTGCAGGGTACAGCCTGCTTCACACAGTAGTGTTGGCTGCTGCTAGCTAGATAGATAGTGAGAATCAGGAGCAAAGAGCAAGGCTGAAAGATGTGAAAAACTTGCAGTTTCCCCAGAAGGATGTGCCTGTACAAGATCCCAATGATGAATGTAACTGTATTGTATACCTAAAAAGTGCCAACAAACTCAATGAAAAAAAGAAGACAAGGAAAATTGAATAGGTGATAGTTATAAGCATCATTAAAGGATATTTGGGATGGAAGGGTTTGAGAACTTGTTAACCGTCTCCTATCATGCATCTGCTAGGCTTCCTTCCTCATCCAGATTATCCTGTAGTAAATGCTAAGGTGACTGACAGGTCCCCCAAGTTGGAGCCCCACCCAAGCAGACCTGCCACCCACACCCACAGGAGCACAGAGATAACAAGGAGCCAGCAGCAGACCTGCTGCTCTCACCACTGCCCTGTTTATCCGCTAGCCCCAGGCCCATCACCAGTGGGACTCTAAATTTTCTGCCCTCTTGACCAGTTCCCCCCTCCCTTACCTAAAATGCCCGTATCAACCATGAGCACCCTCCTCTCAGTGCCCACAGCCTTCTCACCCTTGGCCCATCTCCACCCAGATGGTAATAAACTCATTGCATGTTGCTTAGACTTTGCCTGTGTTAGGGTCTCATTCGTGCCTGTCTGACCTTTCAGTGACCACTTCTTTGCACACTTTGTCCTGCTTCCCTTTAGCATAATCCAAGGGCCTTTTGTTTCAATTTTCTCTCTGTAACTGTCTCTCTATGACCTAGTGTTTTCTCACAACTCTGACTGGATACAGGTCAGAGCAAATGTAAATGTGCAGGCTTTTACGTGCTCAGATCACCGTGGATCACTGAGGCACAGACTGTTCTGAGGCACAATTCATGGGGCTTCTCAGAAGTTCCCGAGCACTGCAGGTCAAAGACTGCATCCTTCGGTATCCAATATGCATCCTTCTGTCAGCTTCTCCCTCCCCTGTCTCATTCCTCTTATGTTTCTTTCACTCCTGAATTGGGGACAGTTTCCTAAATAAACTGCTTAGACGTAGGCCTTTTTCCTAAACAGTGCCATCTCTCCACCAAACGACAGATGATGGAGGCCAGAAAGATGAGAAATGTGTCAAGGAGCTACAGACAGGACTAGAAACAATACATCCTGATACGTTTCCAGTGCATTTGCCTCCATTCCATAAATTCTTTCCACATTATTGTCAGGCTCATCTTATAATGTTATTTATGCGCCAAGTGTTTTGGTTATTATTAGGGACTGTTAAAATATGACAGAGAAGCATATGTTAATAAAATTCATGGGTTTCTGGAATGCCAGCAAAATCTCTTTCTGCCATGGTTAAAAGATTATTTAAAGAATTTTAGGTGTTTCACCATCTGGAATGTCTATAAAAATATAAAACGATTTCAAGTTTACATGAGACAAATATACTTATAATAATAGATGCTTATAATAAAGTATGTTTATAATATACATGTGCATATAATTCACATCTATAAGGTTTGTATAATAAGAAGTACTATGGAACACTTTTGCCAAATTTCTACACCATTTGGTATTTCACAAGCTCTGTGGCTCATTTTAAGACATGAGAAAGATATTGAATGGCCAAAATAAGATTACAATTAATAGTGATCAAAATGGTTCATCAGTGTGTTCTTAAAAAGGGGTTTAGAGGTTATTTAAAAGCATCTGTAATAAACCTGACAATCTAAGAGTGAGCAGGGGTGTGTTGCATTATGTAGTGTTTACTACAGCCTATCTGTAGCATTACACTGTCCAGAAATTGTAGAGAGCATGGTGTTCTGCACAGGCAGATCTTCTGTCACAATCTAATTTGCAGCTGCTCCTAACAAATTGTAAACTCATGCCAAGTGGGAGGTGACACATTAATCTGTTTTAATATTTGCGAAAATGCATGTGAATCCATGCATGACTCATCCAAGAGTCTAGATTATCTTGCTCCAGAACAAAAGCATCAGCGTCTGATGAGTTTCTGCATCTGTGAGCTGATCAGCCACAGTAAAACCCAGCTTACTCCTCTCAAAAAGCCTTGGACTCAGTCTTGGGCTACTGAATCAATTTACTTTCCATCCAGGTGGTGGATCTGTTTTAAGGAGAGAAGAGAAGTAGGGATTGTTTTGGAGGTAGACAATAGGTTAACCAATTCTGGAGCCTGGAAACTGGATTGTAGAATGTTAGGAAGTGCTCACATTTTCCACATAAGCAGCCTAAACAAGGAGCAATTAACTGAACATTATTTCCTCTGGTCCCCCACCTTCCACTCCTCAGGGCTGGAAAAGGCCTTGTAAATCCAGGATTACATCAGTGGAAAGTTTAAGCAGTGTTATTGGCTGGGTTGAAAACTTGTTTCAGAAAAGGGATTTTCTTTTGGTGCCAGATCAGCCATTCCCTCTAGCTTGCTTACTTTGTCCTTTGAGGCCCCCATGGGGTGTATGTGTCATGCTAAGTAACTTAGACTGGTTCTTAAAAATACTAGCTAGGTAGAGGCAGTTTTAAAACAGGGGAATGACTTCAGGTATTTATATTTCCAGTGAGCAGGTGTTGGAGGAAACTGGTGTCAGGAAATCAGTATTGATGCTGTTGATATAACACAGTTAAGGGATAACAGATGATTTCAGTTGAAAGTGAAAGTTGGAACTCAGTTTAGGAATAAGAGAAAATGACTCATTTCACCCATTGATTGATGGACTGTAGAATAATTCCACATATTTTGTATAAGACCCCTGAACTGTTGGCTTTTTCTCAAATATTATACTTTAACGTTTAGCCATATTCATTAAATTTATTCACATATTCAGCTATTCATAGGGCTAGAAGAATATGCTAAGTTTTATCCGTAGCAAGGGTAAAGAATGATGAAATGAAAATTGCTCAGAGTGTGGTGACAGATGCAGAATTTGATTACTACTTAGAAGAAGAAGTTATCATCTAGTAGGGGTCATCATCTAACCCTCCTTTATGTTTATATATTTTGCTTCCTAGAGAAAAACAAGCATTAGATAAAGTGACAAAACGTATGTATTTTATTTTTAGTCACTAAATTTCTGAATCACTATTGTATATTACTTCTCGATGGCCCTCTAAATCCTCTGTGTTAATAGGTGGGTCTTCTTGGATGTGAATAGATCATGGGGGTGTCATACTCATTGAATTAGTCAGAGGAGGTGGGTCACTGATGCTGCAACCTGGAAAGGTATTTCCCTTCCTCCTCCCTTGACTTGTCTCAGCTTCTTGTATGCCATGCCATAATCAAGTCTCCTCCATCATGTCCCTTTGCCATACTGCCCTGCTTTGGATCCAGCTGAATATGGACTGAAGCCTCTACCAAATGTAAGCCAAAAGAAACCTCTTCTCTTTATGGGTGTTGAATATTGTATTTCAGTGATAAGGAGAGCAACTAAGACAATCACCATAGATAAATCACTTTTCTGGTTGCCTGCCTACAAATCTGTAAAGTATAAAGCTTTTAACTTTAAGATGCTAGGAGCTGCGCAGTGTCTTCAGTAGTTAGGGAGATGCAATGTAATCACAGTGAAATTGCCTTTCACACAATGGAGGGACTGTAACAAGCCTCCAGTTTTAGGAAACATGGACCTTCTCCCCTTTTCTCTTTTGAATTGAGTTAGATACCCTCCTTTTTTTTTTTTTCTAACAGAAATTCAGGTACAAAGGAACAGCCAGTAAATGTCAGTCCAATTGGTGATGAGTATGGAAAAGTAGAGCCATCATTGTGCTTAGTACTTTTTAAGGCTTTTAAAAGGTTTTATTTTTAGAAGTGGTTTCTTATCTCTACTGCCTTAAACAAAGTACCAATGTTTTTATTACTGAAGTAAATGTAAGGGATATTGTTCCTTCAGTGGCAAAAGGGACTCTACCTTGATCTTTTAGGAGTTTCTAAGAGAGCCCTTAGGTGGGCTCTACCCTTCTATCTAAGGAATCAATAGGCCAACACACCGTGGGAAACACCCTGCATATCCCAGCCACCTTGCTATTAGTCTGCATTCTTAAAAATTTGGAACACTTTGACCCTGAAGGGAGATAGTTCAAGCCCTGGATGTCCTCCCCACTTATTTTGGCATTATACTTGTCCAGACTAGATTACAATTTTAGTGGACAGCTTATTATTGCTTGCAAGTCACTTAGTATTTTTGATATTAAATAAACATTAATTAGGCACTTGTTCTTGATTTTATAGCATATGACCATGAAAAATTAATCTTTGTAGTTTTGCACTCCCCTGAAATTATTATGAAGTCCTACTTAGTAACTCAGTAATTCACTAGATGTGTAGGGCCTTTAAAGAATTAATTTTCTTGCATCCAACAAAATATTTTGTATTAGTTTGTGTCATATAAGTAAATTCTAGTGGGAATAATTCCACCCTATAAGCAGCAATGACTCATTAAAGCACAGTCGAGTGAAGTCTGACTTTCCAAAAGTTCTTTGCTTTATAAGCATATGCAAAGTTGAGTCTTAATGATAATAAGAAACATCTGGTGCATAGTACATGCCCGTCTTTCCAGGACTAACTCATTTAATCTCAGATGTGATCTCATTTGTAGGTGAGGGAACTAAAGCAGAGAGGTAAAGTAATAAGCAAATTCACATGCTGGAAAGGGTCAAAGTTAGGATTTGAAAATCTTGCATTATTAAAGCCAATGTGTCATTTCTAAATTGCATATTAATTCAGTGGTTAATTTAAACACGTGAACATTCATTTCACAGATGTTCATAACCTGTGGATCATTTCTTGGGACAGTTTCAAGTCCAGTGGAAAAGCCCTTTAGAACCTGCTTCCTAATATCTGCTTTGTTCTGAGTTTGCACAGAAAGTGCCTGTTGAGGAAAGTGTCTTTCATTGGCCTTGGTGGTAGCAATGAGAATGATAAAGAGGGTCCTAAGTAGGAGCCACATAATGGCTTTGTTCTTTGCTCCCTGGATCAGAGGTAAAGATGAACTTTTAGGAAGAAACACCAGATTGGCAGATGAAAAATTGGAGCTTTGACGAGATTACACTACTGATACTAACAGCTAAAGACATGTCCAGGGCTAAGTGTTTTCAAGAATTGGGTAAAAAGTACTTTTAAAACTGTGAAACAACACATATAGGTGTCTAGATTTAGATGTCTTAATGGCTTATCACACTTATAATAAAGGCAAACTCTGTGATGATATTGGACTCTATTTTCTTTGCCTTGCCGTCATGTCTTTTTTTGTTGTTTTGTTTTGGTACTGGGGATTGAACTTGGGACCTTGTGCCTGCAAGACAGGCAGTAGAACCACTGCGCTAAATCCCCAGCCCTGCCCCCATGTCATTTTGATCTCTGCACTCTAGTAAGATTCACTTTCTTATTCTTCTTTGAACATGATACACTCTTTCCCACTTCATGGTCTTTCATTGTCAGTTCTACACTTTCTTCAGTTTTCCCACTGTTAGGCCTTTCTCCTCTTTAGGATCCAGATGAAATATTACATCTTTAGAAAAATTTTCCTTGGACACTCATCAAGCAGCCAACTTCTTCTGCATCTTTCTTCCTCCCTTGCTACCTTAGTGGCTTATTTATATTACCTTATAACATCACCTTATTTATTTACTTCCTGGTACCTCGCAGAATCTGAAATTGATAGAGCTGCAGAATTATAGAGACCATTATGCAAGAAGACCCTGAAAATCCTAGACTCTGATAGGGGGAATACACAGGAATATTCCAACAGTAAAGTGAAGTAGAATGTGCAAAGTGGTTCTGGACAGGAAGAGGGTAGTTTGGATTTGGATGGAGATCAGGGAAAGGGTTTTGTAGCAACCTTGGTATTATTCATTTCACAATAATTCATTAGGGTTAAACATTTAGTTTATGTGAGTTTTCTGTATCTGTAATTATTCAACAGAAATATTATTAAAAGTGCTTGGAAGAAATACAGTGCTGCAGCAAATGGAAGAAAGGAGCACTTCCAGCTATGGCTGCTAGGAAGGTCGCTTAGAGGAGAGGACTGTGGAGGTGCAATCCGATTTATGGAATTAGTACGAGATGAGATGTTGACAGGATCTTCTTGGTAGAGGGAGAGTGTAGCGGACTCTGGGTCCCTGACCCCAGGCTGGGGTGCCTCCTGTAGCTGGCAGCTCATGCAGCCGGCCCTGCTCTGTGACCTAGAGCTGCTACTTTGTTCTTTCCTGACCGGGGGAAAGGAGGATAAACCATACAGAGAATAAGCTCAGCCCGCAGGCTCATAGAGATTTGAGTCAAGGGGCTCATATCTCTAGCAGGCAGAGTGGCCCTGAGCCTTTGGCTCACCTTACTTTTATTTACCCAAACACGGGCACAAGCCATCAAAATAACATGAGATCCGTCTGGTTTCCAATATCCATTAGTACCTTCTCTGGTAAATAACTTAACCTCAGCTGTCTTAACTTCCCTAACATGCAGTCACTTTTAAGTGCAGCCTGTCTTCTTTGTGCTCACAGAGGAGGCCAATTAGGCTTTAATTCTCCTCTGGTCCACAGCAGGAGAGGAATAAGTAAAACCTCAGAAGGCAAACCTACAGAGTGTTTCGAAAATGGCTGGAGTCCACATGCACTAAATTGCCGTTGCCTTTGATGGAGGAGTTGAGAGAAGGTACTGTAGGTTGGGGTCATGGAAACATGAAACTTTGGGCTAAGTACTGCACGCTCTTGGCTCAGGCATTCGTCTTGTAAATGCCGTTTTGAATTCTGTATTGGCTTAGTGTCGGGGCTGACGTGGATTTCCCTCTCGGGTGGATAGATTTGTCGTAGATTTCAGTCCATCACAGGTGCACAAACGTGCACAAGAATGAGAGAGAGGATACTAAAATCCATCAGCAGTTGTTATGCAAAGGGCTGTACAGTATGGGAAGGTTCCAAAGGCCCGATAACTGATACGTTACCGCCATCAGTGAAATTCTTTGTTTTAAAATGTTTACTTGTTACATTGTAAATCAGGAAGTGGGATAAGTTGGAAATGGAAAAGAAAATCAATGAATATTAAAATTGGAAACATTTGGGAAGATAGAAGAATAAAGATAGGTTTTGCTTAAAAGTTGGGTGGTATAAGTTGGAACTAAAGAACAGTGCACCTTGGTTCATGATTGCTTTTTGTCTGTGAATAATTTGTTAGACAAACAGAAGTGTTTGGCAAAATTTTGTTTCTGTTTGCAAACTGCATCGAGTGAGGAATGTGACCGTGGCCACCTTTTCAGAATCATGGAAGGAGTTAAGTTCATGAACTGAGGCACCGCTGAGTTAAAAGTGAAATGGTAATTAGTAAAGGCTGAGTGCTTGAGCAAGAAAGCGCTTTTGAAGAAAACAGATTTTAGGTTTTGAATCTTGGTCATTTAATGATTGAATCTTGGTTATCGATGGTAGATAACACTGGTCATCTAGTGACTTGGGCCAGACACTTTACTGGGCCTCACTTCTGTTAAGAGCATACATTTTGGGGGTTTAAAGGAGACATTGAATATATTTCAAAAAATCAGGTGCTATGTCTGGAATTTTGTAGTTCCCAGTAAATCATGGAAACCTTCCACCTTGCTCCCACTTTCCCTTTCCTGTCCCCACAGTAAGTAGCATAACAGTTGTGCTTCCACGCTAAATTTCTGTTAGCAAAATGGAGTAAATTTCATTTCACAAAATCAAAATTAGCTTGCTACATATCCACCCTGGTGTCTGGATGTCTTTTCATATTTGATCTGAGTAAAGACCGAATTCCATCTGGAGTTTATAATACATCTTTTACTTGTCATCTTCAAACAGATTTTTCTGCATGCGTCTACTAGATGGTTTGAAAGCTGTAAGGAGGAGTAAAATGCTGTGAAAAATTTTCAAGGTGCACCAAAAAAATTTAGATTTTTTCATTATGCCAAAGAGATTTTATTAAAATCACTAAATGGACCTTTGTTTTTTGTTTTTGTGGTATTGGGGATCAAATTCAGGACCTTTTGCTTGTGAGGCAGGCACGGTGCCACTGAGCTAAATCCCCAGCCCTCTAAATGGGTCTTCCTTAAAGAACAAATAGTGCAACTTTGTTTTAAATATACTGTTACCTCACTATTACTAACAGAATAAATTCAAAGTTCTTAGTATGACAATAATGTTCTCTATCCCTGAGCCTAGGCTTCTGTGACATTTTTATTATTTTTTTTAAACTTTATCATTTGCAAACTCCATTTCATGTTTTCTTTCAAACTGCAGATCACCTATCTGTTAAGTGGTAGGTTCAGTGATTTAACGTGGTCTCTGTGACACAAACTCTTGTCCTTTTGCATAATAGAATGCTCCCTCTTTTTTGCTATATATTGAATGTATCTGTCCTGATGTAGTCTTTGTACATTCCCATATCTATGATTTGCTCACAATATTCCCTCAGTTTAGAGTAACTTTTTCCTCACTTTTTGTTCCATTTATCTTTAAGACCTGGCTCCATTCATTGTACCTTAACGATACCTTCTTTGATGCTTCTTCTAGTTCCTTTCCCTGCTTTCCCTGAGCAGTAGAGACCTTTATTATAGTCCAGTATCTAAGTTAGTTAGCTTCAAATTAGTTATTATGCAGTGATAGTCATTCTGCTCAACATACATTTTCTCCCATCTCTTAGGTACTCTATACAACTCTCAGTTTTTCTCCACACATACATAGCATTGTTAGCTTCTCATGTAGAGAGAAATGCCATAGCACCAAACTCTGGCCATTGGGGTACAAGTGAGAGTGTCATGAGTGATAAGTGCTACTGAATGGGAGTATAATTGCTCCTTGTTATGCCTGCTTACTGTCTGGAAATTGCTTGTCATCTCTGGAACCCAGGCAGCCATATTGGGCCATGAAATATGGCTATAAGCTGAGAGAGGGAAAGGGAATAAAAAGGAAGCTCAGGCTGTGATAGCTTTTAGTACTAATTACCAATTCTGGTCTACCAAGATTATCTTTGTATTTTTTTTTAATATGTGGAAGAAAGTGCAAGCAGCTGTTAGTTTCTGTTATTTCAACTGAATGTAATTTACTTGATGTAATTGTTATCATTCCTAAGCGGGCTGTCTACCCCAACCTGCCTCCTTTCCCTCTTACCATGACTTGAGGGGAGAAGCTGTGTTACATCCATGTTTTACATTTTAATACATATTTATTAGAGGTTTAGGTACTCATTCATTTATTCAACAAATACATTACTATCAGAATCACATGGGATAGGTGGATCATGGATAATCAATGTTAGCAGCACTCTCAGTATTTGTCCTGTATTATTTTTACATGAGATTTTAGAAGTCTGCTGAGACTTATATGACTCCTTTAGCCAGAAACCCAGGAGATGGACCTGGGCACCCATGTTTTAAGAGCTTCCCAAGAGATTTTAATGTGCTTTGAAGATTGGCAACCACTGCCTTTACCCAACAAGGTATTTTTTTAAATTGGTTCTTATTTTGTTCCCTACTCCCCTGCCCTTCCTTCAGCTCCTCCACCCCTCCTTATTTACAAAGACTTTGTTTTTTTTTTTTCCTTTTCTCATATTTATTCCTTTTCTCTATCCCTCCCACTTCCCCTTTGGACCTTTTTTTCCTATTCCTATTATTATTTCACATTATCTATTATACATTTTGATCCTTATTTACATTTTCACTTTCTCACACTAGAGAAACTATTCGATATTTACACATGTATGTCCTATTTATTTCACTTAAGGGTATAGCCTCAATGTGCATCCATTTAGCCACAAATCTCTAGCTTCTCATTCTTTATGGCTGAGTAGTACTCCATTTTATTAGAAAAACACATTTTCTTTATCCAATCTCCAGTTGACGGGCAATTGGGTTGTTTCCAAATTTTAGCTATTATAAACTGTGCCTCTATGAACATGAGTGCACATACATTGTTGTGGTATGATTTTTAAAAGTCTTTTGAGAAGATACCCAGCAGGGAAATAGTGGGGTCGAATGGGATCTCTAATCCTCATTTTTCGAGATATCTCTGTACTTATTTCCACGGTGGTTGCACCAGTCTTCACTCACACCAGCAGTGGAGAAGGGTTCCTTTTTCCCCACAACCCCACCAGCATTTGTTATTTGTTGATTTCATGGTACCAGCCATTCTTTCTGGGGTGAGTTGGAAGAATATCAGCATTGCTTTCACCTGCATCTCTCGAAGGAACAGTAATCTTGAACATTTTTTCATATGTTTATTTGCTGCTTTTACTTCTTTGAGAAATGTCTGTTCCTTTCAGATGCCCATTTTTGGATTGGGTATTTAAATTTGGGAGGTCTGATTTTTAAAGTTCTTTATATATTCTAGATAGTAGACCTTTGTCTGAGGAACAGCTGGTAAATTTTTTTCCCACATTGTGGGTTTTCTCTTCATGCTATTGGTGGTTTCTCTTGCTGTACAGAAACTTTTAAATAAGAAAAAATGCTAGCTGAGGATTATTTAGCTCAGTGGTGCTATCGCCTGCCTCGCAAGTGCAGAGACCCAAGTTTGATCCCCAGTGAATCTTTGTGCTAGTTCATGAGGGACTGAGGTTTTGTTCATGAAATCTTTTCTTCCACCAATGTCTTCAAGAGTTCCACCTAACCTGTCTTCCAGCCAGGTTAGTGTTTCTGTTTTTATATTCAGATCTTTGACCCATTTCTATTTTAGTTTAGTGCATGGTAAGAGATATAGGTCTAGTTTTAATCTTTGTCAAGTTGAAACCCATTTTTTCCAGCACCATTTATTAAAGAGGCTATCTTTCCTCCAGTGAGACTGGTTGGCTCCTTTGTTAAAAATGAGGTGGCTGAGTATATCTGGGGTTGTTTCTGCATCTTCTAATCTGTTCCACTGATCCTGGGTCTGTTTCTTTGTCACTGCCATGCTGTTTTTATCACAGTAACTTTGTAGTTTAGTTTCCATTTGGGGATTGTGATACCTCCTACTTCATCTTTGTTGTCTAGAATTGCTTTTGTTATTCTAGGTCTCTTCTTGTACCAAGTGAATTTTTGGATTGTTTTCTCTTGCTCTGTAAAGTATGCTGTTGGAATTTCAATTGTGATTTCATTGAATCTATACAGTAGTTTTGGAAGTATGGTCATTTTCATTATATTGGTTCTTCCAAGCCAGGAGCAAGGGATGTCTTTCCATTTGCTGATATCCTCATTGATCTCTTGGTTCAGCAAGTCTTTTTGGGGGGTACATTTTTAGATATACAAAGTGAAAAAAACCTAGGAAATTTGTACCTGTACTGGATATATCTTACTTCTTTTTTTCTCTATTGCTACCTCCTTCAAGCTTTCTTCCCTTCTTATCTAAGAAAGCCTTAGTTCCCTTGTTTGAATTCTCTCTTTTTTCTTGTTTTTTCTTTCCTTTTCCCCTCCTTTGTTCCCCTTCTTATTTGGACATTTACTTCCTATTTCCCAATATCTATTATACAATTTGGTCCTCATGTGAAACTTTCAGTTTTCACACCAAAGAAACAGTGGGGGTCTTTAAACATATGCTTGAATTATTTCACTTAAGAGTGTGATCTCAAGGTACATCCATTTACCTAGAAATGTATCAAGTTTAGCCTTCTTTATGTCAGAGTAGTACTCCATTATATAAAAAAACCCACATCTTCTTTATCCATTTATCAGTTGGTGGACATTTGGGCTGTGTCCAAGATTTAGGTATTACAAACTGTACTGCTATAAACATGGGTGTGCATTTATCACTCTGGTGTGATGCTTTTAATTCTTTCAGGATGAGGCATAGCTGAGTAGAATGGAAATTTTTAAGATTTTGAGGAACCTCCACCCTGATTTCCACAGTGGTTGTACCAGTCTACACTCCCACCAATGGTGGAGAAGGATTCCTTTTTCCCACAGACATACCGGCATTTTTTATTTATATTTATGGTACTGATTTCATGGGACATTTCTTTGTCTGGCAGATGGCCTCATGTCTAAGCCCAAGACCCAAGGCCAGGTGTCTTCCTCAAGGAAACCTGTTTCTACTATAGATGCCTTTTGGTCCTTGTCTGACCTAGGACATGTTTTTCTTATCCATGTAGCCACATTCCAGGAGTGCTCCAAATGTGAGGAGAGTTGGTGTCAGATGCGTGGGGCAGGTGTAACATAGAGGAGGCTGTACAGTAGGACCTATAGAATAATAGACACACTTTATTAGAGATCTTAGAGAGAAAGGGGGTTCCTATGAGAGCTAGTTGGAAGTCCAGAAATCTCAGGTGTTCAGCCACTTAGTGGGGTCACAGGGAAATAGAGGAGGGCACAGAGGAGTGGGGATGGGCAGAGGTCAGACCGAGCTCCTATGAGACCGTGCCTTTACTATGCGTGGGTATGATTCCTGTGGGAGTTGTGGATCCACTAGAAAGGAGGCATAAGTGAAGGGAAGGACTTATTTAAATGACTCTGGCATTGGTTATTAGGCCTTTTTGTGATTAGAAGTCGTAGCGTTGCTCAGTTTTCGGTTAGTGGGATAAGGAGCAAGTTGGGCCAGTTAAATTAAGTACAAACTTGTTATTGCAGCTACACACAGGGGAGGGTACATTTTTAACTAGGCCAAAGGTGACTTGATGTGATGAGATTTCAAACAACTGAGATATGAAAATAGCAAGTATAAGAAAGAAATTTATGAAAAATCCTCATGTTGGATTCATGTGGTGACACTATCCAAATTGTACAGATTTCAAAATATAGAAATGAAACTTTGACTTTTTGATAGAAGAAAGCTATTTTGATATTGTTTTTTGGCTCAAGATTGGGCTTTAAGGATAACATCTATGTGTGGAGTGTAATGTCACATGATGGTGAAGATCAGAGACCAATGGTGAGGTGTGAGAGGGAGGGAAGGGGAAATAAATAGCATATGGATACACCATATACAGGACCTAATGACCTCAACAAATGTAAACAGTATATATCGTAATGTGAGTGAAGATTAACAGTATCAACAAGAAAGAAATGTAAAAAGGAATTAGAGGGGAGGAAGGGAGGGGGAATGGAAAGGAAAGAGCTTAAAAAAAACAAGCTATATTGTATGTCATAAAGAATCTATTTGTCAAAACAGGCTTTTGAAAGGAAAGTTTATTCCAGTTAATAAGCACTAGAATCAGGGGATTCTAGCAGCCAGCTGGGAAAAGCCTAGTTTATCACATCCGTGTGTAGACAGGCTGACAATGGGAGAGAAAGAGAGAGTGGAAGCTGGCTGGGAGAGATATCCCCGAGAGAGGATGGGCTGACACCAGGAGGGAGAGAGATCAGCAACTAACTGGGAGAGGAATTAGGCTTGTATAGGCATTGAAGGGCTAAGGAATCACAGCAACTAAGGGAGAGGAATTAGGCTTGTATAGGCATTGAAGGGCTAAGGAATCTGGGTGAAACATTTTGACTTGGATGCCTAAGGATGGTCTGTCAGGTGTGTAGACAATCACTGGACTTCTCAGGGGGGTGTGTACTACATTTTGAGTTCATTTGCTCTATTTACGAGGAAGCCGCTCTTGTTTGCGGAGAGCAGCCTGCATACTTTGTCCTGTTTGTGATGGACTCACTTGGGTCACACCTGACATTCCATGCATGTACCCACTCCTTGAGATGACTGTAAATTGCATGTACTGCAAATATGTACTAATAACAATAAAATACCTAAGAGATGATTGTTTCACTGGGTGTGGTGGCACACATCTGTAGACCTAGCACTCTGGAAGGCTGAGACAATAGATCACAACTTTGAGCCCAGCCTGAACAATTTAAGAGACTTAGTGAGACCCTGACTAAAAAATAAATCTGGAGACAGAACTCAATGTGAAGATCTGGGGTTCACCTAATGCTGAAAATAAGGATGGTTTTTGGGTTACTGCTGGGACTACTATTTAATGCAGGAAAGCTTGATACACTTTATCTTTTTTCAGAGGAGTTCATTGATTGTATTGGAAATGATCCAATTAATGCCCCTTTAGTTATTGATATGACGTAGGCTTTTTATTTTGATTGAACAATTGTGTATTTTCAATAGTGATTGTTTTTATTTTTGAAAAACAAAGGAAAAGATTACTGTTATTCTTACAGTTTAAAAGAATGAGGCAACACTCTTGTAGTTTCAGTGCCTGGTCTTTTAAATATTTAAGACAGGCTGGAAAACCTCTGTCTTGATTCTTTAATTTGTCTAATTATGGTTTCTTACCATCAATAAAAGCTGTTTCCTTCATATTATATGCACACAAATATGAAGTTACTTGTAGATGATGTATATTATTTTAAATTTAAATTTCTAAAGATGGCTAGAACTTGGGGTTTTGAATCAGAGAGGCCTTATATGTATTTCAATATGAGTCTAAGACCTTTTTAAGAGAAAAAATAATTTCTACCTGGTAGGACTGTTGCAAGAATTACATGAGGTCTGAACATGAAAGGACCCAGGACACAGTTGTCATTCAGGATTTGTTACCTTTTAGTTACCTCTTGAGATAGTCAAAAGCTGACTAATGCCACTGTTTGGATTTGGATGCTTTTTGTTCCTTATATAATAAGACCTTGGTTATTTGCACTGAAATCTATAATTCAATTTAGAAAGTATGTTTATGCTAAGAAAATGTAATTTTTAGAGAAACATTTATTATTAAATATGAGGAAGACTAAAATATTTTTATATGCTCTCAATAACCTCCACTGGCTCTTATTAATTCAAATAATTCTTAGATATTTATAATAATGGTAAAGATTATTAATCCAAGCATCTGTCCATAGGCTAAAAAAAGAAACCTATAGTAAAGTGCTATTTTAACTTCACCAATTCATTTTCTTAGAACATCTTTGTCACTTGGAAAATTGTACATACTTGGATGTTTGCAATAGATACTTCTGCTTGCTATTTCAGAAGAAGATCAGACTGGGTGGAAAGTAAGGAGAAATCAGGTTTTAAAATCATAAACACCTATACATACCCAACAGTATACAAAAGGAGGAATAAAAGCTCTGTTCCTAATTAAAACTCATGCTAATTATACTTTGAACAGTATATAAATACAACATGCATACCTTGTCTATTTTCTTAGAGTGAAATGTGTCTCAAATAGTAAGTAAATACGCATAATTTTGTGCTGTTTTAGCCAAGAAACTTCACTAAGTCTAAAAAATTTTTAGTAAAGCTCATTTCTATTGTTGTTATTTTTTCTTTGCACTACTGGAGATTGAATTTAGGACTTTCACACTGAACTACACCCCAGTGCTTTTTAATTTTTATTTTGAGACAGGATCTTGCTAAGTCAGTAAGTTGTTCAGGGTAGGTCTGAACTTTCAGTTCTCCTGCCTCAACCTCCCAGAGTGCTGAAATCACAGGCGAGGTGACCGCTTGAAGATGACTTTCCTCTGCATCTGTGCAGGAGAGGGGCACTGTGGCTCAGTACTTGGTGGTGGGGACTGCTTATCTGAGACATGGCTCCTGGTGACTGGAGGTTCCTTTCTCTAAGGTTTGGCCTCTGCCTGTTGTCAGTGAAAATTTACCTAAATTCCTCAAATGACTGTAGGAGAGGACTAGCCCTGCTAAGAATGTGAAATCCAGGTTAAGTGGCTTCTTGCCTCCCTTCCTTTCTGAAGCCCTCTTCTCAGTGTGAGCCTGTTTCCTTTTCCTCAGGTTCTTGACGCTGCTGCCCCAGCACTCCCTTCGCCATGAGAAATGTTTCACTAGCAATACCCCCTGGTCCTCCCCAGCACAGGGGACTGGTCCAAGCCTTAGCAATGAGCTATTTCTTACACCCTTTTGATGATTGTATCATGAGTCAGGGTCTCAAGAGGATTTTAATTATGAGTTCCTACTAAAGCTCCAGGGGCTGCTGCAATGGGTGTGGGAATTGCTAACAGGGAGGACATTTTAAAAAAATTTGTTAGTTCCTGTTTGCAATACATAATGTTTACATTCCTACTGCAGACTCTTAATCAGCCTGCTTATCTCAGAACAGTCCAGCTGTTGTCTGCTTGTTTTCCTGTGCTTCCTTGGAAAGTTTTGTTTGAAGAATAATCAGTCTCTACAGAGAAAGTTAGTGAGCTCAAGTACAAGACTTTGACTTCCAGCATAAAAATTTTCTGACACACCAAAAAGTTGAAAGAATTGTATGATGTGCATCCAGGTGCTCTGTAGAATCCCAAGTTACCCACATTTTATCGTATTTGCAGAATTATTTCAGAGAAGGCTGCACCCCTGCAATCTGGCACACATCTTCTAATAAGGAGGACATTCTGTCACTTGGCAAAATACTATTATTACACCTAGAAAATTCATAGCAATTCTCAAATGTTTTCTAATACATATTTTGAGTATAAATTTTGAATTATGTCTACATTTTGAGTTTGTCTGTTTACTTTTAATGATGTCTTTTAATCCATTTCTTTACCCCTTCTATTTCCCACAAACTGTAGCATAGCTTTAAAGGTTCAGTTAAATTCAACTAGTCATTTTTTTGCAAAGAGGTTTTCACAAGCTGCTGTATCACATCGATAGATATAAAGTGTCACTGATGCGCTTGCCGGATGGGCTGTCAGGCCTGAAACTACCCCTGGCTGTCTAGGTTTCTGAGTTCTTTACTCACCCAGCCACCAAATAGGAGAAAAACCCTTGAAAATGGATAAATGAGTTGAAGCCAGATTGGGAGGGTAACCAGTCTACCCCTCCTTCCCTGCCAGTAGAAGGGAGCACTCCAGTTTATGAAAGAGGAAAATAAAAACCAGGAGATGTCATTACGTAGGTTCAGCCATGCTTTGGCTCACAGGGCTGGAAGTGTTGAATTCCTCTAGCCAAGACTGGGGGTGGCAGTTTACACTGCAATATACAGAAGCTTGGAGAAACAGTTTTTCCTTCTAAAAAAATTCTAGTTTTTAAATATCCATTTTAACCTCTCTTTTATAATGCTAGTTCTGAGCTCTCAGCTGAGGGATCACAAGATCTCTTTATAGTGAAGGCAAACTTTCCCTTTCGCAGTTAGCAGCCATCTGGGCCAAGTGGTCAGTAGCATGGGACACCTTGTCCCAGCAGCCTTGCATCTGATGAGTGCAGGATCCTTTGATGTCCTTGTCCGAATTACTTCAAAAGATTACATTGTAATTTATTCTACATTATTACATGTTCTTCCAAATAAAGAGATCTCATTCAGTGGCAGTAAATTATAGTTATTTTTTAAAAATCAGGGCAAATGCTTAAATCTTTTCCTTGGATCACCAATTTTCATAGTTAAACAATTAAATAATTGCTGCCTCCCATGGTAGCGAGTGCATCTTTTGCCCTCCTTTGCTTCCTTTCTCCTTTCTTTCCTCCCTCTTTGTTCTCACATTTTCATTATGAGTATGATAATAATGTTTTGGGAGTTTTTGTTATGATCAATGCAGTTACTAATCTGGATGTCTATGCCATCCCAATTGTGGCCTGTGGGAGTGTCCCTACACTGGCTCTTTCGTCCACTTGTTACATTCCTAGTCATCTTTGAGCTCTAACATCTACAGGCCCAGTTCACTGCCCCAGGCCTAGAATCAGCCCTTTCTCCAAGAACTGATCCCCTCCTGACTTTAGGAAGCACACCTGGATGGTGTCATACCAAATGGGTTCCTGTGTGTCTGGAGCAGGACAGACCCCATAGATGTGTGGCGTGGCTCGTGAGTCATAGAGCATTATGTGCATGGAGTTAAAGCTCGATAGTCGCTACCTTGAAATTTGCAATCATTTGTGTTTTGCAAGTGGAGTCTGTTAGGACTGAGAGTGTCCTGGGATTTGGAGCGTTGGCACCAGCTCCATCTCACTGCTCCTAGCTCTCTGGAGTCAGATCCCAAATTTTTACTTCCCAGAGTCCTGTAGTGCTGGTCCAGAACTTTCTGCAGCTCCTCTGGAGAGCCAGTGTGGCCTTCTGCCCTGTGAGAGCCTGGTGTATACATGTGGACAGTCAGCCCAGCATGCACCACTTGCAGCATCCTGTGGCCAGAGCATGGTGGCCACCCTCCCTGCTTGCTGATGGTGGTGCTGTGATGGGTTGCATCTGTGCAGAAACAGGCTTCCCATTCAAGGCTGTCCAGGTACAAAGGATGTTCTTGTTTGGAGCATAAAAGGTTTTGGGGTTGTTCCTCAGTCTGGGCTTAGAAGAGGAGTCCATGGGAAGTGGAGCTGACTTCCTTATAATCCGCCCCTAGCTGGGTTGTGGTGTGTCTGATTTGGGGCTCAGACTGGGAGCCAGACAAAGCACAGGAACGCTGTATGTTTCAAGGTGGGATCCATGTGCACCTGAAAAGATCTCTATGCATACTGTGGTAGAAATGCTTCTAGACAGGCTTTTGCATGTGAGTCTCCTCTCTCCCTCTTTCTAGTCTTCCTGAGTCTGGTTTGCATTTTTCTTTTCTGTCTAGCTAGAAGCACACTCTGGGTATGAGCCACGGAGAAGAAACTGTGTAACTCTGGTGAGTCTGCATTCAAGTTGGATGATTTGACATTTGCGCTTAAGACTGGCATTGCACAATATAAAGATCAACTGTAAATTTTGTCCCAAATATTTAAAACTCTAATTTTAGAATAACATTACATATCAAACAAAACCCACAAGTTATATCAGAAGAAACAGTGCTGCGAAGGAGCAGGTTCATATGCCTCTTTAAAGGCACTTTCCCTGCCTTTGAATAGGGATTTTTCGTCTCTTCATTCTAAACAGAGACTTTTCTTGTATTTATTGGCTATTTGATGGCACCCTTTCTGTGAGATCTGTTATGTCTCTTGTTGTGTGTGTGTGTGTGTGTGTGTGTGTCTGTGTGTCTGTGTGTCTCCTTTTTCTCCTGACTGTTTTGGAACAATGTTTGTGTGTTCTGAGTATGAATCCATTGGCTTTTTTGTATGTTCTGGATATAAATTGTTTGGTTTTAAATATTGCAAAAATCATTTCTTGCTCTGTGCTTTGCCTCTTTTGGGTCTCTAGTATATTTTGAGGCATAGAAATTTGTATATTGTTATGCATTCTGAATTATGAGGTGTGTTTTCTCATAAAGATATTTTCATATTTTCTGAAAGACTTATCGATTTACCTTTTACATTTAGATTACGAAGATTAATAAAAAGGGCAAATATAAATGTTATAGTTCGGGTCCAGATGTCCCCCAAAGCCTCATGGGGTATTAGGCTTGAACTAGAGTGTGTGAAGCTAGAACTGATTCATGATGCAGTGCTAGGCTCAAGGACACTAGGGTCAGGGGTGTGAGTGCTGCCCACCCTAACTAGTCTGAATAAGATAAAAGGGCAGGGAGAAGCTGTTAGGGCTCTCTTGTTGCCCTTGCTGCTTTGTGCACACTATGCTAATTCTCCTCTCTGAGGCCTGTTTGCCATTCCTGTTTTGGAGCCAGGCTATGGACCAAAACTTCTGCAAACTGTAAACCACATAATCCCCTCCCCTCTAACTGGGTGTCAGGTATTTTGTTTCACCAAAGACAGAAAAGTAATTAACATAATAAATGTTGTAGAATTGTTAAGAGAAGTTATAAGAAAATATTGTGAGAAAATTTATACAAATAATACCAAAATTTGTGATTAAATTAACACACTTATATGGAAATCAACTAAAAAGAAAACAGAAGAAATCAACTAACATGAAAACCCTGAATCAATTAAAAATGCAAAAAAAATAACAACAATGTGGTACCGGAACAAAAATACATACATGGATCAATGGAACAGAATAAAAGATACAGAAACATCCCTAGACACATTCAACTATTAGATCTTTGACAAAAGGGCCAAGAGCATGTGCTGGAGAAAAGACAAAGGCTGGAAGGGTTGAAGGGAGGGCAGGGGAATGGGGAAAAAATGAGAACCAAGATGGATTATGTAAAGGTGTGAATTTCCAATGATGAATGTCTTTATGTTGTACACCTTAAATGTACCAATAAAATGAATTAAAAAATATTTGAACATTTGGAATTTTAATCATTCAGAATTGTTATTTTCAGGACTTTATTTTTTTATTTTATGAAAAAATAAAAATTTCATAACAATATACCATGTATTATTTTCAAAGTAGTTATTCAGAGTACAAGAAATAGAAAAAAATGGTTTCTCGCTTATAAAACGGAAACAAACACATAATAGCACAACTTTCTTTTCAATGAACTCAATACCTCTGGGATGTACATAGAAGTTGAACATATATGTCAAAGAAAATTTCAATATATTTGAAAAACTAGAAATCATTTTAAGCCAAATTGGTCAGAAAGTAGTAAAATTTAAAAGAGCAACCAAGATTAAAAAGTTAATTTGATAAAAGAAAGACAATAATTCTTTTTTTTCAGCTTTAATTGAGTTTATTGGTACATTTTAGGGATACAGTACAGTTACATTCATTGTTGGGATCTTGTACCTCTACATGACAGGTCTTGGTTCTCAGTTTTTCCCCTTGTCCCTGCCCTCCCTTCACCCCCTCTTCCCCTCCCCATCTACAACCACTTTATTTCCATCTTTTCATTATCTCACATTTTTTTCTTTTCCTTTTTTACCCTTCCCCTACCCATCCCTCCTTCCCTACACCTTTAGCTCCTTTCTTCCCATTTCTCAATGTCAGTAATCTTATTAGGATCTTCTGTATTATTGCAGATTATTCACACCAGAGAAACTATTCGGTATTTACATGTGTGCCTTATTTATTTCACTTAGGAGTATACCTTCAATATTATCCATTTTCCTATGAATGAATCTATTTTCTCATTCTTTATGGCTGAGTAATATTCCATTTTATAGAAAAACCACATCTTCTTTATCCATTTTCCAACGAATGGGCAAATGGGCTGTTTCCAAGTTTTAGCTATTACAAACTGTGCTGCTATAAACATGGGTGCACATACTTCTCTGTGATATGATTCTTTTAGTTCTTTTGGAAAGATACCCACCAGAGGGATGGCTGGGTCAAATGGAACCTCCAGTCCAAGCTCTTTGAGGCACCTCCATATTGATTTCCATAGTGGTTGCACCAGTCTGCACTCCCACCAACAATGGAGAAGGGTTCCTTTCTCCCCACATCCCCGCCAACATTTGTTATTGTTTGATTTCTTGATAGCAGCTATTCTTTGTGGGGTGAGGTGAAATCTCAGTGCTGTTTTCATCTGCATCTCTC